>NC_092418.1:113848363-114157143 GCF_040894005.1 Engystomops pustulosus | reverse complement strand
CAAGAATATAACTACTATAATACTGCCCCCTATGTACAGGAATATAACTACTATAATACTCACCCCTTTGTACAGGAATATAACTACTATAATACTGCCCCCTATGTACAAGAATATAACTACTATAATACTGTCCCATATGTACAAGAATATAACTACTATAATACTGTTCCCTATGTACAGGAATATAACTACTATAATACTGCCCCCTATGTACAAGAATATAACTACTATAATACTGCCCCCTATGTACAGGAATATAACTACTATAATACTCACCCCTATGTACAGGAATATAACTACTATAATACTGCCCCCTATGTACAAGAATATAACTACTATAATACTGCCCCCTATGTACAGGAATATAACTACTATAATACTGTTCCCTATGTACAGGAATATAACTACTATAATACTGCCCCCTATGTACATGAATATAACTACTATAATACTGCATCCTATGTACAAGAATATAACTACTATAATACTGCCCTTATGTACAAGAATATAACTACTTTAATACTGCCCCCTATGTACAAGAATATAACTACTATAATACTGCCCTTATGTACAAGAATATAACTACTATAATACTGCCCCCTATGTACAAGAATATAGCTAATATAATACTGCCCCCTATGTACAAGAATATAACTACTATAATACTGCCCCCTATGTACAAGAATATAACTACTATAATACTGCCCCCTATGTACAAGAATATAATTACTATAATCCTGCCCCCAATGTACAAGAATATAACTACTATAATACTGCCCCCTAGGTACAAGAATATAACTACTATAATCCTGCCCCCTATGTACAGGAATATAACTACTATAATACTCACCCCTATGTACAGGAATATAACTACTATAATACTGCCCCCTATGTACAAGAATATAACTGGTATAATACTGCCCCTATGTACAAGAATATAACTACTATAATACTGCCCCCTATGTACAAGAATATAACTACTATAATACTGCCCTCTATGTACAAGAATATAACTACTATAATACTGCCCCCTATGTACAAGAATATAACTACTATAATACTGCCTCCTATGTACAAGAATATAACTACTATAATACTGCCCCCTATGTACAGGAATATAACTACTATAATACTGCCCCCTATGTACAAGAATATAACTACTATAATACTGTCCCATATGTACAAGAATATAACTACTATAATACTGCCTCCTATGTACAAGAATATAACTACTATAATACTGCCCCCTATGTACAAGAATATAGCTACTATAATACTGCCCCCTATGTACAAGAATATAACTACTATAATACTGCCCCCTAGGTACAAGAATATAACTACTATAATCCTGCCCCCTATGTACAGGAATATAACTACTATAATACTCACCCCTATGTACAGGAATATAACTACTATAATACTGCCCCCTATGTACAAGAATATAACTACTATAATACTGCCCCCCATGTACAAGAATATAATTACTATAATCCTGCCCCCAATGTACAAGAATATAACTACTATAATACTGCCCCCTATGTACAAGAATATAACTACTATAATACTGCCCCCTATGTACAAGAATATAGCTACTATAATACTGCCCCCTATGTACAAGAATATAGCTACTATAATACTGCCCCCTATGTACAAGAATATAACTACTATAATACTGCCCCCTATGTACAAGAATATAACTACTATAATACTGCCCCCTATGTACAAGAATATAATTACTATAATCCTGCCCCCAATGTACAAGAATATAACTACTATAATACTGCCCCCTAGGTACAAGAATATAACTACTATAATACTGCCCCCTATGTACAGGAATATAACTACTATAATACTCACCCCTATGTACAGGAATATAACTACTATAATACTGCCCCCTATGTACAAGAATATAACTACTATAATACTGTCCCATATGTACAAGAATATAACTACTATAATACTGTTCCCTATGTACAGGAATATAACTACTATAATACTGCCCCCTATGTACAAGAATATAACTACTATAATACTGCCCCCTATGTACAGGAATATAACTACTATAATACTCACCCCTATGTACAGGAATATAACTACTATAATACTGCCCCCTATGTACAAGAATATAACTACTATAATACTGTCCCATATGTACAAGAATATAACTACTATAATACTGTTCCCTATGTACAGGAATATAACTACTATAATACTGCCCCCTATGTACATGAATATAACTACTATAATACTGCATCCTATGTACAAGAATATAACTACTATAATACTGCCCTTATGTACAAGAATATAACTACTTTAATACTGCCCCCTATGTACAAGAATATAACTACTATAATACTGCCCTTATGTACAAGAATATAACTACTATAATACTGCCCCCTATGTACAAGAATATAGCTACTATAATACTGCCCCCTATGTACAAGAATATAACTACTATAATACTGCCCCCTATGTACAAGAATATAACTACTATAATACTGCCCCCTATGTACAAGAATATAATTACTATAATCCTGCCCCCAATGTACAAGAATATAACTACTATAATACTGCCCCCTAGGTACAAGAATATAACTACTATAATCCTGCCCCCTATGTACAAGAATATAACTACTATAATACTCACCCCTATGTACAGGAATATAACTACTATAATACTGCCCCCTATGTACAAGAATATAACTGGTATAATACTGCCCCTATGTACAAGAATATAACTACTATAATACTGCCCCCTATGTACAAGAATATAACTACTATAATACTGCCCTCTATGTACAAGAATATAACTACTATAATACTGCCCCCTATGTACAAGAATATAACTACTATAATACTGCCTCCTATGTACAAGAATATAACTACTATAATACTGCCCCCTATGTACAAGAATATAACTACTATAATACTGCCCCCTATGTACAAGAATATAACTACTATAATACTGCCCCCTATGTACAAGAATATAACTACTATAATACTGCCCCCTATGTACAAGAATATAACTACTATAATACTGCCCCCTATGTACAAGAATATAGCTACTATAATACTGCCTCCTATGTACAAGAATATAACTACTATAATACTGCCCCCTATGTACAGGAATATAACTACTATAATACTGCCCCCTATGTACAAGAATATAACTACTATAATACTGTCCCATATGTACAAGAATATAACTACTATAATACTGCCTCCTATGTACAAGAATATAACTACTATAATACTGCCCCCTATGTACAAGAATATAACTACTATAATACTGCCCTTATGTACAAGAATATAACTACTATAATACTGCTCCCTATGTACAGGAATATAACTACTATAATACTGCCCCCATATGTACAGGAATATAACTACTATAATACTGCCCCCTATGTACAAGAATATAACTGCTATAATACTGCCCCCTATGTACAAGTATATAACTGCTATAATACTGCCCTTATGTACAAAAATATAACTACTATAATACTGCCCCCTATGTACAGGAATATAACTACTATAATACTGCCCCCTATGTACAAGAATATAACTGCTATAATACTGCCCCCTATGTACAAGAATATAACTGCTATAATACTGCCCCCTATGTACAAGAATATAACTGCTATAATACTGCCCGCCGGCTTTCACGCGACAGAAACCGGGGGCGGTGCCGTCGGACAACCCGATGGATTCGGAAAAACCGCAGAATTTAAAAAAAACAAATGTGTCGCAAGATCAGCACTTACATGTACCAGGGAGAAGAAGGTGGACTCCGGCGGACCTCGGCGCAGCAGCGACACCTACTGGATATCGACCTTAGTGAATCCCGGCAGAACCCGGATCCACGTCGGACAACGCAACGCGGGATTGCGTCAGGACCGGGTAAGTAAATGAGCCCCTCCGTGTTTCAGCTCCTGAGGACATTATGGACATGGTAACTCTCCTGGTGGGTAATGGGGGATGTGTCTCCCGATGTAGGATGTAAGAATACAGTAACAAAATACATTTCAGGTTGAAAAATAGAAATAAAAAAATAACATAAAAATACAATTAAAGTTACAGTTTTACAGCAGGGTAGGAAGCAGAGCAGAGTTGTTGTTGCTGTATAGAGGCATGGAGATATAGGACTGATAGTGGTGTCCAGTGATGGAGGAGGTGTCTCCAGGATGTGACTGGGGTATCAATCATCTCTGTTACTCCAGTCATATCCAGAGTTGTGTTAAATACCTGTATTGGTAGATATTGCTTGAAATTGTTAATTTGAGTTTTAAGAACTGCACTGGTGAGCACCGGCACCGGCTTGCACGCAACACAAATCGGGGGGCGGGCTGTTGGACAACCCAACGGATTCGGTCTACGTGCAGGATTTAACATTTCGAATTGTGTCGCAAGACACGCACTTACCGGGAAGAAGCAGGTGAACTCCAGCGGACCTCGGCAGGGAAGGGACGGATGCAGGAAATCGGGCGCACGAGCTACGTCAATCGCTCCGGACTTCATCTTCGTCGGAACTTCTGAATCGGGGATCGTGAAAGGACCAGGTAAGTAAATTTTCTCCAACGATCTGAATCGGAGGAAACCAAATGCATAGGGGAGTATTGAATTTGTATTCTATATTTGAGAGCATACTTAAAAAAAGATGGAAATAAGGCTCAGAACGACATAGAAAGACAGGGGGGTAAACAATATTACAGGAAGACCCCCAGGTCAATCCTGTCGTTCAACCCCAGGGGAGCCATAGTGTTGGTTCTCATGCTCCAACATGCCTCTTCCCTTAATAATTACTTATGGCGGTCCCTCGGCGTTAGGCGGTATTGGTACATGTTCAATGCCTCCAAAACGAAGGACTCATGTGTCCTCCATGCAATTTTCACGCTCTATTAATCTTAGGGCTCATTCACATGGTCGTCTGCGGGAACGTACATGCGGCCACAAATATAAATATACGTCCCCATAGACGGCAATAGCGGCAAGGTGCAGATACGGTGCCACACATGTGTGGTACCGATCCGGGCCCACACCGCAAAAAGATAAAGCATGCTCTATCTTTCGGCGAGTATGCGGCCGTGCGCCGCTATTCTCTATGGAGGGAGGAGGGGTCACCCCTTGTGAATGTACCTTTAGGAAACCTTTTCCACTCTTAACTGAATGACAGTGTTCACTAAAACAAATATAAGGAAACCTTGTATCCTCTCCTGCATATAACCCCTCACATGGCTTGTATCCTCTCCCGTATATAACCTCTCACATGGCTTGTATCCTCTCCTGTATATAACCCCTCACATGGCTTGTATCCTCTCCCGTATATAACCCCTCACATGGCTTGTGTCCTCTCGTGTATATAACCTCTCACATGGCTTGTATCCTCTCCTGTATATAACCCCTCACATGGCTTGTATCCTCTCCTGTATATAACCCCTCACGTGGCTTGTATCCTCTCCTGTATATAACCCCTCACATGGCTTGTATCCTCTCCTGTATATAACCCCTCACATGGCTTGTATCCTCTCCTGTATATAACCCCCTCACATGGCTTGTGTCCTCTCCTGTATATAACCCCTCACATGGCTTGTGTCCTCTCCTGTATATAACCCCTCACATGGCTTGTATCCTCTCCTGTATATAACCCCTCACATAGCTTGTGTCCTCTCCTGTATATAACCCCCTCACATGGCTTGTATCCTCTCCTGTATATAACCCCTCACATGGCTTGTATCCTCTCCTGCATATAACCCCTCACATGGCTTGTATCCTCTCCCGTATATAACCTCTCACATGGCTTGAATCCTCTCCTGTATATAACCCCTCACATGGCTTGTATCCTGTCCTGTATATAACCCCTCACATGGCTTGTATCCTCTCCTGTATATAACCCCTCACATGTCTTGTATCCTCTCCTGTATATAACCCCCTCACATGTCTTGTATCCTCTCCTGTATATAACCCTCTCACATGACTTGTATCCTCTCCTGTATATAACCCCCTCACATGGCTTGTGTCCTCTCCTGTATATAACCCCTCATGTGGCTTGTGTCCTCTCCTGTATATAACCCCCTCACATGGCTTGTATCCTCTCCTGTATATAACCCCTCACATGTCTTGTATCCTCTCCTGTATATAACCCCTCACATGTCTTGTATCCTCTCCTATATATAAAACCCCTCACATGGCTTGTATCCTCTCCCGTATATAACCCCTCACATGGCTTGTATCCTGTCCTGTATATAACCCCTCACATGGCTTGTGTCCTCTCCCGTATATAACCCCTCACATGGCTTGTAGCCTCTCCTGTATATAACCCCTCACGTGGCTTGTGTCCTCTCCTGTATATAACCCCCCCACATGGCTTGTATCCTCTCCTGTATATAATCCCTCACTTGGCTTGTGTCCTCTCCTGTATATAACCCCTCACGTGGCTTGTATCCTCTCCTGTATATAACCTCTCACATGACTTGTATCCTCTCCTGTATATAACCCCCTCATATGGCTTGTGTCCTCTCCTGTATATAACCTCTCACATGGCTTGTATCCTCTCCTGTATATAACCTCTCACATGACTTGTATCCTCTCCTGTATATAACCCCCTCACATGGCTTGTATCCTCTCCCGTATATAACCCCTCACATGGCTTGTATCCTCTCCTGTATATAACCCCTCACATGGCTTGTATCCTCTCCCGTATATAACCTCTCACATAGCTTGTATCCTCTCCTATATATAACCCCTCATATGGCTTGTATCCTCTTCTGTATATAACCCCTCACATGGCTTGTATCTTCTCCTGTATATAACCCCTCACATGGCTTGTATCCTGTCCTGTATATAATCCCTCACATGGCTTGTATCCTGTCCTGTATATAACCCCTCACATGGCTTGTATCCTCTCCTATATACCCCTCCCATGTCTTGTATCCTCTCCCGTATATAACCCCTCACATGGCTTATGTCCTCTCCTGTATATAACCCCTCACATGTCTTGTATCCTCTCCTGTATATACCCCTCACATGGCTTGTATCCTCTCCTGTATATACCCCTCACATGGCTTGTATCCTCTCCCGTATATAACTTCTCACATGGCTTGTATCCTCTTCTGCATATAACTAGAGATGAGCGAACATACTCGTCCGAGCTTGATGCTGGTTGGAGCATTAGCGTACTCGAAACTGCTCGTTGCTCGGACGAGTATTTCGCCAGCTCGAGAAAATGGCAGCTCCCGCCGTTGTGATTTTTGGCGGCCAGAAACAGAGCCAATCACAAGCCAGGAGACTCTGCACTCCACCCAGCATGACGTGGTACCCTTACACGTCGATAGCAGTGGTTGGCTGGCCAGATCAGGTGACCCTGGAATAGACTAGCCGCTGCCCGCGCTGCTCGGATCATTCTGTCTCTGGATGCCGCTAGGGAGAGAGCTGCTGCTGGTCAGGGAAAGCGTTAGGGTGTTCTATTAGCTTACTGTTAGGCAGGAGCGATTCTCCAAGAACCCAACAGCCCTTCTTAGGCCTACAATAAGGTTTTATTTTACTTTTTTTGGTTTGCTTGTGGCTGGGCTTGCTGGCACTAGTAGTGCAGCTAGTACCATATTGTGAGGAATTTGCAGGGAGACTTGCGACCGTTGTGTTTAGCTCTTAGTGACACACATATCCACCTCAAACACCGAAGTGGGACAATTTATTAGGGGTTTGATTTGAATTAGGCACAGTCTTCTTTTTTTTTTTTTAACGTTTATTTCTTTTTATAACTCAAAGTCATCAGGCACAGCACAAAATCCAGTTGTGTGCTGTCAGTGTAGGTTAGAAACTAGCCATAGCAATAGGATAGCATTGTTTTGTTTAAAAAACAAAAAAACAAAAAAAACACACACAAAAAAAAAAATATTTTAATTTTGAAAATGTTTAACCCGAGGGCTAGGGGTAGAGGACGAGGGCATGGACGTGGGCGTCCAACTACTGCAGGAATCAGAGGCTGTGGTCCTGGGTGGCGTGAGACACCACCTGTTGATGAGGGAGCAGGGGAACGCCGCAGAGCTACACTCCCTAGGTTCATCATGTCTCAAGTTACTGGGACTCGTGGTAGAGCAATGTTGAGGCCAGAACAGTGCGAAGAGGTGATGTCGTGGATTGCGGACAATGCTTCTAGCCATTTGTCCACCAGTCAGTCTTCCACGCAGTCCACCCATGTCACCGAAATCAGCACTCCTCCAGCTCCTCCATCTCAGCCTCCTTTCCCCCAGTCTGCCCCCTCCCAGGAAAATTTGGCATTTGAACCGGCATACTCTGAGGAACTGTTTTCTGGACCCTTCCCACAGTCACAAACCACTTGTCCGGTTGCTGCTAAGCTATTTTCCGATGCCCAGGTTTTCCACCGGTCGCAGTCTGTGGGTGATGATGACATTATTGACGTAGTGGAAGAAGTGTGTAAAGAGGTGTCGGACGATGAGGAGACACGGTTGTCAGACAGTGGTGAAGTTGTTGTCAGGGCAGGAAGTCCGAGGGGGGAGCAGACTGAGGGATCGGAGGATGATGAGGTGACAGACCCAAGCTGGGTTGATAGGCTAGGTGAACACAGTGCTTCTGAGACTGAGGCGAGTCCTATAGCAGAACAGGTTGGAAGAGGCAGTGGTGGGGCCAGACGGAGAGGCAGGGCCAGAGCTGGTGCATCAAATGTTTCACGTAGTCAAGCTCCCGTGGCGAGGGCTAGATTTTCAGAAGTCTGGAAGTCCTTTAAAGAAACATCCGGATGACCAACGGACTGTGGTGTGCAACCTGTGCCAAACCAGGATCAGCAGGGGTTCCACCACTACTAGCTTAACTACCACCAGTATGCGCAGGCATATGAATGCTAAACACCCCACTCAATGGCACCAAGCCCGTTCACCTCCGGCCGGGCACACCACTGCTCCTTCCCCTGTGTCATCTGCTAGTCAGCCCCCTGCCCAGGACCCCGGCCCAAACACCTCCTGTGCGAAAACCCCATCTTCGCCTCCACAGCATCCACCAGCGTTCAGCTCTCCATACCCCAGACGCTGGAGCGCAAAAGGAAGTATAGTGCAACCCACCCACACACCCAAGCCCTCAACGTCCACATCTCCAAACTGCTTAGCCTGGAGATGCTGCCCTATAGGCTGGTAGAGACCGAGGCCTGTCGAAATCTCATGGCGGTGGCCGCCCCTCGGTATTCGGTCCCCAGCCGCCACTACTTTTCCCGATGTGCCGGCCCAGCCCTGCACAAGCACGTGTCAGACAACATCATCTGTGCCCTGACCAACGCCGTTTCTGACAAGGTCCACCTGACCACGGACACGTGGACGAGTGCTGCCGGGCAGGGCCACTATATATCGCTGACGGCACATTGGGTTGACTTGGTGGAGGCTGGGACCGAGTCTGACCCTGCGGCTGGTCATATACTGCCGACGCCGAGGATTGCGGGGCCTACCTCGGTCCAGGTCTCAAAGGCCTACTATGCCTCCTCCTCCTCCCACCCCTCCTCCACCTCCTCCTCCGAACTACCATACGTGGGCATGGCGCCATCAGTCGCTAGCTCTAGGCACAGCAGCAGTGCCGTCGCTAAGCGACAGCAGGCGGTGCTCAAACTGCTGAGCCTAGGCGATAAAAGGCACACCGCCCAAGAACTATTACAGGGCATCACGGCGCAGACTGATCTGTGGCTGGCACCGCTGAACCTGAAGCCAGACATGGTTGTGTGTGACAACGGCCGTAACCTGGTGGCGGCTCTGCAACTCGGCAGACTGACACATGTGCCATGCCTGGCCCATGTGTTAAATCTGATAGTTCAGCGTTTCCTCAAGACATACCCCAATCTGTCTGATTTGCTCACGAAGGTGCGCCGCATCTGTGCACATTTCAGGAAGTCCAGGACAGATGCTGCCACTCTCAGGGCAGCGCAGCGCCGCCTCCAACTGCCCGCTCACCGACTGTTGTGCGACGTGCCCACGAGGTGGAATTCAACATTAACCATGTTATCCAGAGTTTACCAGCAGTCTAGAATTAAATGCAGATTATCTGCATATGATTTGGAATTGTCGGCAGGTTTTGGAATTCTGGGAGGGAATCCACTCGGAGGTGTGTAAATTCTCTGGATTAGATATTCCTAAGGTACCGGATGTGCTGGTCCTTGGAAATACTGCTGATATAACTGGCTCTAAAGATCAAGTCCAATGGTTATTGGTGGTCTTACAGATAGCTAGAGGTATGTTGATATATGGATGGAAATCCACCAGACCGTTAGAAATTAAAGAGTGGTACAATAGGTTGAATAGAATCAAAATGTTTGAAAGGATTAAATATATAGAGGCAAAGAAAGAGATGGTATGGAAAAGGAGATGGCTATGTGAGGAAGATACCTAAGTCTCCCTAGTTGGTTCATAAAGTTTCCCTTTTTTTTTTTTTTTTTTCTCTCTCGCAGCCTGTGTGTATGAGATACTCCGATACACATGACAGACAGCCTGTATAATGATGTGAGGTATAATGGTGTAATGGCTCCTCCTGGTGCTTCCTGGTGCTGGCGCCCCCTGCAGCCTGTGTGTATGAGATACTCCTATACACATGACTGACAGCCTGTATAATGATGTGAGGTAAAATGGTGTAATGGCTCCTCCATGTCCTTCCTGGTTCTGGTGGACCCAGCAGCCTGTGTGTGTATGAGATACTCCTATACACATGACAGACAGCCTGCATAATGATGTGAGGTATAATGGTGTAATGGCTCCTCCATGTGCTTCCTGGTGCTGGCGCTCCCTGCAGCCTGTGTGTGTATGAGATACTCCTATACACATGACTGACAGCCTGTATAATTATGTGAGGTATAATGGGGTAATGGCTCCGCCTGGTGCTTCCTGGTGCTGACGCCCCCTGCAGCCTGTGTGTGTATGAGATACTCCTATACACATGACTGACTGCCTGTATAATGGTGTGAGGTATAAAGGTGTAATGGCTCCTCCATGTGCTCCCTGGTGCGGGCGCCCTCTGCAGCCTGTGTGTGTATGAGATACTCCTATACACATGACTGACAGCCTGTATTATGATGTGAGGTATAATGGTGTAATGGCTCCTCCATGTGCCTCCTGGTGCTGGTGTCCCCTGCAGCCTGTGTGTATGAGACACTCCTATACACATGACTGACAGCCTGTATAATGATGTGAGGTATAATGGTGTAATGGCTCCCTTTTTTTTTTCTCTCTCGCTGCCGAGTGGGGGGGGGGGGGGGGAGGTGGGTTTAGTGAATGGGAAGAACATGTATTTAATGGTAAACGTCCCTCTACATGCCTGTAAACTTAAGCAATCAGGTCCTAAAGCTTTATGCAAATGACCTGTGAGATGTCCAATAACGCATTAGCATATTCAAGCTGTCCAGCTTATTTATGAGTGGTAGGTATAAAGGTGTAATGGCTCCTCCATGTGCTCCCTGGTGCTGGTGCCCCCTGCAGCCTGTGCGTGTATGAGATACTCCTATACACATGACTGACAGCCTGTATAATGATGTGACGTATAATGGTGTAATGGCTCCTCCATATCCTTCCTGGTTCTGGTGGACCCTGCAGCCTGTGTGTGTATGAGATACTCCTATACACATGACAGACAGCCTGTATAATGATGTGAGGTATAATGGTGTAATGGCTCCTCAATGTGCCTCCTGGTGCTGGTATCCCCTGCAGCCTGTGTGTATGAGATACTCCGATACACATGACAGACAGCCTGTATAATGATGTGAGGTATAATGGTGTAATGGCTCCTCCTGGTGCTTCCTGGTGCTGGCGCCCCCTGCAGCCTGTGTGTATGAGATACTCCTATACACATGACTGACAGCCTGTATAATGGTGTAAGGTATAATGGTGTAATGGCTCCTCCATGTCCTTCCTGGTGCTGGCGCTCCCTGCAGCCTGTGTGTATGAGATACTCCTATACACATGGCTGACAGCCTGTATAATGATGTGAGGTATAATGGTGTAATGGCTACTCCATATGCCTCCTGGTGCTGGTATCCCCTGCAGCCTGTGTGTATGAGATACTCCTATACACATGACTGACTGCCTGTATAATGGTGTGAGGTATAAAGGTGTAATGGCTCCTCCATGTGCTCCCTGGTGCTGGCGCCCCCTCCAGCCTGTGTGTGTATGAGATACTCCTATACACATGACTGACAGCCTGTATAATGATGTGAGGTATAATGGTGTAATGGCTCCTCCATGTGCTTCCTGGTGCTGGTGTCCCCTGCAGCCTGTGTGTATGAGATACTCCTATACACATGACTGACAGCCTGTATAATGATGTGAGGTAAAATGGTGTAATGGCTCCTCCATGTCCTTCCTGGTTCTGGTGGACCCAGCAGCCTGTGTGTGTATGAGATACTCCTATACACATGACAGACAGCCTGCATAATGATGTGAGGTATAATGGTGTAATGGCTCCTCCATGTGCTTCCTGGTGCTGGCGCTCCCTGCAGCCTGTGTGTGTATGAGATACTCCTATACACATGACTGACAGCCTGTATAATGATGTGAGGTATAATGGTGTAATGGCTCCGCCTGGTGCTTCCTGGTGCTGACGCCCCCTGCAGCCTGTGTGTGTATGAGATACTCCTATACACATGACTGACTGCCTGTATAATGGTGTGAGGTATAAAGGTGTAATGGCTCCTCCATGTGCTCCCTGGTGCGGGCGCCCTCTGCAGCCTGTGTGTGTATGAGATACTCCTATACACATGACTGACAGCCTGTATTATGATGTGAGGTATAATGGTGTAATGGCTCCTCCATGTGCCTCCTGGTGCTGGTGTCCCCTGCAGCCTGTGTGTATGAGACACTCCTATACACATGACTGACAGCCTTTATAATGATGTGAGGTATAATGGTGTAATGGCTCCCTTTTTTTTTTCTCTCTCGCTGCCGAGTGGGGGGGGGGGGGGGGAGGTGGGTTTAGTGAATGGGAAGAACATGTATTTAATGGTAAACGTCCCTCTACATGCCTGTAAACTTAAGCAATCAGGTCCTAAAGCTTTATGCAAATGACCTGTGAGATGTCCAATAACGCATTAGCATATTCAAGCTGTCCAGCTTATTTATGAGTGGTAGGTATAAAGGTATAATGGCTCCTCCATGTGCTTCCTGTTGCTGGTGCCCCTGCAGGCTGTGTGTATGAAATACTCCTATACATATGACTGACAGCCTGTATAATGATGTGAGGTATAATGGTGTAATGGCTCCTCAATGTGCCTCCTGGTGCTGGTGACCCCTGCAGCCTGTGTGTATGAGATACTCCTATACACATGACTGACAGCCTGTATAATGATGTGAGGTATAATGGTGTAATGGCTCCTCCATGTGCTTCCTGGTGCTGGCGCCCCCTGCAGCCTGTGTGTATGAGATACTCCGATACACATGACAGACAGCCTGTATAATGATGTGAGGTATAATGGTGTAATGGCTCCTTCATGTCCTTCCTGGTTCTGGTGGACCCTGCAGCCTGTGTGTGTATGAGATACTCCTATACACATGACTGACAGCCTGTATAATGATGTGAGGTATAATGGTGTAATGGCTCCTCAATGTGCCTCCTGGTGCTGATGCCCCCTGCAGCCTGTGTGTGTATGAGATACTCCGATACACATGACTGACAGCCTGTATAATGGTGTGAGATATAATGGTGTAATGGCTCCTCCATGTGCTTCCTGGTGCTGGCGCCCCATGCATAGAAATACATGTCAGGTACTTGTGTACTGATGTCTGTGTCTCTCACATGTGTGTTAGGAGGACACAGCATGTCAGCAGATAAAGCACAGACACCAGCAATGCTTTACTATACATTACTACCAAAGAAAGGCAGAGGTGTGGATATTATGACTGGGTCCACATTTTTGGGTAATTTCTTACAAAAAAGGACTAAGTAAGGCCTCACCGAGACCCATTGGTCAAAGCAAAAAATACTTTTGTGTACATAAAAGTTTGTCTTTATTAATTAACTTTAAAAACTACATATGTGAAGTGACACATTGGGGCAGATTTACTTACCCGGTCCTGTCGCGATCCAGCAGCGCGTTCTCCGACGAGGATTCGGGTCTTCCGGTGATTCACTAAGGTTCGCGCGCCCGATGTCCACCAGGTGTCGCTGCTGCGCCGAGGTCTGCCGGAGTTCACCTGGCTCTTCTCGGTGCATGTAAGTGCTTGATTTTGCGACACCCTTGGTTTTTTAAATTCCACGGTTTTTCTGAATCCGTCGGGTTTTCCGTCGGCCACGCCCCCCCCCCCGATTTCTGTCACGTGAAAGCTGGCGCAAAACGGAAAAAGTCGCTGCCGCGGAGCCCTTAGTAAATGACCCCAATATATCAATGGGAATTTGTTTTTAAAAATCTACAATCATCAGGACCTGAGTAGCTGTAGGAAATTTATATATTGTTATTTTCGTACTTATGGCTTAAGTGGTAAGTAAGGTGTTGTACACAGCATTACACTATCATCATCTCATTTACAGACGTTCTGTCGAGAGAGGGATATCACTTCAATATGGATGGCTGCTGATTGAACTTCTTACTGACAGTAGGTGGCAGTCACGAGTCACTGCTCTTCTATTAAGCCCAATCAAACTGATAATATTTTGCACCGAACACTACTGCCCCCCTGTAGTGTTCCCAGGAATATTTTATTTAGCAAACATAGGACCTAGACGTGATAAACATATATGAAGATAGGATGGAAGAAGAAAATCGCGGCACTCTCTAGCTCTAGGTCAGAGGCTAGAGGAAGCGCTACTCAGCGCGAAACGGCCCGTCGCCTTGCCGCTTGTCGGCGTCCTGTATTACCTGCATATCTGTGAATAAAATTTGAAGACTGCATTGGTGAGTGCCGCGATTTTCTTCTTCCATCCGTGACTGCTGCCCTTCTACGTTGAGCACCACTATAGTCTTCACATCTCTGCAGTATATTGCCAGTCGTCTTTACTCCAAACGGTCCCATCACGCCCAAGACTTTAAAGTGCATGTGGGTAGTGCCAGCACCGCTGCTACTTCGTTGTTATTTTATATATGAAGATAGGATTAGCTAGTGGCAACTTTTGTGTCTGTATGGGTGGAATATATGTGCTGTACACGAGTGGGACTAGAATTGAATCTCACCCTCCAATTGCTACAGTGGAGTTAGAAAGCAATGCACTTCACACTGAGTTGCAGATATGATCGTTCACAATCGAAAAATTGTATCAGTTTCATTGGGCTTAATAAAAGAGTAGTAACTCATGGCTGCCACCTACTGTCAGTAAGAAATTCATTCAGTAGCCATCCGTATTGGGGGTCATTTAACTAAGGACTCTGCGGCCGCACTTTCCTGATGTTTTCCGTTTTGCGCCGAACTCCACTGGGATTTTGGGGCACGCGATCGGATTTCAGGCAGCAGAAATTGGTGGCGCGGCCGATGGAAAATCCGACAGATACGGAAAAAACTAAATCAAGCACTTACATGCACCGAGAAGAACCAGATGAACTCCGGCAGACCTCAGCGCAAAAGCGACACCTAGTGGACATCAGGCGCATGATCTTAGTGAATCGCCGGAAGACCCGAATCTTTCGTCGGGTTTCCCGAATACTTCCGTTTTGCGCTGAATTTTCCCAGGATGTTGGCACACGCGATCGTATTGTGGCGCATCCCCGCCGGCTTTCATGCGTATACTACTATGGGGCTGGCTGTATACTACATGGGGCTGGCTGTATACTACATGGGGCTGGGTGTATAATACATGGGGCTGGCTGTATACTACTTGGGGCTGGCTGTATAATACATGGGGCTGGCTGTATACTACATGGGGCTGGGTGTATACTACATGGGGCTGGCTGTATAAAACATGGGGCTGGGTGTATAATACATGGGGCTGGCTGTATAATACTTGGGGCTGGGTGTATACTACATGGGGCTGGGTGTATAATACTTGGGGCTGGGTGTATACTACATGTGGCTGGCTGTATAATACATGGGGCTGGCTGTATAATACATGGGGCTGGCTGTATAATACATGGGGCTGGCTGTATACTACATGGGGCTGGCTGTATAAAACATGGGACTGGGTGTATACTACATGGGGTTGGGTGTATAATACATGGGGCTGGCTGTATAATACATGGGGCTGGCTGTATAATACATGGGGCTGGCTGTATACTACATGGGGCTGGGTGTATACTACATGGGGCTGGCTGTATAAAACATGGGACTGGGTGTATACTACTTGGGGCTGGGTGTATACTACATGGGGCTGGGTGTATAATACTTGGGGCTGGGTGTATACTACATGGGGCTGGCTGTATACTACATGGGGCTGGCTGTATAATACATGGGGCTGGCTGTATAAAACATGGGACTGGCTGTATACTACATGGGGCTGGGTGTATAATACTTGGGGCTGGGTGTATAATACTTGGGGCTGGGTGTATACTACATGGGACTGGGTGTGTACTACATGGGGCTGGGTGTATAATACATGGGGCTGGCTGTATAAAACATGGTACTGGGTGTATACTACATGGGGCTGGGTGTATAATACTTGGGGCTGGGTTTATACTACATGGGGCTGGGTGTATAATACTTGGGGCTGGGTGTATACTACAGGGGGCTGGCTGTATAATACATGGGGCTGGCTGTATAATACATGGGACTGGGTGTATACTACATGGGGCTGGGTGTATACTACATGGGGCTGGGTGTATAATACTTGGGGCTGGGTGTATACTACATGGGGCTGGGTGTATAATACATGGGGCTGGCTGTATACTACATGGGACTGGGTGTGTACTACATGGGGCTGGGTGTATAATACTTGGGGCTGGCTGTATACTACATGGGGCTGGGTGTATAATACATGGGGCTGGCTGTATAAAACATGGGACTGGGTGTATACTACATGGGGCTGGGTGTATAATACTTGGGGCTGGGTGTATACTACAGGGGGCTGGGTGTATAATACATGGGGCTGGGTGTATACTACATGGGGCTGGCTGTATACTACATGGGGCTGGCTGTATAATACTTGGGGCTGGGTGTATAATACTTGGGGCTGGGTGTATACTACAGGGGGCTGGCTGTATACTACATGATGCTGGCTGTATACTACAGGGGGCTGGCTGTATACTACATGGCGCTGGCTGTATACTACAGGGGGCTGGCTGTATACTACAGGGGGCTGGCTGTATACTACAGGGGGCTGGCAGGCTGTATACTACATGGGGGCTGGCTGGCTGTACACTACACCCTCGTTTATACTCGAGTCAATAGGTTTTCCCAGTTTTTGGTGGTAAAATTAGGGGTCTCGGCTTATACTCGGGTCGGTATATCCAGTACAATCCTTGATAATGGTGGTAGATTTCCTTTAAGCATTTTAAATGTACACAATCCTCTTCAGAAAATCCTAAATGGTGACTGCATTTACATGAAAACATGAAAAGTACATACACTCACCGGCCACTTTATTAGGTACACCTGTCCAACTGCTCGTTAACACTTAATTTCTAATCAGCCAATCACATGGCGGCAACTCAGTGCATTTCGGCATGTAGACATGGTCAAGACAATCTCCGGCAGTTCTCCCGAGCATCAGTATGGGGAAGAAAGGTGATTTGTGGCCTTTGAACGTGGCATGGTTGTTGGTGCCAGAAGGGCTGGTCTGAGTATTTCAGAAACTTCTGATCTACTGGGATTTTCACGCACAACCATCTCTAGGGTTTACAGAGAATGGTCCGAAAAAGAAAGCGCATCCAGTGAGCGGCAGTTCTGTGGGCGGAAATGCCTTGTTGATGCCAGAGGTCAGAGGAGAATGGGCAGACTGGTTCCAGCTGATAGAAAGGCAAAAGTGACTCAAATCGCCACCCGATACAACCAAGGTAGGCAGAAGAGCATCTCTGAACGCACAGTACATCCAACTTTGAGGCAGATGGGCTACAGCAGCAGAAGACCACACCGGGTGCCACTCCTTTCAGCTAAGAACAGGAAACTGAGGTTACAATTTGCACAAGCTCATCGAAATTGGACAGTAGAAGATTGGAAAAACGTTGCCTGGTCTGATGAGTCTCGATTTCTGCTGCGACATTCAGTTCTGAAGGCAAAAGGGGGTCCAACCCGTTACTAGCATGGTGTACCTAATAAAGTGGCCAGTGAGTGTAGATGACGTCCTCATCCTCTGGGAGGATCAATAAAATTCATTAAATTAAAATGATATTGGGATAAAGTTCAGCCCTGAATTTCACCCATCAAGTATTAACTTTTTGGATTTCGCTATGAACATTGACTCAAGTGGAAATCAGTTTTTCTGATTTCCAATTCCCACAGCAGGTTATAAAACTAAGGCTGCATTCACACTGCAGCAAGGGGACGTATGTACGGCCGACGTATATACGGCCGATATACGTCCCCCATAGACGGCAATGGGCGCACGGTGCCCTACAGAATCGTACGGTGCCGCACATGTGCCGCACTGTACCCCGGAAAAAGATAGGACATGCCGTGCGCCATATGTTCCTATGGAGAGGGGAGGGGGTGAGCTGCCCTCACCTCCTCCTCCTCTCCCCGCGCGCTGCCATTGCCCACCGTGCTACAGTATGGCGGGCAACGGCAGTGTGAATGCAGCCTAAAGCTGAGCTCTGAACAGTTCTGCTCTCAGACAGTAAATCTTCTCCTACGTGAGTATTTTTAACAGAAATAAAGCTTGAAGAAAATGAAGAATGGTGAGCGCCATCATGGCTTCTTTTTTACTGTTTTGATCTTTATATCTTATATATTGCTGGTTCTTTGGAAGATTAAAACCCAAATTTTTACTGACCAAGAAAGTCGTTTTGTATGGTCAATAATTATAAGGATTTACAATATAATTGAAAGTACCATATATACTCGAGTATAAGCCGACCCGAGTATAAGCCGAGACCCCTAATTTTACCAACAAAAACTGGGAAAAACTACTGACTCGAGTATAAGCCGAGGGTGGGAAATGCATTGGTCAACCCCGCCCCCAGTAGTATACAGCCTGCCAGCCCCAGTAGTATACAGCCTGCCAGCTCCCTATAGTATATACCCTGCCAGCCCCCAGTAGTATACAGCCTGCCAGCCCCCAGTAGTATACAGCCTGCCAGCCCCCAGTAGTATACAGCCTGCCAGCCCCCAGTAGTATACAGCCTGCCAGCCCCCAGTAGTATACAGCCTGCCAGCCCCCAGAAGAATACAGCCTGCCAGCCCCCAGAAGAATACAGCCTGCCAGCCCCCATGCAGTATTTAGCAGCCCCTAGGAGTATACAGCAGCCCCTAGTAGTATACAGCAGCCCCTAGTAGTATACAGCAAGCCCCTAGTACTATACATCAGCCACCAGTAGTATACAGCAGCCCCTAGTAGTATACAGCAAGCCCCTAGTAGTATACAGCAGCCCCTAGTAGTATACAGCAGCCCCTAGAAGTATACAGCAGCCCCTAGTAGTATACAGCAAGCCCCTAGTAGTATACAGCAGCCTGCCCCCACGGACCTTAAAAAAATAAACTTAAATACTCACCCTCCGATGTCGGCGCGGCTCCCCGATGTCCCCGATGTCAGCGCGCCCCGTCTTCTTTCTTCTCCGCGGCTCCTCTTCTCTCTTCCGGCATGGACGCGGCCATGTTTGCTTCTAGCAGGCGCATACTATGACGCGGCCGCTGCTGACGGCATTGTATGCGTGGCCATGAAGAAAACATGGCCGCCTCCATGCCGGAAGAGAGAAGAGGAGCCGCGTAGAAGAAAGAAGACGGGGCGCGCTGACATCGGGGACATCGGTAAGCCGCGCTGACATCGGGGAGCCGCGCTGACATCGGAGGGTGAGTATTTAAGTTTATTTTTTTTAACTGGGTAATTTTATTTAATAATAGACTCGTGTATAAGCCGAGGGGATGTTTTTTGTGCTGAAAAACTCGGCTTATACACGAGTATATACGGTAATTTAGTGACCACCATGATCAAGGATTGTAAACAAACTACACTTACATGCTGGTGTGTGTTCTTTTAGTTTTTATGCCTTTTCCTTTACAAACAAAAAAGGTTCTAATTGGGCAAATGAACCTGAGGGGCTCTGGGTTCAATTAACATCTATGGAACCCGGTGGCCCCTTAGTCTCATTTGCATAAATTAAAAATCTCTTTTTGTAAGAAGCTAAGAGAAGTTTGTATCCTGGGAGAGGGGACACACACCAGCAGGTAAGTGCGCTTGGTTTACAATCCTGGCAATCGATTTCTTTTAGACCTCCACTTGAATAATAAACAATGAATTCTCCTTTACCACTATCTGTCCTATTTTGCAATCAACTTAATTTGAATAAATCAATTCACTCCCAGACAAGGACAATGAGCTGCCATGGGCCACTTTTGTGGCATTGTGGGTTACCTCGGCATCTACCTTGTGGGATTGTGGGTTACCTCGGCATCTACCTTGTGGGATTGCGGGTTACCTCGGCATCTACCTTGTGGGATTGCGGGTTACCTCGGCATCTACCTTGTGGGATTGCGGGTTACCTCGGCATCTACCTTGTGGGATTGTGGGTTACCTCGGCATCTACCTTGTGGGATTGCGGGTTACCTCGGCATCTACCTTGTGGGATTGTGGGTTACCTCGGCATCTACCTTGTGGGATTGTGGGTTACCTCGGCATCTACCTTGTGGGATTGTGAGTTACCTCGGCATCTCAATTCTTTTTATCACCCTAACTACTCCATGTGGGAACACGTTCTATTCCTTCACTTGTGGCTACTGTAAACACCTGTCTAGGTGGCCGCGAAGGGGTTCAAACTCAAGTAACCACTGGCAGGTGTGTACTAATAACCAGGTAAATAATTGGTGTTATATAATTATAAGGAAGCACCACAACTGACTCTCAGTCTTTGGTAATTTGTGACGTGGCTTCTGTTTGACATGAAGTTCTGCTCGTTAGTGTTTTTTCATCCTGGATACTCTGGATATTCTCTGGGCTTTCCTTCGTTAGCTGGTGGTGGTCTTGTGCTTAGGTACAGAAGTCTATCCTAACAGTCAGGTCCACAGTAGGTTACATCATCCCATGTAATGAGCTCTGTGTAGTAGGTTTCTTACATAAGTGCTATATAGATAGACCGATCAATCACATTGTATGCGCAGACTATAATAAATCTCATAACTCATGAGTCATGACACAAAACCGCTACCTGCTCCTCCAGCCCTGGAGGCTTATGTTGGCAAATATGAGAAGAAATATTAGCTATTCACACGATATCCAAGTGCCGGGAGCTTAAGTGATTCGCTGCGGAGTTACTCAGTAGATAAGTGTTCAAGATCTTATCCAAAGGTCCCGCCTCCGGAGCACCCATGGACCTGACAGTGGATTACTTGGTCCCACTCCTAAACTGTGAGACTTTGAGTCGTGATATTCCCAAATGTTCACAGACTTAGGAATTTCCTGATCCAAAGTCCATTCAATATAGAGACAAGGCTCTGCTCATCCTGCTCTATAAGATGCTGCCTGCAGATAAGTCACTATGTACAATCTGCTCAGATTCTTCTGCTCATATGCTGCCTGAGCCCATGTTAAAGGTGCACCAAAAATGGTGCCCTCTCCTGGAGCAGTGCAGTGCCAAATTCATGAAGATTGGGCACCAGAAATCCTGAATCTGGCGCCCCTTGCACTATACACAGGCAACTGCACATAGTACACACTGCACTGTTCTTAGTAAATGTGCCCCACTATGTACAATCTTATCATCTCCTCCTGCTCTATAACATGCTGCCTGCAGATAGGACACTGTACAATCTTCTCAGCTCCTCCTGCTTTATAACATGCTGCCTGCAGATAGGACACTGTACAATCTTCTCAGCTCCCCCTGTTCTATAACATGCTGCCTGCAGATAGGACACTATGTAAAATCCACTTAGCTCCTCCTGTTCTATAACAAGCTGCCTGCAGATAGGAAACTATGTACAATCTCGTTATCTCCTCCTGCTCTATAACATTCTGCATGCAGATACAACCCTATGTACAATCTGCTCAGCTCCTCCTGCTCTATAACATTCTGCATGTAGATAGGACACTATGTACAATCTGCTCAGCTCCTCCTGCTCTATAACATGCCGCCTGCAGATAGGACACTGTACAATCTGCTCAGCTCCTCCTGCTCTGTAATATGCTGCCTGCAGATAGGACACTATGTACAATCTGCTCAGCTCCTCCTGCTCTATAACATGCTGCCTGCAAATAGGATACTATGTACAATCTGCTCAGCTCCTCCTGCTCTATAACATGCTGCCTGCAGATAGGACACTGTACAATCTGCTCAGCTCCTCCTGCTCTGTAATATGCTGCCTGCAGATAGGACACTATGTACAATGTGATCAGCTCCTCCTGCTCTACAACATGCTGTCTGCAGATAGGGCACTATGTACAATCTGCTCAGCTCCTCCTGCTCTATAACATGCTGCCTGCAGATAGGACACTGTACAATCTGCTCAGCTCCTCCTGCTCTGTAATATGCTGCCTGCAGATAGGATCACAAGATTTGTAGTTGGCCTACTGTAAGGATTGATTTCTGGAAAACATCTCTTAAGATATAATAAACATCTGTCACCTGTACCGTGAGAACAAACTAACAAATTATACGGATAAACACTTTTTATTGTTGAGAATAAAGTGTCCAAGGTATTGAACAATAGTCCGGGGGCTATAAATTCAGAATATTGTAAAAATAGAACATCACAGAAATCCACTTCATAGGAAACCACTTCACCACATTGACCACCACCTGGAGGAGCCCACCCAAAGACGGAGATAGTGGAGCAGATTTACTTAACCGGTCCATTCGCGATCTCTGTGAAGGATTCGCGTCTTTCGGCGATTCACTAAGGTAATTCCCCCGATGTCCACTAGGTGTCGCTGCTGCACCGAGGTCCGTCGGAGTGCACTAAAGTTCACCAAGCCAGGCAGGGTGCAGGTAAGCGCGTGTCATGCGACACTTTTTAAAAAAAAAAATACTCCAGTTTGTCCGAATCCGACGGGTTTTCCAACGGCCAAGCCTCGATTTCCGTCACGTGTCTTCTGGCGCCGATGCGCCACAATCCGATCGCGTGCGCCAAAAACCCAGGGCAATTCGGCGTAAAATTCGGGTAACTCGACGTAAAAAAATGAGATTTGCACCCTTAGTAAATGACCCCCAGTGTCCTGGACAGATTCCAAAAAATTCCAAAATTGGAGTGGAAATCTTTGCGAGGTTTTATTGGCTGGGGGCAATGTTCATGTATGGTGGGGCATATAATACATTAGGAGGTGTTGATCTTACAAAGTCTTCAGCTTCAGTCTGGATTCTATAGTAACCGGTCAAGAAGATGCCGTCACATCCACCATCAAGATCAAGGATTGTAAACCAAGCGCATTTACATGGTGGTGTGAGCCCCCTCTGGCAGGATCTGCTCTTCTTATAGCTTCTTATGCTGTTATTTCTTTGAAAAGCCCCACAGCCCCATAGCCCCTGATTTGCATATTTTTAAAGCCTTTTTCATCAAAAAAAAATTAGAGCATAAGAAGCTAAAAGAAGAGCAGATTCTGTCTGAGGTGCCACACACCGCCATGTAAATGCGCTTGGTGTACAATTCTTCATCCTGGTTTTAGATGTCCTTTAAGTGAACCAAACATACCTTGAGAATGCTGTAGCGACAATGATGCGGAAACATATCTTGTTTAATCCCTGATCGGAATGGTTTTACTCAAAAAACAATCATAAAATTCAGGACCTTGGGAAAGCTGGGTGCTGCTGGGTGCTGCTGGCTGCCTACATAAACACATTACACATGGAGCTTCCTGAACTCTCCAGAAAGGACTAATCAACCTAAGACGAAGACTAATACACAGCAGCTGGGGAATGATGCAGTAATTGACTCCTTCTGCCTGTCAGGGACAACACAGTGATTACATCATTCTCTGGAGCAGTGCATACTTAGGGTAAGAGGGGAAGCGCCGGGACAGCCACAGGAGCCACAGAGCCTCATTATCATAATTTTATAATCGTTTTTTTCAGCAAAACCGCTCAATTCGGGGATGAAACAAGGTATATTTCTGCATCAGTGTAGCTACAGCAATCTCAAGGTATGTTTGGTTCATAATGCATGAAAGCAAATGGTAGATTTCATTTAAGACTGGCAGAAATGTGGAATCTGAAGGACAATATAAACCAACAATTGTAACAAAAACTTTCATTGTAGATACACTTTCCTCCCTGTTATTTGGGGTCACTTTGGTACTTTGATGTTTGAACGACACTTTAATGTTTTTTGGGTTCACACACCTCTGTAGAATTTCCCACTCTTGACCATCTATCTTCTTCTCATATGAAGGATCCTGGAGATTGGAGTATGAGGTGTCTAATGTTCTGCTTAGATCTGTCGCAGCTGTTTATTATCTCTGATGTTTTTTATGGCCAATGTTCCACAATGTTCCTTCCACACCTAATGCAAACTGCAAGTGTTTTCTTCCACCATATACCTAAGGTTAATATTGCACCACCCATGTTATGTTGAAACCTCATATATACTCACTATATGCTATTATATGAGCGTGTGAGACGCCCAGCCATGTGTTTGCCCTGGTGCAGGGGGCGTTGGGACCGGCAGCCCAAATATTGTATTTAAAAACACTGTTGCCTTAATGCTTAGCAGAGGGGTATAAGAACAACTTCTAAGGATGAACATATGAGGTTTGGGTTGAATACAAATTTTTAGTCGTGGATGAGTAGTGAATTTCCTATAAAGACATTTAAAGGCACAACCGACCTCTAAAATCTTTAAGTAATATGTCTCCTCGTAGATTTCAGTGAAGACCTCTCCGCTCCATGTGTAGCTTGAGGCTAATCCCTAGGCCAGTGATGGCGAACCTTTTTGAGACAGAGTGCCCAAACTACAAACAAAATCCACTTATTTATTGTGAAGTGCCAACATGTTGTTTTAACTAGTAACTTATTGCTACTTCTTCCACATCTTTCAATTGTATGGCCCCCTGAGGCAACCAATACAATTGAAAGAAGAGAAAATTCAGACATTCAGACGTTGTAGCTTCTCTCCAGGGTCTCTCTGTAGAGGAAGAATGGTGGGTCCAACAGGAGAACACCCAGAGATAATGCGGTTCTGTCATCACATTCTCACTTTTCCCACAGTTCCAAACTGCTTTAAAATAGTGCCGAGAGCAGCATCTCTTAAGTTGGGACCGCAGGAAGATTTGGTGGATTTGGTTCTATTAGGTGAACTCTGTCCTGGGGCGATGGTCTGAGTGCCCATAGAAATGGCTCTGAGTGCCACCCCTGGCACCCGTGCCATAGGTTCGCCACCACTGCCCTAGGCCATTATTTGATTGACTCTGTTGGCTTCCAACCTTAAATCCCAATGTGCAGGGGTATAACTAGCAGAGGCAGCGTCCAATAGAAGACTTCTTAATGGGTCCTCTTAAAAAATATACATATCTGTATCCTTACACAAATGGGTTATAATCACACACATTTATATACATGTATGCATTCAGTACATACACACATACAGAATAAACATACATACAGTATATACCCACCATATACTTATACATACATATAGTATATACCCACCATATACTTATACATACATATAGTATATACCCACCATATACTTAGACATACATATAGTATATACCCACCATATACTTAGACATACATACAGTATATACCCACCATATACTTATACATACATACAGTATATACACACCATATACTTATACATACATAGATTATATAAACACATACAGCATAAACATACATACAGTATATTACCACCATATACTTATACATACATACAGTATATACACACATAAAAACAGTAACATACATACAGTATATACCTGACATAAATTTATACATACATACAGTATATACACACATACAGCATAAACATGCATACAGTCTGTACCCACCATATATTAATACACACATACAGTGTATACACACATAGAAACAGTAACATACAGACCCATGCAGCATATGTACAGAAATACAACATATATACATCACATACACACACACATAAAGAGCACGTACACTCCACCATATACTGACATAAAACATATACACACATACAGCATATACACACAAAATACCCCAGATGCCGGGGTCCCCTGACACCATGGGCATATAGTATCTGCTATGGCTGCTACCCCTGTAGTTAAACCACTGACATTGTGGGTATCTGAGGATCAAAAGGCTTTCAAAAAAGTCCTGTTCGAAGATGGACCAGGAAGGTCTGGAGATACAGTATCAAAGCACCAGAAGGTAAGGCGGAGAATAGCCACAGACAGGCCAAGGTCAGAGCAGAGGGAAGGCAGGTACAAGCCATAGATCAGGGCAGGAGGCTAAGGATCAAAGTCAGATAAAGGCGAGGTCATCCAGAAGATTACCAGGTGATTATAGTAACTATAACCTGGTGGCACCAGCTACCAGGGAGAGTGGGGGAAGCAGGACAATCCACCACATGCTCCACAAGAGTCCACCAATTCTACCATCTCTGCTATGTCCTGTGCATGGTCGTCTATACTCATCATCTGCATTGTACATAGCAGCAGACCATCGTGTTATGTGACGTTCTCTGCTAGTAAATAAACAGCAGAACAATGAATAATTCACGTCGATGTTTGGAGATGACAGATGATGCGTTCAGCTGGTGGGAATTATCTGAGAGCCGAGAGGCGAATTATGAGATAATGCAGAGATTGCATGTTGTGGCTTTGCTCTTCAGTTGTTGCCTGTAAAGAGGAGGAAATGGAAGATCTGCTCAGGAAAGGGAAAGATTCCATGAAGAAGTTTCCATTTTTTTCTTTGGGCAAATAAGTTTAATAATGGAAGATGGGAAGGGGGGGGGGGGGGTTCCTTCTGGTGCAACAGTTTCCTTCTTTCTTTCTTTTGTTCCCATCAATAGTAAACCATAAAAAAAATTTTTTCCTCTACATAAGAGCAGGGCCGGATTAAGGGTGGTGGGGGCCCCTGGGCGCAAATTGGTGGAGGCCCTTCCAACAATGTTTTTGGAAGTATATAGCCTGCCAGCCCCCTGTAGTATATAGACTCCAGCCCCCTGTAGTATACAGCCACCAGCACCCCGTAGAATTTATCCGCTAGTCCCCTGTAGAAAATGGCCACAAAATAATAGGGGTTCCAGGGATCCCACAAAGCTGCAGGCTCTTCCTCGCTCTTGGGCAGCCGCTGGCCACTGTAGCCACAGCTGCCATCACTGGGGGTGGTCGCCGATGCACTGTTTTGGCAGCAGCATGTAGTGATCAGACGCTGACAGCGTGACATCATCACTCGCCACCGGCGTCCCATCACAACCTGCTGCCACCAAAACAGTGCATTGGCGATCTCCCCCAGCAATGGCAGCTGTGTCTCACTGACACAGCTGAGATCCTAGACCCCTATGTGCAATGCGGGCGGCCACGGTCTGAGCTGTGTCGCTGACGGTCGGAAACGGTTGGGGGCCCTTAAAAAGTGAAAGTGGTGGGGGCCCCGATGCTCGAGCCCCAGGAGCCCCTCCTTTAATCCGGCCCTGCATAAGAGGCAGATTTCATCTGAAAACTTCAGACCTCCTGAGCTTCTTCTGACCTGACTGTTTATAACGTGTAGCTGCATTATAATCATCCCGAGTGCCACATCCCTGGATAATAAGAATAGTCGGCCGGCCTAGAGGACAGTAATCCAACACCAACGTATGAAGTTAATGCATAAATGTTGTCCGAAGATGGAAATGTAGAAACCCTATTTCTGATAATTGATGTCAGTGTAAAGCTATAAGTGCAGGAAACCATTAGACCTCCCGTCCACCAGTCAATTACAATCTAAATTCACTGAAAACTGTAATAATCCAGCAGAAATGGATTTACTGGAAAAACAGGATTCTGTGACCAGTACATATAAGGTCCCATTCAGACATTTCAGTAAATATAACAAGTGGGGCCTGATTTTGGGGTCTCTCCCGCCTTCCGGGGAGCAGGTAGAGTTGAATGCGATGGTGAAGCAGGGAGCTTGTGGCTCCCTGTTGCACCATTAAGAGGGAATGTCCAGGCGTGATGAGATGATGTCATTGTGGGGGGAGATACTGCATGGGAGCAAAAACAGGGGAGCATCTAACTCTTTAGGGGAGTGGAGGGTTAACAGAAAATGGGCAATGAAATAAAGGAGGATGCTACCTGAAAGAGGGCAATATAAGTGTGTGTGGGGGGGGGGGGTCTATGGAAAAGTGAAACGGAACATTTTAAAGGGCATCTACCACCAGGATGGAGGACTGTATGCAAATGAGCCTGGGGGGCTCTAGGCTCTATAGGTGTTAATAGTCTTTCATCCTGATGACCTTTAAGTGTGGGGGGGACTGAAATGGGGGGCATAATTAGTGGGGGCAAAAGAATGTGGGGCATTATAAGTTAGCGGCTACAGGAAGGGAGGCATCATTGGTTGTGGGTTTAAATTAGGGGGCATTTTACTTCATACAGTTAGGTGGTGGGTTAGGTGGAGACCTGAAAATGTTTCTCATATTTCCTAAAAATAGAGAGCTATGTGATGTTACCCTTTGAGGGGACCTGCGCAGTTTGGGGAGGAGAAGACAGTTCCAGCTCTAAATGAAACTTTGCGTCCCCCCGGTCACACACATTCACTTAGGGAATTCCTTTCTGGGTCATGTTTGGAATATCCATTGCTGCCCCCAGTAATGTCTTGGATATATCCAGTGTTAGACATACGTATACATTTCTTTACATTATGTACTAAAAGATACATATCAGCCCGCAGTCCTGAGACTGTGAGCGCTCAATGCACACATGTTCAATGTAACAATATCTCCCGGCTGTAATCAGATCTATTCACATGGTTTCACTTTCTCCTTTGTTGGATTCAACATCAGAGTTTATTGTTCTCTTTGTTTCCCACAATGAAACAATAGCAAGATACAGAAAAGCATAAAACATCATGATAACACACTTGATAAGTTGGACTAGATGAGCTTCAGCAGAATAATCAACCTTCGGGTGCGCTGATGGACATGACTGGTAAAATCCATGGCTTAGAGGGAACCTGTCAGGTCCAAAATACCACCCAGACCAATAAAACTTCTCATGTGGGGACTTCAGTAGGATCAGAAACAAGAATGAAGTGCTAACCACTGACCCACCATGCTTCCCTACTTGACCATATACTCCATAATTAGCATATTTGATGCTGAAATTAACATAACTGATTTCTCAGTGGGGGCAAGAGAAAATATTCCCATTGCGTTGGAATCAGTGTAGCTGCACCTATTATTAAAGGCACTGGAGATTAAATTGGGGAAGGTGATAAAGGTTTATGTAACATCCCCCACCGGGGCCTAGCCTTTTCTTGGGGGCCTGGAGTCAGCCGGGGCCCGCAGTACCTGAGTGGCTGGCGGTTGCGGCCTAGGCACGCTAGTGTCACGGTGCTTGGTATGGGGAACCGGAGAGCTGTCCTACAGCCTGGCTGGTCTCCAGCAGGGTGGTGTTGGCAAGAAATGATGAGGGAGAGGCTGCTATAGCGGTTCTCCCTGGGGAAACCCTTTGGTGTCTAGAGTATGGGTCTCTGTGTGGTGGACAGGGTGCCCGTGATGGTGACAGCCGTAGTAGCAGGGACCAGACGGAGGCAGACGTTGAACAAAAACAACTTACAGTTCTTTATTGGAACCGACAGGAACCGCAGCAATGTGCCTTAACAGAATGGTAGATTGCTGAGATGCAGTTGGAGGGAGCCACAGGATGTAGATCATCAGCCTGGAGGCAATGGCAGGCTGGGAGATAGCTGTGTCCTAGAAGGATGCTTCAGCTTGTCCAGGGTTGCTTCAGATATCACCCTTGAAGGTAGGATGATATCCCTTTCCTAACTAACTGTCTCACTACAGTCTTCAGCCGGGAGCCGGTGTGCTAGCTGCACTGACTCCTCAGAGTCTCTAATCTGAGAGAGTGAACTCTTTCCTCACACTGCCCTCTCTTCTGAGAGAGAACTCACTTCTAGAAGTTTCCTGAACAGGGATCTTGTTACTCCCCCTGATCAGGTGGTGGCTACTCCTCCAATTACATCTCAGCTCACAGAAACAGAGTGTAACGCATGTGATTGGCTGACACATATGACATCACACAAAACAATTAACTCCTGCCTTACCAGGCAGGATCTACCACTGCAGAGTTCCCCTGTGTTATCTAAGGACTATGTAGTGACATGCTGTGGGGCTAGTCAGACCCTACACAGGCTGCAAGTTACATGATGGGACGTATTCGCAAACACAGCTCTGCCTTGCATCGGCGAGGGTGTTGCATACCCCCGGGGCAATTGAAAGAGCCGCCCTCGGCTCGACCACGGACTGATTGGGGCGCAGAGGTAGATACGGGCACTTCTGTGAAGTGCAGGCTACATGATCTGTAGGGACAAACCGCCCATGGTCCTCGAGACAGGCACCTGGGTTGGTGTCGGACTAAGACAAGGACATGTAAATGAGAAGTATGACAGTTGGTCGCTAACGCCATTAAACCAAACTGTACAGTAGGAAAGGTGTGGTGTCATGTACTGTAATCCACTCCTTGTACCAGGGCCTGTATATTTGTTATATAAACACTTCTTCCCTAGCGACAAATATATAGTGTGTATATGCATTACATTGGCATATGTGACACAATGAGACATTATACAAATGTATAAGTACCTGCCGACTGACATTCTTACCTTTGTATGAGTGGCATCCAGGTGCTAACTCTGTAACACCCCCCGGTCCCCTAAGGACCCGCAGTTTACGGACTACCCCCACTTACAAACTTCGGTTTGAGGCATAAGATCGCGGTCAGGGTTTACATATTGGACGGTCCGACACAGCCACACTACAATCTGAAAAGACTATAAAAGGTTAGTGCAAACTACTGGCATAAATTGACAGTGTGCAAACATTTTGTAAACTCACATTGGCTTAGGAGCCCAATGGATACACATCTTATAACATAATGTTGCAAACGTTACAGGAGGTAGGCTACTCAGCGTAGCAGGATAAAATGTCTCTTTACCTGAAAAGGAAAAGGCATAAAAGTGCATGCAGAATGTCCATACCTAAAAGGAAGGCATTAAGTGCAATATAAAAATAAGTCAATAAAGTAGCAACTTTTCCTTGGAGTTGGCAAAAGTCTCACAGAAGGTCTTTAATAGCAAAGTCCATCTTCTGGGTACAGCCCTTGATGTGGGGAAAAGTGCAATAAAAGAAGCAAAGGGTCTCCCCTTTGTGTAGAGGGACAGAGTCCTTTGTAGGAATCTCTGCTGTGGCAGAGGAAGGGGTGCTATCATAGGAAAGTCTCTTGACTGAGATAAATAAGGGTGAGAGTCCCAGGAAAGTCTCTGGCTCCATAAGGTTAGCGGGCGCTCAGCCCAAATAGGAGTAGCAGAAATAAATATACATATGTACAATAAGCACAGTACCTGGTAAGGCTTTCAGCCCATCAGGGGTTACTCAGTATCTTCTTTGGTGGTAAGTACTTCGGTGTCAGAAAAGCGTACCTGCCTCCTCCTTCTGTGTGACACCAGTTGATACTCCTGCAGGTACGCAGGAGCTTTACTTTTTGCCTCCCTTTGAGACCTCCAAAGTTCCGGCTGGGAAAAGATAACAACCTCCTCATCGTCCTCCTCTGAGTCAGGCGCTGGAGTCGGAGTCTCAGCTGCCTCTGATGCCTCTGGGGCTGCAGTCTCTGGAGCCGGATCATCCTCCACAGGTTGCAGTACTGGAGACTGCGGTGGGGATGATGGTCTTTCCGGGGTACCTCTTACTGGAGTGGAAACAACAAAACAGAGTTGAGGCACAGTCACAAGTTCTAGAAAACTGGGGGTAGGTGAACACAAGGAGGTCTGTAAGTTGGGGGACGAGGTGAGAGGTGTGGACATAGGGGCAAAAGGACGAAGACATCTCTTCAGCCGGTTCCTATGTACCCGGAGTAGTGGACGGTCTCCTCTTGAAATCTCGTAGACTTCAGGGGAGAGACTGTCCCTAACTAGGTATGGCTCACGCTCCCAACGCCCATCTAGCTTACTGGTGGGATGGTTGTTGCGCAGCCACACTCGATCTCCTGGGGCAAAAGGCTCAGCACAGGCATTACGATCGAAGTCTCTTTTTTGTTTCTCTCGGGCCTCTTCCAACCGCAGATCCACAACTTCTCTGGCATCCGCCAAGCGCCTCTGGTGTTCGTGAACCCAGTCAGTCTGGGGGAGTAAAGACTGGGAATCAGGGGACTCCATGTCCCAGGTCATATCAGCAGGGAGATGGCCGTGTCTCCCGAACATCAGATAATACGGGGTGTACCCTGTGGAGCAATGAGTGGTATTGTTGTACAGGTACACTAATTCGGGCAACAGTTTTGGCCAGTCAGCCCTTTTTGCAGGTGTCAGAGTCCTCAGCATGTTGATTAGAGTCTGATTCATCTTTTCGCAAAGCCCGTTGCCTTGGGGATGATAGGCTGTGGTCCTCAGCTTTTTACAGCCATATAGAGTGCACAGCTCTTGGAAGACTTGGGACTCAAACGCTGTTCCTTGGTCCGTAAGGATCTGGTCCGGACAGCCATAGGGGAGGATGAAGCTCTTCCACAGGGCCGCTGCGGTGGTCCTTGCAGATAGGTCTCTGACAGGTACTGCAACCACAAACTTGGTATAGTGGTCGATGATCGTGAGAGCATAACTGTGACCGGATCTGCTGGGCTCCAACTTCACATGATCCAATGCCAGGATCTCTAAGGACCGTTGGCTCACAATGGGATGTAGAGGGGCCCTTTGATTGTGTCGCTCTCCTCGAGCGATGGCGCAGGCTGGGCATTCCCGACACCAGGCTTCATGTTGACTTAGTAGAAGCACCTTCGGAGGGTGGCTTCAGTCTTCTGAGCGCCAAAGTGTCCGGACTGGTCATGGTACATATCCAGTACTATGTTGGCGTCCCTCCTGGGAAACACAATCTGGTACAGCCGGTCATAAGTGATAGGGTCCAGAGTTCTTCTCTTTAACAGGCCCTGATGCATGTTTAGAGTCTTTCTCTGGCGCAATAATTGAGACAATTCTCCATCAGCTCTTCTCCGGCGGATTCTTTCAGGCACTCGCCCACTAGAGAGATAGTCCACTACTTCTCCTATGGCACGGCTATCAGCCTGAAGACTTATCCAGAGGCCCTTTTCCGCCGGGGGCTCTGACTCTTTTTGAGGAGTAGCTGGCGCTGCCTCTAACGGTAAGGAGTAAACTCTCTGGGCATCTTGAAGCACAAACCGGGCATAGAACGCTGGCATCTCCACATCTTCCCACTGAGCATCCGTGGAGGGTCCCTCCCACTGGTCAGGGAGACGGGACAGAGCGTTGTCATTGGTCTTACCAGCCCGGAAGTTGGCAAGTCTGGAGGCCCACCGTTGTTCCAGTGCTCCAAGACGAGCGGTGTTCAGATGCGCCAAGGGATTATTGTCTGTGAAGACAGTGAAGAAGGATGCAGCCAGGTAGTCCTTGAACTTTTCGGTCACAGCCCAGACTAATGCCAGAAACTCCAACTTGAAGGAACTGTAGTTCTGGTAGTTTTGCTCCGGTTCTCAGAGGGAACGGCTGGCGTAGGCTATGACCCTTTCAGTTCCGTTTTAGAGCTGGGATAGTACAGCCCCTAGGCCTTGCTTGCTGGCATCGGTGTATAGGGTGAAAGGCAGATTGTAGTCTGGATATCCCAACACCGGAGGCTCAGTCAACCGTTGCTTGAGCATCTGGAAGGCAGCTTCTCATTCGGCTGTCCACTCAATGGATACTCGGGAACGTTGGCTCTCTTTTCGCAGGCCCCTTAGGAGTTCTTGCAGGGGAGCCGCCAGCTGGGCAAACTTCGGGATAAAACGCCTGTAATAACTGGCAAATCCCAGGAAGCTTTTAATGTCCCGTATGGTTGATGGGGTAGGCCAGTCGTGGACAACTGCAATCTTCTCTGGATCTGGCTCAATTCCATGAGCGCTCACCACATGTCCCAGGTACTTGACGCTAGGTTGTAGCAGGTGGCACTTGGATGTCTTGACCTTCAACCCATGTTGGGCCAGTATTTGGAAGACTTCAGCCAGATGGTGGAGGTGGTCTTCATAAGTCTTGGAGTAGATGATGATGTCGTCCAAATACAGCAGGACGGTCTCGAAGTTGCGATGACCCAAACATCTCTCCATCAGCCGTTGAAATGTGCCTGGGGCGTTGCATAGCCCGAACGGCATGTTGTTGAACTCGAACAGGCCCATTGGGGTGGTGAAAGCTGTCTTCTCTCTGTCTTCCGGCGCCATGGCCACTTGCCAGTAGCCACTGGTCAGGTCCAGGGTAGAGAAGTAGGCAGCTGACCCTAGGGCTGCGAGGGATTCCTCGATTCGAGGCAGAGGATAGGCATCCTTGTGGGTGATATTGTTGATCTTCCTATAGTCAACACAGAATCGAAGGGTTCCATCCTTCTTTTTCACAAGGACCAGCGGGGCAGCCCATGGGCTGTGACTCTCCCGGATAACGTTGGCTGTCTTCATCTCTTGTACCAGCTTTTTCACCTCTTGGTGGCGGGCTGGAGGTATGGGACGGTATCGTTCCTTGATAGGAGGATGAGAGCCAGTAGGGATGGTATGTTGGATCAGGGTAGTCTGCCCAAAATCCAGTGGGTGTTTGCTGAAGGCCTGGTGGTGCTTCATAACGACATCCAGGACGCCTTGTACTTGGTCTGCAGGAGTAAAATCATCGTCTCCAATATTGAGCTCAAGCCACCAGGATTGCTCGGCAGGCTCACCTTCAACACTTTGCTTCATTTCCAACTGTTGGGAGGCAGACAGAGAGGTTTCCACCAAGTCTTCAGGATGGACGCTGAAGAGTGTGGCTACGGCTTGGTACTTTCTCAGATCCACTGGGGAGTCTCCCACATTTAGTAGTCGAATGGGTACTTGTCCTCGGGATGCAGTGACTAGGCTCCTGGCGGCTAGAATGGGCAGGTCTTCATCAGCTGGTAGAGGTTCTACTATCGCCTGGTAGTCTTGACCTTGGACGCCCATGCAGGCTCGACAAAATACTAACGTCTCAGTCCCAGGTTGAAGGCGGACAGGTTGGGTATCCTTGATCCGGGCTCTGCAGATTTCTCCATTAGGGCCAGCAAACTTCTGTTGCGCCGCTAGAACCTGCATAGTCTCCTGAATTACCTTCCGGGAACCGATCGGCACTGTTGGCAGGGAGTCGTGGAGAGCCTTCAGCACTTCAGGGTAGCAGTTGCGGAGGACATTGGTACACAGTACCAGGGAGAAGTTACCGTTTTCGGGCACTCGTGTCACCACTACGCCCTGTCTGGTTAACTCAGTGTCTCCAATGGTGAGTGTGGGCTCCCAGTAGCCGCGGATGGGTACGGGTTTCCTGTTCGTAGCAATAATGTTCAAGTAAGCCTTGGGAGGCTGGACTAAGGATGCTCCTCCTCGGCATTTCTCGAAGGCAGCATTCCGGAGGGTGGTCACTTGAGAGCCAGTATCAATTAAGGCCGGTAGGGTAACTCCGTTAATGGTTACATGAACCATGGGGCGAGTCCCCACAAACCTGGGCATCCAGTTGGCATCTCGGGGACTTACAGGTTCTTCCCTTGGAGGTCGTCCCTTAGCTCCAAGGGTTTGTCGTTTAACTGACGACATCCATCCTCTTCATGCCCATATTTAACTGCACCGCTGGCGGGGTTCCTTCTGACTCCAGGTGCTTAACGACTTCGCTTCTCTTGGGCGCCGTTTGGCCGGGGAGTCACGAGGGGTAGCTGACCATACAGAGTTCTCTGGAGGTTTCCTCCTCATGGCGAAGACAGTCACATCCAACTGGGTCAACCGATCGAGTATTTTATGCAGGGGGCCCCCAGATAGTAGGGCATAGTCAGAGGCATCATGGTGGGGGTCACAGGGACACTAGCTGTAGCAGGACTGAAGGGCTGTAACATGCTCCGGTACCCTGAGGAGGGACCAGGGGACGGGACTTGCTCCAGTCCCGTATCTTTGTCCTGGGCGGACATGACTGGCTTAGCTGAGGGAAGTCTGCAGGGTTACACAATGTCCGTTGCTATGGGCGATCGCTAGAATGGGACATGGGCACTTTAAGACACAGTCACTATTCCCTGGGAGGTGAGCCAATAACCTAGCGTCGGAAACAATCTCTACCCCCCTTTAACTTCCCCAGCGGTACTCACTCAGGATCAGTCGTGGTGACAGGACAGCTCCGGTGCATGAAAGACTCCGTTCCCGATGTCCGGCAGGCAGCAGGGGCTCGGTGACGCTCAGCGGTGTTCTCCTCCAGTCGCAGGACACGTGCGCCGGAATTCAGGATGAGGCACACGCTGCTGGCAGGCTTCAGACGCGGCCTGCGCCGAAATCCAAGATGGCCGATTAACCCTCTTTGTTGCCGGCCGCACACGCTCCAGCTCCTCCTCCACGGTACTTCGCGTCACTCGCGCAGGGGGCGGAGCCTAGTGACGACTCTGGAGTTCCCGCCAGTGAGGATTTGGCGGGCTGGAAATACTTGCTGCGCCACACGCCTCTGAGGTAAATGCTTCAGGCGCAGTAGCGCCGGATGTAGCAGAGCTGACAAAGTTCTTTGCAGGGGTTAACCTCTTGAGTGCTGGAGCGGAGCTCGACAGCACGTGGCAGCAGTATAACACAGTTCAAAGTAGTAATGCACACTCACTTGGGCCTAAACCCGAATGGCAGCAGGGTTAGGCAACACAGTCTTTGTAATAAAGTACAGTCTATAGTGCCAGAATAAGGCACAGAAGTATATATCCTGTTCGTGACGCCACTTGCAACATCCCCCACCGGGGCCTAGCCTTTTCTTGGGGGCCTGGAGTCAGCCGGGGCCCGCAGTACCTGAGTGGCTGGCGGTTGCGGCCTAGGCACGCTAGTGTCACGGTGCTTGGTATGGGGAACCGGAGGGCTGTCCTACAGCCTGGCTGGTCTCCAGCAGGGTGGTGTTGGCAAGAAATGATGAGGGAGAGGCTGCTATAGCGGTTCTCCCTGGGGCAACCCTTTGGTGTCTAGAGTATGGGTCTCTGTGTGGTGGACAGGGTGCCCGTGATGGTGACAGCCGTAGTAGCAGGCACCAGACGGAGGCAGACGTTGAACAAAAACAACTTACAGTTCTTTATTGGAACCGACAGGAACCGCAGCAATGTGCCTTAACAGAATGGTAGATTGCTGAGATGCAGTTGGAGGGAGCCACAGGATGTAGATCATCAGCCTGGATGCAAGGGCAGGCTGGGAGATAGCTGTGTCCTAGAAGGATGCTTCAGCTTGTCCTGGGTTGCTTCAGATATCACCCTTGAAGGTAGGATGATATCCCTTTCCTAACTAACTGTCTCACTACAGTCTTCAGCCGGGAGCCGGGCTCACCTGCTCTTGCACTGGTGTGCTAGCTGCACTGACTCCTCAGAGTCTCTAATCTGAGAAAGTGAACTCTCTTCTCACACTGCCCTCTCTTCTGAGAGAGAACTCACTTCTAGAAGTTTCCTGAACAGGGATCTTGTTACTCCCCCTGGTCAGGTGGTGACTACTCCTCCAATTACATCTCAGCTCACAGAAACAGAGTGTAACGCATGTGATTGGCTGACACATATGACATCACACAAAACAATTAACTTCTGCCTTACCAGGCAGGATCTACCACTGCAGAGTTCCCCTGTGTTATCTAAGGACTATGTAGTGACATGCTGTGGGGCTAGTCAGACCCTACACAGGCTGCAAGTTACATGGTGGGACGTATTCGCAAACACAGCTCTGCCTTGCATCGGCGAGGGTGTTGCATTTATCTTTAAAGCCACAGTCTGACAAATAATCCAGTATAATCCTTATTAAGATGACAGAATGAGAAAAGGATCCGACATGTTGAATTCCTGATCCTTTAGTTCTGAAAGTGGTTGATCTCATTCAGGACACATGCATGCTCGGCTGACTGGGTATGCATGTGTAGGGGAAGATTTTGAGGAATAGCCATGAGTCATATAATCTCTCTCTACATATTGCTGAGAGGTAGCTGGAACTTTAAAAGCAACAGGGAATAAATAAAGTATCTCTCTATATATAGATCACTGCAGAAACTAAATTCATACAACTTCTGAATCATTTTCTCCAATCATTGTGGCAGGATAATGTATCATTCTGTGCAATCTGACCTGCATTGTAATGTTACATAAGTATCGGATAATTTATCCGGTCGGCTGGAGACGCTTCCTTCTGTGCCCACATCTCGGCAGAGTGCACTCAGCACAGCGACGCTCACAATTATATTGGATTTGTCGTCTCTGCAGGGACAGAAGAGACAGATTTCTCTGTACTTAAGGGCTGTAACATGATGTTCTACAAGAATGCAATGGCGGTGTTGTAAGACCCCATTGTTCCCTAGGGGGCTCGGGGGGGGGGGGGGGGGGGGTTCTAGGTGTTATGTCCCCAGGTGACCTGATTGGATTAGCGCTCTGTACATTCAGTCTATACAATGGGCTTGTGAAGTGTATAGAAAATGATCCATGCTTTTCCAAATTTGTGCATATTAAATACAGTAAAAAGTGTGGGGTCCAAGAGTCACCTCATTAGTAAATAGTGAACATCTAGGTGCCTGAGGCAAAAATTGTAAATGTACCAACAGCCAAATACTATGTGTGGAGGGAACACTGTATGCACCGTCCCACTGTGAAGCCTAGGAGGCTCCTCAGAGCTAATGGATGGAGCTAAATACTAGGAAATACAGGAGGAAAACCTAGAGGCTGCAGTAGATTTGAGATGGGGGGGTGCGGGGGGGGGGTAAGTTCATCTTCCAGAAGAACGGCCCACCCAAAAATACAGTAACAGCTGCATTGGAAGAGCTTACATCACAACATATTCGTGTATATGCAATGTCCAGTCACAGTCCAGACCTAAATCCTATGAGCATCTGAGGTTTCACAAACATTCTCCAACCAATGTGAGCTAGAGCCATGCTGCAAAGAAGAATGGGCCAACCTCCACCCCTGAGATGTGTAAAACAGAACAGGGAACCTCCAGCCTCTAGATGTGCAAATACAAACGGGGAGAACCTCCAGCCTCTAGATGTGCAAATACAAACGGGGAACCTCCAGCCTCTAGATGTGCAAATACAAACGGGGAACCTCCAGCCTCTAGATGTGCAAATACAAACGGGGAACCTCCAGCCTCTAGATGTGCAAATACAAATGGGGAGAACCTCCAGCCTCTAGATGTGCAAATACAAACGGGGAGAACCTCCAGCCTCTAGATGTGCAAATACAAACGGGGAACCTCCAGCCTCTAGATGTGCAAATACAAACGGGGAACCTCCAGCCTCTAGATGTGCAAATACAAACGGGGAACCTCCAGCCTCTAGATGTGCAAATACAAACGGGGAACCTCCAGCCTCTAGATGTGCAAATACAAACGGGGAACCTCCAGCCTCTAGATGTGCAAATACAAATGGGGAGAACCCCCAGCCTCTAGATGTGCAAATACAAACGGGGAACCTCCAGCCTCTAGATGTGCAAATACAAATGGGGAGAACCCCCAGCCTCTAGATGTGCAAATACAAACGGGGAGAACCTCCAGCCTCTAGATGTGCAAATACAAACGGGGAGAACCCCCAGCCTCTAGATGTGCAAATACAAACGGGGAACCTCCAGCCTCTAGATGTGCAAATACAAACTGGGAACCTCCAGCCTCTAGATGTGCAAATACAAATGGGAAACCTCCAGCCTCTAGATGTGCAAATACAAACGGGGAACCTCCAGCCTCTAGATGTGCAAATACAAATGGGGAGAACCCCCAGCCTCTAGATGTGCAAATACAAACGGGGAACCTCCAGCCTCTAGATGTGCAAATACAAATGGGGAGAACCCCCAGCCTCTAGATGTGCAAATACAAACGGGAAGAACCTCCAGCCTCTAGATGTGCAAATACAAACGGGGAGAACCCCCAGCCTCTAGATGTGCAAATACAAACGGGGAACCTCCAGCCTCTAGATGTGCAAATACAAACGGGGAACCTCCAACCTCTAGATGTGCAAATACAAACTGGGAACCTCCAGCCTCTAGATGTGCAAATACAAATGGGAAACCTCCAGCCTCTAGATGTGCAAATACAAACGGGGAACCTCCAGCCTCTAGATGTGCAAATACAAATGGGGAGAACCCCCAGCCTCTAGATGTGCAAATACAAATGGGGAGAACCTCCAGCCTCTAGATGTGCAAATACAAATGGGGAGAACCTACAACCTCTAGATGTGCAAATACAAATGGGGAGAACCTTCAGCCTCTAGATGTGCAAATACAAACGGGGAACCTCCAGCCTCTAGATGTGCAAATACAAATGGGGAGAACCCCCAGCCTCTAGATGTGCAAATACAAATGGGGAGAACCTCCAGCCTCTAGATGTGCAAATACAAACGGGGAACCTCCAGCCTCTAGATGTGCAAATACAAACGGGGAACCTCCAGCCTCTAGATGTGCAAATACAAACGGGGAGAACCTACAGCCTCTAGATGTGTAAAGAAGAACAGAGATCCTCCAGCCTCTAGATGTGCAAATACAAACGGGGAACCTCCAGCCTCTAGATGTGCAAATACAAACGGGGAACCTCCAGCCTCTAGATGTGCAAATACAAACTGGGTCAACCTCCAGCCTCTAGATGTGCAAATACAAACGGGGAACCTCCAGCCTCTAGATGTGCAAATACAAACGGGGAACCTCCAGCCTCTAGATGTGCAAATACTAACGGGGATCCTCCAGCCTCTAGATGTGCAAATACAAATGGGGAGAACCTCCAGCCTTTAAATGTGCAAATACAAACGGGGAGAACCTCCAGCCTCTAGATGTGTAAAGAAGAACAGGGAACCTCCAGCCTCTAGATGTACAAAGAAGAATGGGGGAACCTCCAGCCTCTAGATGTGCAAATACAAATGGGGAGAACCCCCAGCCTCTAGATGTGCAAATACAAACGGGAAACCTCCAGCCTCTAGATGTGCAAATACAAATGGGGAGAACCCCCAGCCTCTAGATGTGCAAATACAAATGGGGAGAACCTCCAGCCTCTAGATGTGCAAATACAAACGGGGAGAACCTCCAGCCTCTAGATGTGCAAATACAAACGGGGAACCTCCAGCCTCTAGATGTGCAAATACAAACGGGGAACCTCCAGCCTCTAGATGTGCAAATACAAACGGGGAACCTCCAGCCTCTAGATGTGCAAATACAAACGGGGAACCTCCAGCCTCTAGATGTGCAAATACAAACGGGGAACCTCCAGCCTCTAGATGTGCAAATACAAACGGGGAACCTCCAGCCTCTAGATGTGCAAATACAAACGGGGAGAGCCTCCAGCCTCTAGATGTGCAAATACTAACGGGGAACCTCCAGCCTCTAGATGTGCAAATACAAACGGGGAACCTCCAGCCTCTAGATGTGCAAATACAAATGGGGAGAACCCCCAGCCTCTAGATGTGCAAATACAAACGGGGAGAACCTCCAGCCTCTAGATGTGCAAATACAAACGGGGAGAACCCCCAGCCTCTAGATGTGCAAATACAAACGGGGAACCTCCAGCCTCTAGATGTGCAAATACAAACTGGGAACCTCCAGCCTCTAGATGTGCAAATACAAATGGGAAACCTCCAGCCTCTAGATGTGCAAATACAAACGGGGAACCTCCAGCCTCTAGATGTGCAAATACAAATGGGGAGAACCCCCAGCCTCTAGATGTGCAAATACAAACGGGGAACCTCCAGCCTCTAGATGTGCAAATACAAATGGGGAGAACCCCCAGCCTCTAGATGTGCAAATACAAACGGGAAGAACCTCCAGCCTCTAGATGTGCAAATACAAACGGGGAGAACCCCCAGCCTCTAGATGTGCAAATACAAACGGGGAACCTCCAGCCTCTAGATGTGCAAATACAAACGGGGAACCTCCAACCTCTAGATGTGCAAATACAAACTGGGAACCTCCAGCCTCTAGATGTGCAAATACAAATGGGAAACCTCCAGCCTCTAGATGTGCAAATACAAACGGGGAACCTCCAGCCTCTAGATGTGCAAATACAAATGGGGAGAACCCCCAGCCTCTAGATGTGCAAATACAAATGGGGAGAACCTCCAGCCTCTAGATGTGCAAATACAAACGGGGAGAACCTACAACCTCTAGATGTGCAAATACAAATGGGGAGAACCTTCAGCCTCTAGATGTGCAAATACAAACGGGGAACCTCCAGCCTCTAGATGTGCAAATACAAATGGGGAGAACCCCCAGCCTCTAGATGTGCAAATACAAACGGGGAGAACCTCCAGCCTCTAGATGTGCAAATACAAACGGGGAACCTCCAGCCTCTAGATGTGCAAATACAAACGGGGAACCTCCAGCCTCTAGATGTGCAAATACAAACGGGGAGAACCTACAGCCTCTAGATGTGTAAAGAAGAACAGAGATCCTCCAGCCTCTAGATGTGCAAATACAAACGGGGAACCTCCAGCCTCTAGATGTGCAAATACAAACGGGGAACCTCCAGCCTCTAGATGTGCAAATACAAACTGGGTCAACCTCCAGCCTCTAGATGTGCAAATACAAACGGGGAACCTCCAGCCTCTAGATGTGCAAATACAAACGGGGAACCTCCAGCCTCTAGATGTGCAAATACTAACGGGGATCCTCCAGCCTCTAGATGTGCAAATACAAATGGGGAGAACCTCCAGCCTCTAGATGTGCAAATACTAACGGGGATCCTCCAGCCTCTAGATGTGCAAATACAAATGGGGAGAACCTCCAGCCTTTAAATGTGCAAATACAAACGGGGAGAACCTCCAGCCTCTAGATGTGTAAAGAAGAACAGGGAACCTCCAGCCTCTAGATGTACAAAGAAGAATGGGGGAACCTCCAGCCTCTAGATGTGCAAATACAAATGGGGAGAACCCCCAGCCTCTAGATGTGCAAATACAAACGGGAAACCTCCAGCCTCTAGATGTGCAAATACAAATGGGGAGAACCCCCAGCCTCTAGATGTGAAAATACAAATGGGGAGAACCCCCAGCCTCTAGATGTGCAAATACAAATGGGGAGAACCCCCAGCCTCTAGATGTGCAAATACAAATGGGGAGAACCCCCAGCCTCTAGATGTGCAAATACAAACGGGGAACCTCCAGCCTCTAGATGTGCAAATACAAACTGGGACAACCTCCAGCCTCTAGATGTGCAAATACAAACTGGGACAACCTCCAGCCTCTAGATGTGCAACTACTAACGGGGAACCTCCAGCCTCTAGATGTGCAAATACAAACTGGGACAACCTCCAGCCTCTAGATGTGCAACTACTAACGGGGAACCTCCAGCCTCTAGATGTGCAAATACAAACGGGGAGAACCTACAGCCTCTAGATGTGTAAAGAAGAACAGGGAACCTCCAGCCTCTAGTTGTGCAAATACAAACGGGGAACCTCCAGCCTCTAGATGTGCAAATACAAACGGGGAACCTCCAGCCTCTAGATGTGCAAATACAAACGGGGAACCTCCAGCCTCTAGATGTGCAAATACAAACGGGGAACCTCCAGCCTCTAGATGTGCAAATACAAACGGGGAACCTCCAGCCTCTAGATGTGCAAATACAAACGGGGAGAACCTCCAGCCTCTAGATGTGCAAATACAAACGGGGAGAACCTCCAGTCTCTAGATGTGCAAATACAAACGGGGAGAGCCTCCAGCCTCTAGATGTGTAAATACAAACGGGGAACCTCCAGCTTCTAGATGTGCAAATACAAACGGGGAACCTCCAGCCTCTAGATGTGCAAATACTAACGGGGAACCTCCAGCTTCTAGATGTGCAAATACAAACGGGGAACCTCCAGCCTCTAGATGTGCAAATACAAATGGGGAGAACCCCCAGCCTCTAGATGTGCAAATACAAATGGGGAGAACCTCCAGCCTCTAGATGTGCAAATACAAATGGGGAGAACCCCCAGCCTCTAGATGTGCAAATACAAATGGGGAGAACCTCCAGCCTCTAGATGTGCAAATACAAACGGGGAGAACCTCCAGCCTCTAGATGTGCAAATACAAACGGAGAGAACCTCCAGCCTCTAGATGTGCAAATACTAACGGAGAACCTCCAGCCTCTAGATGTGCAAATACAAACGGGGAACCTCCAGCCTCTAGATGTGCAAATACAAATGGGGAGAACCCCCAGCCTCTAGATGTGCAAATACAAACGGGGAGAACCTCCAGCCTCTAGATGTGCAAATGCAAATGGGGAGAACCCCCAGCCTCTAGATGTGCAAATACAAACGGGGAGAACCTCCAGCCTCTAGATGTGTAAAGAAGAACAGGGAACCTCCAGCCTCTAGATGTGCAAATACAAACGGGGAACCTACAGCCTCTAGATGTGCAAATACAAACGGGGAACCTCCAGCCTCTAGATGTGCAAATACAAATGGGGAGAACCCCCAGCCTCTAGATGTACAAAGAAGAATGGGGGAACCTCCAGCCTCTAGATGTGCAAATACAAATGGGGAGAACCCCCAGCCTCTAGATGTGCAAATACAAACGGGAAACCTCCAGCCTCTAGATGTGCAAATACAAACTGGGACAACCTCCAGCCTCTAGATGTGCAAATACAAACGGGGAACCTCCAGCCTCTAGATGTGCAAATACAAACGGGGAACCTCCAGCCTCTAGATGTGCAAATACAAACGGGGAGAACCTCCAGCCTCTAGATGTGCAAATACAAACGGGGAGAACCTCCAGCCTCTAGATGTGCAAATACAAACGGGGAGAACCTCCAGCCTCTAGATGTGCAAATACAAACGGGGAGAGCCTCCAGCCTCTAGATGTGCAAATACAAACGGGAAACCTCCAGCCTCTAGATGTGGAAATACAAACGGGGAACCTCCAGCCTCTAGATGTGCAAATACAAATGGGGAGAACCCCCAGCCTCTAGATGTGCAAATACAAATGGGGAGAACCCCCAGCCTCTAGATGTGCAAATACAAATGGGGAGAACCTCCAGCCTCTAGATGTGCAAATACTAATGGGGAGAACCCCCTTCCTCTAGATGTGCAAATACAAACGGGGAACCTCCAGCCTCTAGATGTGCAAATACAAACGGGGAACCTCCAGCCTCTAGATGTGCAAATACAAACGGGGAGAACCTACAGCCTCTAGATGTGTAAAGAAGAACAGGGAACCTCCAGCCTCTAGATGTGCAAATACAAACGGGGAACCTCCAGCCTCTAGATGTGCAAATACAAACGGGGAGAGCCTCCAGCCTCTAGATGTGCAAATACAAACGGGGAGAACCTCCAGCCTCTAGATGTGCAAAGACAAACTGGGAGAACCTCCAGCCTTTAAATGTGCAAATACAAACGGGGAGAACCTCCAGCCTCTAGATGTGTAAAGAAGAACAGGGAACCTCCAGCCTCTAGATGTACAAAGAAGAATGGGGGAACCTCCAGCCTCTAGATGTGCAAATACAAATGGGGAGAACCCCCAGCCTCTAGATGTGCAAATACAAACGGGAAACCTCCAGCCTCTAGATGTGCAAATACAAATGGGGAGAACCCCCAGCCTCTAGATGTGCAAATACAAATGGGGAGAACCCCCAGCCTCTAGATGTGCAAATACAAACGGGGAGAACCCCCAGCCTCTAGATGTGCAAATACAAATGGGGAGAACCCCCAGCCTCTAGATGTGCAAATACAAACGGGGAACCTCCAGCCTCTAGATGTGCAAATACAAACTGGGACAACCTCCAGCCTCTAGATGTGCAAATACAAACTGGGACAACCTCCAGCCTCTAGATGTGCAACTACTAACGGGGAACCTCCAGCCTCTAGATGTGCAAATACAAACTGGGACAACCTCCAGCCTCTAGATGTGCAACTACTAACGGGGAACCTCCAGCCTCTAGATGTGCAAATACAAACGGGGAGAACCTACAGCCTCTAGATGTGTAAAGAAGAACAGGGAACCTCCAGCCTCTAGTTGTGCATATACAAACGGGGAACCTCCAGCCTCTAGATGTGCAAATACAAACGGGGAACCTCCAGCCTCTAGATGTGCAAATACAAACGGGGAACCTCCAGCCTCTAGATGTGCAAATACAAACGGGGAACCTCCAGCCTCTAGATGTGCAAATACAAACGGGGAACCTCCAGCCTCTAGATGTGCAAATACAAACGGGGAGAACCTCCAGCCTCTAGATGTGCAAATACAAACGGGGAGAACCTCCAGTCTCTAGATGTGCAAATACAAACGGGGAGAGCCTCCAGCCTCTAGATGTGTAAATACAAACGGGGAGAACCTCCAGCCTCTAGATGTGCAAATACTAACGGGGAACCTCCAGCTTCTAGATGTGCAAATACAAACGGGGAACCTCCAGCCTCTAGATGTGCAAATACAAATGGGGAGAACCCCCAGCCTCTAGATGTGCAAATACAAATGGGGAGAACCTCCAGCCTCTAGATGTGCAAATACAAACGGAGAGAACCTCCAGCCTCTAGATGTGCAAATACTAACGGGGAACCTCCAGCCTCTAGATGTGCAAATACAAACGGGGAACCTCCAGCCTCTAGATGTGCAAATACAAATGGGGAGAACCCCCAGCCTCTAGATGTGCAAATACAAACGGGGAGAACCTCCAGCCTCTAGATGTGCAAATGCAAATGGGGAGAACCCCCAGCCTCTAGATGTGCAAATACAAACTGGGAACCTCCAGCCTCTAGATGTGCAAATACAAATGGGGAGAACCCCCAGCCTCTAGATGTGCAAATACAAACGGGGAGAACCTACAGCCTCTAGATGTGTAAAGAAGAACAGGGAACCTCCAGCCTCTAGATGTGCAAATACAAACGGGGAACCTCCAGCCTCTAGATGTGCAAATACAAACGGGGAACCTCCAGCCTCTAGATGTGCAAATACAAATGGGGAGAACCCCCAGCCTCTAGATGTACAAAGAAGAATGGGGGAACCTCCAGCCTCTAGATGTGCAAATACAAATGGGGAGAACCCCCAGCCTCTAGATGTGCAAATACAAACGGGAAACCTCCAGCCTCTAGATGTGCAAATACAAACTGGGACAACCTCCAGCCTCTAGATGTGCAAATACAAACGGGGAACCTCCAGCCTCTAGATGTGCAAATACAAACGGGGAACCTCCAGCCTCTAGATGTGCAAATACAAACGGGGAGAACCTCCAGCCTCTAGATGTGCAAATACAAACGGGGAGAACCTCCAGCCTCTAGATGTGCAAATACAAACGGGGAGAACCTCCAGCCTCTAGATGTGCAAATACAAACGGGAAACCTCCAGCCTCTAGATGTGGAAATACAAACGGGGAACCTCCAGCCTCTAGATGTGCAAATACAAATGGGGAGAACCCCCAGCCTCTAGATGTGCAAATACAAATGGGGAGAACCCCCAGCCTCTAGATGTGCAAATACAAATGGGGAGAACCTCCAGCCTCTAGATGTGCAAATACTAATGGGGAGAACCCCCTTCCTCTAGATGTGCAAATACAAACGGGGAACCTCCAGCCTCTAGATGTGCAAATACAAACGGGGAACCTCCAGCCTCTAGATGTGCAAATACAAACGGGGAGAACCTACAGCCTCTAGATGTGTAAAGAAGAACAGGGAACCTCCAGCCTCTAGATGTGCAAATACAAACGGGGAACCTCCAGCCTCTAGATGTGCAAATACAAACGGGGAGAGCCTCCAGCCTCTAGATGTGCAAATACAAACGGGGAGAACCTCCAGCCTCTAGATGTGCAAAGACAAACTGGGAGAACCTCCAGCCTCTAGATGTGCAAATACAAACGGGGAACCCCCTTCCTCTAGATGTGCAAATACAAACGGGGAACCCCCAGCCTCTAGATGTGCAAATACAAACGGGGAGAACCTCCAGCCTCTAGATGTGCAAATACAAACGGGGAACCTCCAGCCTCTAGATGTGCAAATACAAACGGGGAACCTCCAGCCTCTAGATGTGCAAATACAAACGGGGAGAACCTCCAGCCTCTAGATGTGCAAATACAAACGGGGAGAACCTCCAGCCTCTAGATGTGCAAATACTAACGGGGAACCTCCAGCCTCTAGATGTGCAAATACAAACGGGGAGAACCTCCAGCCTCTAGATGTGCAAATACAAACTGGGACAACCTCCAGCCTCTAGATGTGCAAATACAAACTGGGACAACCTCCAGCCTCTAGATGTGCAACTACTAACGGGGAACCTCCAGCCTCTAGATGTGCAAATACAAACTGGGACAACCTCCAGCCTCTAGATGTGCAAATACTAACGGGGAACCTCCAGCCTCTAGATGTGCAAATACAAATGGGGAGAACCCCCAGCCTCTAGATGTGCAAATACAAACGGGGAACCTCCAGCCTCTAGATGTGCAAATACAAACTGGGACAACCTCCAGCCTCTAGATGTGCAAATACAAACTGGGAACCTCCAGCCTCTAGATGTGCAAATACAAACGGGGAGAACCTCCAGCCTCTAGATGTGCAAATACAAACTGGGAACCTCCAGCCTCTAGATGTGCAAATACAAACGGGGAACCTCCAGCCTCTAGATGTGCAAATACTAACGGGGAGAACCTCCAGCCTCTAGATGTGCAAATACAAACGGGGAGAATCTACAGCCTCTAGATGTGTAAATAAGAACGGGGAACCTCCAGCCTCTAGATGTGCAAATACAAACGGGGAACCTCCAGCCTCTAGATGTGCAAATACAAACTGGGACAACCTCCAGCCTCTAGATGTGCAAATACAAACTGGGACAACCTCCAGCCTCTAGATGTGCAACTACTAACGGGGAACCTCCAGCCTCTAGATGTGCAAATACAAACTGGGACAACCTCCAGCCTCTAGATGTGCAAATACTAACGGGGAGAACCTACAGCCTCTAGATGTGTAAAGAAGAACAGGGAACCTCCAGCCTCTAGATGTGCAAATACAAACGGGGAACCTCCAGCCTCTAGATGTGCAAATACAAACGGGGAACCTCCAGCCTCTAGATGTGCAAATACAAACGGGGAGAACCTCCAGCCTCTAGATGTGCAAATACAAACGGGGAACCTCCAGCCTCCAGATGTGCAAATACAAACGGGGAACCTCCAGCCTCTAGATGTGCAAATACAAACGGGGAGAACCTCCAGCCTCTAGATGTGCAAATACAAACGGGGAGAACCTCCAGCCTCTAGATGTGCAAATACTAACGGGGAACCTCCAGCCTCTAGATGTGCAAATACAAACGGGGAGAACCTCCAGCCTCTAGATGTGCAAATACAAACTGGGACAACCTCTAGCCTCTAGATGTGCAAATACAAACTGGGACAACCTCCAGCCTCTAGATGTGCAACTACTAACGGGGAACCTCCAGCCTCTAGATGTGCAAATACAAACTGGGACAACCTCCAGCCTCTAGATGTGCAAATACTAACGGTGAACCTCCAGCCTCTAGATGTGCAAATACAAATGGGGAGAACCCCCAGCCTCTAGATGTGCAAATACAAACTGGGAACCTCCAGCCTCTAGATGTGCAAATACAAACTGGGACAACCTCCAGCCTCTAGATGTGCAAATACAAACTGGGACAACCTCCAGCCTCTAGATGTGCAAATACTAACGGGGAACCTCCAGCCTCTAGATGTGCAAATACAAACGGGGAGAACCTACAGCCTCTAGATGTGTAAATAAGAACGGGGAACCTCCAGCCTCTAGATGTGCAAATACAAACTGGGAACCTCCAGCCTCTAGATGTGCAAATACAAACTGGGACAACCTCCAGCCTCTAGATGTGCAAATACAAACTGGGACAACCTCCAGCCTCTAGATGTGCAAATACTAACGGGGAACCTCCAGCCTCTAGATGTGCAAATACAAACGGGGAGAACCTACAGCCTCTAGATGTGTAAATAAGAACGGGGAACCTCCAGCCTCTAGATGTGCAAATACAAACGGGGAACCTCCAGCCTCTAGATGTGCAAATACAAACTGGGACAACCTCCAGCCTCTAGATGTGCAAATACAAACTGGGACAACCTCCAGCCTCTAGATGTGCAACTACTAACGGGGAACCTCCAGCCTCTAGATGTGCAAATACAAACTGGGACAACCTCCAGCCTCTAGATGTGCAAATACTAACGGGGAACCTCCAGCCTCTAGATGTGCAAATACAAACGGGGAGAACCTACAGCCTCTAGATGTGTAAAGAAGAACAGGGAACCTCCAGCCTCTAGATGTGCAAATACAAACGGGGAACCTCCAGCCTCTAGATGTGCAAATACAAACGGGGAACCTCCAGCCTCTAGATGTGCAAATACAAACGGGGAGAACCTCCAGCCTCTAGATGTGCAAATACAAACGGGGAGAACCTCCAGCCTCTAGATGTGCAAATACAAACGGGGAGAACCTCCAGCCTCTAGATGTGCAAATACTAACGGGGAGAACCTCCAGCCTCTAGATGTGCAAATACAAACGGGGAACCTCCAGCCTCTAGATGTGCAAATACAAACGGGGAGAACCCCCAGCCTCTAGATGTGCAAATACAAATGGGGAGAACCTCCAGCCTCTAGATGTGCAAATACAAACTGGGACAACCTCCAGCCTCTAGATATGCAAATACTAACGGGGAACCTCCAGCCTCTAGATGTGCAAATACAAATGGGGAGAACCCCCAGCCTCTAGATGTGCAAATACAAACGGGGAACCTCCAGCCTCTAGATGTGCAAATACAAACTGGGACAACCTCCAGCCTCTAGATGTGCAAATACAAACTGGGACAACCTCCAGCCTCTAGATGTGCAAATACTAACGGGGAACCTCCAGCCTCTAGATGTGCAAATACAAACGGGGAGAACCTACAGCCTCTAGATGTGTAAATAAGAACGGGGAACCTCCAGCCTCTAGATGTGCAAATACAAACGGGGAACCTCCAGCCTCTAGATGTGCAAATACAAACTGGGACAACCTCCAGCCTCTAGATGTGCAAATACAAACGGGGAGAACCTACAGCCTCTAGATGTGTAAAGAAGAACAGGGAACCTCCAGTCTAGATGTGCAAATACAAACGGGGAACCTCCAGCCTCTAGATGTGCAAATACAAACGGGGAACCTCCAGCCTCTAGATGTGCAAATACAAACGGGGAGAACCTCCAGCCTCTAGATGTGCAAATACAAACGGGGAGAACCTCCAGCCTCTAGATGTGCAAATACAAACGGGGAGAACCTCCAGCCTCTAGATGTGCAAATACTAACGGGGAACCTCCAGCCTCTAGATGTGCAAATACAAACGGGGAACCTCCAGCCTCTAGATGTGCAAATTCAAACGGGGAGAACCTCCAGCCTCTAGATGTGCAAATACAAATGGGGAGAACCTCCAGCCTCTAGATGTGCAAATACAAATGGGGAGAACCCCCAGCCTCTAGATGTGCAAATACAAACGGGGAGAACCTCCAGCCTCTAGATGTGTAAAGAAGAACAGGGAACCTCCAGCCTCTAGATGTACAAAGAAGAATGGGGGACCCTCCAGCCTCTAGATGTGCAAATACAAATGGGGAGAACCCCCAGCCTCTAGATGTGCAAATACAAACGGGAAACCTCCAGCCTCTAGATGTGCAAATACAAATGGGGAGAACCCCCAGCCTCTAGATGTGCAAATACTAACGGGGAACCTCCAGCCTCTAGATGTGCAAATACAAACGGGGAACCTCCAGCCTCTAGATGTGTAAAGAAGAACAGGGAACCTCCAGCCTCTAGATGTGCAAATACAAACGGGAAACCTCCAGCCTCTAGATGTGCAAATACAAATGGGGAGAACCCCCAGCCTCTAGATGTGCAAATACAAATGGGGAGAACCCCCAGCCTCTAGATGTGCAAATACAAATGGGGAGAACCCCCAGCCTCTAGATGTGCAAATACAAATGGGGAGAACCTCCAGCCTCTAGATGTGCAAATACAAACTGGGACAACCTCCAGCCTCTAGATGTGCAAATACAAACTGGGACAACCTCCAGCCTCTAGATGTGCAAATACAAACTGGGACAACCTCCAGCCTCTAGATGTGCAAATACTAACGGGGAACCTCCAGCCTCTAGATGTGCAAATACTAACGGGGAACCTCCAGCCTCTAGATGTGCAAATACAAACGGGGAACCTCCAGCCTCTAGATGTGTAAAGAAGAACAGGGAACCTCCAGCCTCTAGATGTGCAAATACAAACGGGGAACCTCCAGCCTCTAGATGTGCAAATACAAACGGGGAACCTCCAGCCGCTAGATGTGAAAATACAAACGGGGAGAACCTCCAGCCTCTAGATGTGCAAATACAAACGGGGAGAACCTCCAGCCTCTAGATGTGCAAATACAAACGGGGAGAGCCTCCAGCCTCTAGATGTGCAAATACAAACGGGAAACCTCCAGCCTCTAGATGTGCAAATACAAACGGGGAACCTCCAGCCTCTAGATGTGCAAATACAAATGGGGAGAACCCCCAGCCTCTAGATGTGCAAATACAAATGGGGAGAACCCCCAGCCTCTAGATGTGCAAATACAAATGGGGAGAACCTCCAGCCTCTAGATGTGCAAATACAAATGGGGAGAACCTCCAGCCTCTAGATGTGCAAATACAAATGGGGAGAACCCCCAGCCTCTAGATGTGCAAATACAAATGGGGAGAACCTCCAGCCTCTAGATGTGCAAATACAAATGGGGAGAACCCCCTTCCTCTAGATGTGCAAATACAAACGGGGAACCTCCAGCCTCTAGATGTGCAAATACAAACGGGGAACCTCCAGTCTCTAGATGTGCAAATACAAACGGGGAGAACCTCCAGCCTCTAGATGTGCAAATACAAACGGGGAGAACCTCCAGCCTCTAGATGTGCAAATACTAACGGGGAACCTCCAGCCTCTAGATGTGCAAATACAAACGGGGAACCTCCAGCCTCTAGATGTGCAAATACAAACGTGGAGAACCTCCAGCCTCTAGATGTGCAAATACAAATGGGGAACCTCCAGCCTCTAGATGTGCAAATACAAATGGGGAGAACCCCCAGCCTCTAGATGTGCAAATACAAACGGGGAACCTCCAGCCTCTAGATGTGCAAATACAAACTGGGACAACCTCCAGCCTCTAGATGTGCAAATACTAACGGGGAACCTCCAGCCTTTAGATGTGCAAATACAAACGGGGAGAACCTACAGCCTCTAGATGTGTAAAGAAGAACGGGGAACCTCCAGCCTCTAGATGTGCAAATACAAACGGGGAACCTCCAGCCTCTAGATGTGCAAATACAAACGGGGAGAGCCTCCAGCCTCTAGATGTGCAAATACAAACGGGGAGAACCTCCAGCCTCTAGATGTGCAAAGACAAACTGGGAGAACCTCCAGCCTCTAGATGTGCAAATACAAATGGGGAGAACCCCCTTCCTCTAGATGTGCAAATACAAACGGGGAACCTCCAGCCTCTAGATGTGCAAATACAAACGAGGAACCTCCAGCCTCTAGATGTGCAAATACAAACGGGGAGAACCTCCAGCCTCTAGATGTGCAAATACAAACGGGGAACCTCCAGCCTCTAGATGTGCAAATACAAACGGGGAACCTCCAGCCTCTAGATGTGCAAATTCAAACGGGGAACCTCCAGCCTCTAGATGTGCAAATACAAACGGGGAACCTCCAGCCTCTAGATGTGCAAATTCAAACGGGGAGAACCTCCAGCCTCTAGATGTGCAAATACAAACGGGGAACCTCCAGCCTCTAGATGTGCAAATACAAACGGGGAGAACCTCCAGCCTCTAGATGTGCAAATACAAGCGGGGAACCTCCAGCCTCTAGATTTGCAAATACAAACGGGGAGAACCTCCAGCCTCTAGATGTGCAAATACTAACGGGGAACCTCCAGCCTCTAGATGTGCAAATACAAACGGGGAGAACCTCCAGCCTCTAGATGTGCAAATACAAACGTGGAGAACCTCCAGCCTCTAGATGTGCAAATACTAACGGGGAACCTCCAGCCTCTAGATGTGCAAATACAAATGGGGAGAACCCCCAGCCTCTAGATGTGCAAATACAAACGGGGAACCTCCAGCCTCTAGATGTGCAAATACAAACTGGGACAACCTCCAGCCTCTAGATGTGCAAATACAAACGGGGAGAACCTCCAGCCTCTAGATGTGCAAATACTAACGGGGAACCTCCAGCCTCTAGATGTGCAAATACAAACGGGGAGAACCTACAGCCTCTAGATGTGTAAAGAAGAACGGGGAACCTCCAGCCTCTAGATGTGCAAATACAAACGGGGAACCTCCAGCCTCTAGATATGCAAATACAAACGGGGACAACCTCCAGCCTCTAGATGTGCAAATACAAACGGGGAGAACCTCCAGCCTCTAGATGTGCAAATACAAACGGGGAACCTCCAGCCTCTAGATGTGCAAATACAAACGGGGAGAACCTCCAGCCTCTAGATGTGCAAATACAAACGGGGAACCTCCAGCCTCTAGATGTGCAAATACAAACGGGGAACCTCCAGCCTCTAGATGTGCAAATACAAACGGGGAGAACCTCCAGCCTCTAGATGTGCAAATACAAACGGGGAGAACCTCCAGCCTCTAGATGTGCAAATACTAACGGGGAACCTCCAGCCTCTAGATGTGCAAATACAAACGGGGAGAACCTCCAGCCTCTAGATGTGCAAATACAAACGGGGAACCTCCAGCCTCTAGATGTGCAAATACAAACGGGGAGAACCTCCAGCCTCTAGATGTGCAAATACTAACGGGGAACCTCCAGCCTCTAGATGTGCAAATACAAATGGGGAGAACCCCCAGCCTCTAGATGTGCAAATACAAACGGGGAACCTCCAGCCTCTAGATGTGCAAATACAAACTGGGAGAACCCCCAGCCTCTAGATGTGCAAATACAAACTGGGAGAACCTCCAGCCTCTAGATGTGCAAATACAAACTGGGAGAACCCCCAGCCTCTAGATGTGCAAATACAAACTGGGAGAACCTCCAGCCTCTAGATGTGCAAATACAAACTGGGACAACCTCCAGCCTCTAGATGTGCAAATGCAAACTGGGACAACCTCCAGCCTCAAGATGTGCAAATACTAACGGGGAACCTCCAGCCTCTAGATGTGCAAATACAAACGGGGAACCTCCAGCCTCTAGATGTGCAAATACAAACTGGGACAACCTCCAGCCTCTAGATGTGCAAATACAAACGGGGAGAACCTCCAACCTCTAGATGTGCAAAGACAAACGGGGAGAACCTCCAGCCTCTAGATGTGCAAATACAAACTGGGACAACCTCCAGCCTCTAGATGTGCAAATGCAAACTGGGACAACCTCCAGCCTCAAGATGTGCAAATACTAACGGGGAACCTCCAGCCTCTAGATGTGCAAATACAAACGGGGAACCTCCAGCCTCTAGATGTGCAAATACAAACTGGGACAACCTCCAGCCTCTAGATGTGCAAATACAAACGGGGAGAACCTCCAACCTCTAGATGTGCAAAGACAAACGGGGAGAACCTCCAGCCTTTTCAATTTGGAAAAGATTGGATCATGTTATTTACACTTCTCACATATACTTTATACTTTATCCAAAAAAAAGCAATGAGGCAGCACCCCAGTAAGTATAAAGGGGATCTTTATTCACCCATGGCAAAATAAGGTGCAATGTTTCAGCTCATCCATAGAGCCATTATCAAGCATGGATGGAAGCATCTATGGATGAGCTGAAACGTTGCACCTTATTTTGCCATGGGTGAATAAAGATCCCCTTTATACTTACTGGGGTGCTGCCTCGTTGCATTATTTTTGGATATCTGACCTTACAAACCGGTGGATCGGGTTTGGTGGAGGTGTGCACCCACCATTGGACTTGATCCATTACACTCGCTGTGCTGCTCCACAATCGGACTGTTTGCTTTATACTTTATACGTTATTCTTGTTGCTCACATAAAGTATCAATAAAAAACATGTTTGTGGCTGTAAAGTTTCACACTGAGGAAAGTGCAAGGAGTATCAATACGTTTGCAAGTCACAAAAAATAGAGAGAGATCATCAGTGATGACTTTCTGGATACTTTGCAGTTGATGACTTTATTCTAGAAGCTTCTTACATCCACAGATATAAGGAGTCTGTATAAACATAAGACACAATGGAAAGTGAATGTATTAGAAAGTAACTCGGTGTGATCCGTCACTCCCATCTATCAGCGTCACTTCTGACTTGAAAACGTTCCAAGCTTCTTGTTTATGAAACACTTCAGATAAACGGCGAGGAGGCGGTTTGCCAGGAGAACGGTACAAATACCGCCATCATAAACCCTACTCTACGTAAAGTCAACACACAGGACCTCTCATAAGAGCTGGCAACACCAGACAAGGAAGGCTCTGGGCAATCATCTTATTTGCAGATTCCTTGCTCAATTGCATCATGTGAGATGAAACCCTCGACTGTTCTCCGAAACGTCACATGATCGCAAAATTATGTTTACCCTTCCACTCATTTATTAACCCTTTAAACACAGAATGTTAATGCTTATGTTAACCATTTGTGATCTATCTGCAGGATCTATCTATCTGTGTATCTGCCAAGGGTGGTCCATTCCTTATATGAATTGTAGGTACAGAAGGGCACAATAAATTCCCACAGACTTATTTAGGCCCACACCCGAAATCTAGATATTGAAGCCACTAGTATTAATAATATATTATATTTTAGTGCTTGAGGGCCATCAATAGAACCTGGGCAAATGTTGACCTGGTTTCATCATGGCCGATTATTGAGGTTCTAGTCCAGTTTTGCTCCAAGAAATCACTATTAGAACAAAGGTGCTGATAAACCTTTCAATCTGGACATGGGTCCTGCCACCTAACCATCATGATACCTCTCCTGGAATATATTGCAATATATCCTTGACCCCTATTATTTTTCATCTTGACCAAGGTCGGGAAAGGCAGCATGACCTTTTAGGAATAGGGTGTCCATAATCATCTCACATTTTTAATCCACAAATGAATTACGTAACCTAATCACATTGTCAGGCACCAGGGTTGGTGGACCCACTAGGCCACTGCGGACGATGACATAAGCCGACACCAGGGAGCGGAGTCTAAATGGTACATGGTTTTCACCAGAGACCGCCGCAAAGCAGGTTGGACTTGCTGCGGCGTGGTACCACCAGGTTGTTCCACAGATGTAACTGTGTCCGCAGTGGTGGCCACTGCATAGTACTGAATTGTAAGGCAAACTCGTGGCCGAGGACAGGCAGGAGGTCAAGACAGGCAGCACAGGATCAGAGTGGGGGATGTAGTGGTAGGTCAGGACAGGCAGCACAGGATCAGAGTCAATAACGGAACAGGGTCACAACGGGAATTTGGAATATAAACAAAGGGCATCAGACAAGCTTTCTCTAGGACTGTGAGGCACAAGATCCGGCAAGAGACACAGGAAAGGGTTGGGAATTTAACAGAATTGGCAGCTGGTCAGCGCCAATTTTTGGCACGCTGGTCCTTTAAATCTCTGGAAGCCAGCACGCACGCCCTAGGAGGCGGAGACGCGCGCACCGGACCGTCAGAGGACCTTCAATCTGGAGAAGGATCACGCTTCCAAACTTTCATGATACTTTTGTTTAAGTTTACCTTCATGGAAAGTCTTGCAACAGATTTTCCATGGCTGACAATATTTTCCATCTAGTCCAAAGCCGTCACGGGCAGCAAGACCTCACTATTAGGTTTAGGGTATAGCCAAACCTCAGATTTTTAATCTAGAGTTGGGTCATTCTACCCAACCAGCTGGACACCTCAGCTTGATTCTATCTTCATTGACACAATGCACCTTAGCCCCCCCCCCCCAGCCATTATCTTCTATATTGAGCAAGGTAGGAACAGGCAGCAAGATATCAGTATTGGGATTAAGGTGCAGATAAACCTATGACTTTCAGTCTGCAGATGGCTCTATCTTCATACCTTCATGGCCACCAGTGTCAAACATCTCGACTAAGGTCAGAACAGTTAACAATGGGGCAGATTTACTTACCCGGTCCTGTCACAATCCCGCGGTGCTTTCTTAGACGAGGATTCGGGTCCGGTGCGATTCACTAAGCCCGTGCGTCCAAATTCCTGCATCTGTCGCTTCTGCGCCGAGGTCCGCAGAGTTCATCTGCTTCTTCCCGGTGCGGGTTTTCCGATGGCCCGCCACCCGATTTCTGTCGTGTGCCACAATCCGATCACGTGCGCCGAAATCCTGGAGCAATTCAGCGCAAAACAGAAATCGCCGGGAAACCCGACGAAAATGCGTCTGACAGACCCTTAGTAAATGAGCCCCACTGTATCAGAATATCAGAAAGTAGTCAAAGCTCATCCATCCCCCTAGGAGAAAAGTCCTCATAGGGTTAGGCTCGCCGCACTTGCTGAACACATGTCATTTATTTTGTTCTTGCTGGTGGTAAAATGATAGAAGGAGATTATAATTTTGTTTACATCTTATTTGCCAGGAAACTGAGGACCCCTTGGCAGCGATGAATTATATTCCATCCTGTTTTCCAGAAGTCTGTGACTAAGAGGTTTATTTCCCAAGATGCTTCAAGGCTGTCCTCAGATCTAGAGGCGCGCTAAAGGAACGGCCTGTTCCATATCCCTGGCTCTTTATATTTCTGATAGACAAAGCAGTATTCAAAATCTGATGATGGGAGATGATTTCTAGTGTTAGGTAATGCAGCTGGCAACAGACATTGCATTGTTTTGGCTGCTGGGATGTCTGTCTATTGTGTTCATAAATGTATCACCTTGTGTGAACAATGCATTCACTTTGCTATAAGGAAGTAAAATCACAAGTCCAAAAAACTAAAGGTGACACATTGGGGCTCATTTACTTACCCGTCCTGTTGCGATCCCCGCCGTGCGTTGTCTGACGAGGATTTGGGTCTGCCGCGATTCACTAAGATCGTGTGCCCGATATCCTGCATGTGACACTTCCCCGCTCAGGTCCCTGGAGTTCACCTTCTTCTTCCTGGTGCATGTAAGTGCATTGTCCGTGTATAATGTGCTGTGCGGGGAGTCACTAAGATCGTGCACCTGATATCCTGCATGTGTCACTTCCCCGCTCAGGTCCCCGGAGTTCACCTTCTTCTTCCTGGTGCATGTAAGTGCATTGTCCGTGTATAATGCGCTGTGCGGGGAGTCACTAAGATTCTGCACCCGATATCCTGCATGTGTCGCTTCCCCGCTCAGGTCCCCGGAGTTCACCTTCTTCTTCCTGGTCCATGTAAGTGCATTGTCCGTGTATAATGTGCTGTGCGGGGAGTCACTAAGATCCTGCGCCTGATATCCTGCATGTGTCACTTCCCCGCTCAGGTCCCCGGAGTTCACCTTCTTCTTCCTGGTGCATGTAAGTGCATTGTCCGTGTATAATGCGCTGTGCGGGGAGTCACTAAGATCGTGCATCCGATACCCTGCATGTGTCGCTTCCCCGCTCAGGTCCCTGGAGTTCACCTTCTTCTTCCTGCTGCATGTAAGTACATTGTCCGTGTATAATGCGCTGTGCGGGGAGTCACTAAGATCCTGCGTCCGATATCCTGCATGTGTCGCTTCCCCGCTCAGGTCCCTGGAGTTCACCTTCTTCTTCCTGGTGCATGTAAGTGCTGATCTTGTGACACAATTTGCTTTTTAAATTCAACAGTTTGTTCAAATCAGTCAGGTTGTCCGACGTCCACGCCTCCCGATGTGTGTCGCGTGCAAGCCAGTGCAATGCGACACAATCCGATTACGTGCGCCAAAAACCCGGGGCAATTCAGCGCAAAACTGGAAAAGAATCGCGATAACCGACGAAACTGTGGCGTTCGGACCCTTAGTAAATGTGCCCCAATGAGGCACTTATAATAATGGGCATTTCATATTTGTTACAGAAATTACATTTTATGGAATGATAGATCTTTGGGGTCCATAGGTTTTTCTTTAAAAGTGTCTTAAGGGGGATGTTTTTCCCCACCTCCTTCAGGTCCGGGCAGACTTTAAGATGCACCAATCCAGTGATTGTGGGACACTTGGAATTTTTTCTCTAGCCCCAACGTTCCTGAACCGTTTCAGCTTCCAATTTATTCAGGTTCTCTCCTGTCAGGTGGGCGGTCCTGGGTTGGAGTACTGCCCACTTGACAGTAAATAGCCTCATTAGCATATTGGGGGGGACTAGCTGCACTGGTGGATGGGGCTAAAGAAAATAATTCTAAGTGCTATAAAATCAGTGGAGCAGCCCGGACTGAAAAATGTTAATAGATGGTGGTAAATGATACTAAAGGATACATCTTTAATTGTTTGTATGATTTGTTTTTGTGACTTTTTGTTTTTCACAGATCAGTGAAATATTCTCTAAACATTTCTGGATGTGTGTGCACAGGATCCTATGACAAAGGCTACACCCGGCTCTAAGACACAATCAAACAAGTCATATCATCAAGGCTTAGAAGACACAGATTGCTGCCAGCCCGGACCTCATCACCTTCGCCCTGTACAAATCCTCAATCAGACTGTTTATTTACTCGTGTAACCCACAACCTGCCCAGCGTGCCTAGAAGAGGCGCCATGCCGGCCAAAAGGCAAATAATCCTGCCATTTGCTCTTGGCCAGGAGTCACGACTATCCTCAGATATCGAACAGCGCGTCTTAGCTCATTGCAATGTGATGAACAAACAGCAGAAGGACAAATAATAAGATCTCCCCTCCAGGCAAAAGATAGAGAGCGCTCTTTTTTCGGCCAACAGCACAGCACGGGGAAACAGTGTCCAAGGGGCCTAATACTGTATAACTTTGCACTTTTGATAAATCTGCTCTATTTGGTGTCAGTCAGTGGAAAGTCAAAGGGGCATTACCACCTCAGAAAATTAATGTTATTGTTTTTGATTTTATGAAAAATTATACAATTTTCCAATATATTTTCTGTATCAATTCGCCACAGTTTTGTCGGATCTCTGCTTTTATGCACTACAGCCTTGCAGCGCTGGGGTCCTGGGTTCAACGCCCAGGGTTAACATCTGCAAAGAGGTTGGGGCAGATTTCCTTACCCGGTCCGTTCGCGATCCAGCGGCGCGTTCTCTGCAGAGGATTCGGGTCCGGCCGGGATTCACTAAGGCAGTTCCGCCGATGTCCACCAGGTGTCGCTGCTGCGCTGAAGTTCATCGGAGCGCACAGAAGTTCACCAAGCCGGGGCGAGTGCAGGTAAGCGCGTGTCCAGTGACACTTTTTTTTTTTAATGCGGCGGTTTTTCCGAATCCATCGGGTTTTCGTACGGCCACGCCCCCCCCCCCCCATTTCTTTCGCGTGCACGCCGGCGCTGGTGCGCCACAATCCGATCGCGTGCACCAAAAACCTGGGGCAATTCAAAGAAAATTGTCGCAAAACAGAAAAACTCGGGTAACCCGCCGGAAAAACATGATTCGGGCCCTTAGTAAATGACCCCCTTTGTGTGTTCTCTCCGTGTTTGCATGGATTTCCTCAGGTTTCCTCCCACACTCCAAAACATACTGGTAGGTGGATTATATTGTGAGCCCCATTGGGGACAGGGACTGATGGGGCAAGATCTGTGCAGCGCTGCATAATCTGTGTGCACTATATAAATAAAGAATTATTATTATAACAAGCTGCGCACCTGTTCTTCATCAATCTGGCGCCCCCTGCACTGCACTGCTTACTTTTTGGTGCACTTTTTTCCTGCTGCAGAATTGTCTGTCTTATTAATCTGTCTACCACAGAATTTTGTGAATTTTGTAGTTTAGACAGTTTTCTGTCTCTCCTAAGAGTAGCTTGACAAAAAGGGTGTGGCCTGTGTAAAGGGGGTGTGACCTCACGCCAAAAAGGTCCGTGCGCCAGAAATACTGCTGACCCAGCAGAATTGTGTCCTAATTTTCTGTCGCTAAGTAAGACGATTAATAGGAGGTGCAGAGTACAACTAGACAGTCTTATACTAGGACAGATTTATCATCCAGCGTTAGACACTTACATAAATCTGGTGCAGAATAAGAACCGTCTTGTCTAACTGCACTGTCTAACCCTAGGACACTTTTTATAAGTTGCCCCTTTGTTTGTATTGTCGGACAGAGACCGACCGCGACACAAAACTGGCGCAGTCACTTTATAAATAGAAGGCCAAGCAGTTTGCACCTTCTTTTTAGCGCAAAGTCAGACAGAAAACGGATGCAAACACTTTAATAAATGGAACTTAAAATTTTGGAAAAAAATTTGATTTTTGTTTTCTGTTCTGCCTTACGCAAAAATACATTTGGGGCAGAATGGAACATATAATAACTGATGCCATTAAAAAAATATAACTGGTCCTGCAAAAAAGCCCTCCTAGGACACAGAAAGTTTTACCCAAAGGATTTCTTGAGGCACATTCGTTGTTACATGAGAGTTGCCATTACATATAGTAGAGAGGATATAAACTACGTTAATCTAAAGGAGTTTTCTTGTATTAATTGGTGACAGCTATTGGTTACTATGATGTTAGTAATCCAATTCTTTTACGTTGATCACATACAGTGGAGAAAAGAACTAGAGAATAATGTATGATCACTTGTTTTGGAAGTAATGATTGATCAAAATTTGCTGGATCTTTTGTAAGGGGTCACCCTGCCACTAGAACTGCACTTTACAGGTTTTGGTGTGCAACAGTGGGAATTGTCCTGCATGAAAATTGGTTGCTGTTTGTTTCTTCACTCAATGGGGCAGATTTACTTACCCGATCCATTTGCGATCCAGCGGCGCGTTCTCTGCAGTGGATTCGGGTCCGTCCGGGATTCACTAAGGTAGTTCCTCCGCCGTCCACCAGGTGGCGCTGCTGCGCTGAAGTTCCCCGAGGCCCGCTGGAATGCCCTGAAGTTCACCGGCCTATTCCTGGTGCAGGTAAGCGCGAGTCCCGCGCCACAATGATTGAGTGCGCCAAAATCCCGGGGCAATTCAGGGGAAAATCGTCACAAATCGGAAATATTCAGGTAACACGTTTGTTACCATTTGTTGTATGAGAGATCCAACTCCTGCTGCAGAAAACATTTCCCAAACCATGACACTTAAATGACTTCTTTGCACACTTTAAGTGCCCCATGGGCGCTGGGCTGTTCAATCAACTAAGTCCCCCAGCGTACAAACCAATGCCAGAGGTCTAATCTCCTCCACTTGACAACACCCCTACAGTCTGTACTGGCCCCCCTTTACTGAAATGTCCACAGCAGATGCCCCGTTACAGAAATGTCCTCATCAGAGCCCCCCTTTAATGAAATGTCCACTGCAGAGACCCCCTTTAATGAAATGTCCACTGCAGAGCCCTTCCTCCATAAATGAAATGTCCACCGCAGAGCTTTCAAGGAAACCTAACATGAGGAATTTCAGATCGGAAGTAGATCCGATGGTCCCTTCTTCCAGCTTTTGCCCTTATCTGTAATTTAATAATCCTGGAACCTAACTTGTTAAAAAAAACTTTATTTTACTAATATGTAAATTACCTACTGGGGCGTGTTCTAGCTCGGCCGAGCATTGGGAGCTAAGGCTACTCCACGCCCCTGGAGCCTTTGCAAGTAATTTACATTTTACTAAAATAAAGTTTTTAACAAGTTAGGTTCCAGGAATATTAAATGACAGGTTAGGGCAGAGGCAGCAGGAGGAATCCACCATCAGATCTACTTCTGATGGCAGATTTCTCATGGTATACTCAGCTCGAGCTTCTCGTTTTCCTTTCTATGCGCAACACTATGACGTCACACTTCCACGACCCCACCGCAGCATAGTGTATGTGTGCGGGGGCGGGAAGAGGAGAAGACGGGAGAAGAAGCCGGAGGCTACTAACACTATACACAAAGGTATAATTACACATCTCTCCAGGGACAATGCCTAACACTGTCTACATAGAGCCCAGAGCACAGTAGGTGAGGACACACCCCCAGTGCACTTAGAGAAGCTACAATCCTGGAAAATAAATCCATATATCACAGTCCTGCTGCTACAAACAACATACACAAAGGTCTGATTACACATCTCTCCAGGGACTATTCCTAATGCTGTCTACATAGAGCCCAGAGCACAGTAGGTGAGGACACACCCCCAGTGCACTTAGAGAAGCTACAATCCTGGAAAATAAATCCATATATCACAGTCCTGCTGCTACAAACAACATACACAAAGGTCTGATTACACATCTCTCCAGGGACAATACCTAACGCTGTCTACATAGAGCCCAGAGCACAGTACGACCCCCAGTGCAATTAGAGAAGCTACAATCCTGGAAAATAAATACACATGTCACAGTCCTGCTGCTACTAATAACATACACAAAGGTCTGATTACACATCTCTCCAGGGACAATACCTAACGCTGTCTACATAGAGCCCAGAGCACAGTACGACCCCCAGTGCAATTAGAGAAGCTACAATCCTGGAAAATAAATACACATGTCACAGTCCTGCTGCTACTAATAACATACACAAAGGTCTGATTACACATCTCTCCAGGGACAATACCTAATACTCCCTGTAGTTTGACCTCACAGACTTCGTCTTGTGGGTGAAGTGCTTGAACTAAAATGTAGAGAAATCCTCATACTTATTTATATGCCAATGAGAATTTCAGCGCACTGTGGGTGTGGACTATCTTGCCCAATTTAGTGTCCTGTACCATCTACTCAGCCTCGATTGACCGTGTCCTGCTCCCCCCGAGAAATTGATCATGGGTGGGTGTACGGTACCAGGTGGCCAGACCCATGGAGCATCCAAAAGCTTTAAATATCAATCCAGATTTATCCATTAAGGCCACAATGTGCTAGTGATGGGGGCCCCTCACCTATGGGGCCACATGTTCACATTATACATTGCTGGAGATGTCACTGCTTCCCTTTGAATGAACACAGCCCGCGCTTTCCTCACTCCGTGAGGTTTTTGTGAGAATGGACGCCGTGTACATAACAGGGACATTTGTCGGAGGCTTTTTCTTCTGCGTTGTGACATTTCTGGAGCAGATGTCAGTCAGCGCCACCTGAACTTGAACAAATGTTTGTTTTACTTTTAATGGAAAACCAACAACCGCGCAGCAAATCGCTCAGTCAACAACCGCGGGGAACACAGATTTTTTTTTGCCTACATCGCTTTTGATTGTCCTACTTGCAAATGAAGTTTGCCTATTGACAAAGCAGCAATTACCTCGGCGGCGTGTTTCCTTCTGAGCGGAAGAAACGCGTGAGCCAAGACTGAAAGAAAAGACCAAAACCGGGAAAAGTATATATATATATATATGGCAAGCGAAAAAAAAAAAAAAAGTGTAAGCTCACCTGTTGAGGAGGGGGGTCGCTCCGTGTGAATGCGGCTGTGCCCGCCGGGACAAAAAGAACCTGGTCCGGTCCCAGGTTGGTAATGCAGGTTTGAATTCAATTCAAACCTGCATATATATATATGGCAACTCTCCCTAAATTCGGAAAAAACACGGAATTTAAAAAAGAATTTGTGTCGCAAGATCAGCACTCACATGCACCAGGAAGAAGAAGGTGAAGTCCGGCAGATCTCAGCGCAGAAGTGACACCTGCTGGATCTCAGGTGCACGACCTTAGTGTATCCCGGCAGACCCGAATCAGCGTTGGACAGCGCGCCGCGGGATCCCGACTGGACCGGGTAAGTAATTGAGCCCCATTGGCCCACATTTATCGGAAATAATGTACACTCCTCTATGTGCTCTATGTGAAGTTTACCTGTGTATAGGGCAGAATGCGACAGATTCATGATATGTGTCACACGGGGCACATTTACTAAGCGCCGTGCGCCACTTTCCTGTTGGACTTTGCACAGTCTTTTAGATGCAAACTGCTTGCACTGGTATTTAAGAAGTGTCTGAGACACCTTTGTGTCGCACACACACAACCGTTTTGTGGCGCAGTTGCGCAGTTGGCAGTTGCACAAATTAGGGGGCGTTCGGGTGCACATTTGAACCGTGCGCCAGATTTATCATGCAAATCCAACATAATTGTGTTGTATGTCCTATGTAAAAGGACATCTACCACCCCATTTAGGGGTGGTAGACTGTCCCCAAACGTATGCTTGTTACCTTAGGGGTGATGGGGACCTCCTGCTGGCATGCTCCAGGCAATCTTCTATACCGAAGTATGCAGTTATAAATTTTATGCAAATAAGCCAGAGGCACTCACCGTTTGGCTAGCCGAGTGCCACCTTGCTCCATCAGAACATAACTTATGCACGTCCCCTCATCTATATACTGTACATCTATGGCACCGGAGGAAATCACTGTAGGCAGCCGGTGATGTCACATGGCTGTCTGCTAATCTCGCGCATGCGCTGGAACTACCTTCTATGAGCAGCCGGCGAGTTAAGTACGGCTACGCAAGAAAAACACATGGGCAACTTTGCCGGCGCCGAGGATTTATATAGATGAAAGGGCGTGCACAAATTATGTTCGGATGGAGCCAAGAGGCGCTCGGCTAGCCAAATAGTGAACGCCTCCAGCTCATTTGCATAAAGTTTATTACTGCATATTTCGGCATATATGCATGCCAGCAGAAGGTCACACCTAAGGTAACGAGCATACCTTTGGGACAGTCTACCACCCCTAAATGTGGTGGTGGTAGATGTCCTTAAAGGCGCACCACAAAAAAGTTAGTGATCTCTGTCAGGCCAGTGCAGGGAGCACCAGATTCATGATTTATATGAGTACCCTGCACTATACACAGGCCAACCGCATTCAGCGCAGTTTGCACCACTCTTAGGAAATGTGCCCCACGTTCTTTATGAATGTGGCGCCCCCTGCACTGCTCCGGCAGAATGCACCATTTATTTTGGTGCACTTTGTTCATGCTGCAAAATTGTGGTGCACGGTCTGACGCCCCTTAAGCTGCACATTTTTTTCTCTCTTGTCAGGCACAGAGCAGCCGCGACACAAAACCGGTGCAGACACTTTATAAATACAGGTACAGGCAGTTTGCACGTTCTTTCTAGTGCAATGTCAGAAAGAAAACTGGGGCAAACACTTTAATAAATGTGGACCATTACTTTTTAGGGAAGGACCTTGCCTCTAAACATTAAAATCTTAACTAAATTTCCAAAAATAGGAGAATTTTTTTTGTTGTTCTGCAGAATCAGCATCACCCCTGTCCAAAGCCTGTAACTGGTATTGAACTCTAACTAATAAGCTGGTGGACGGCAAGGGGAGGATGGAGAGGGATTACGGGCTGAAAGACAGGGAAAAAAGGAAGAAAAAATAAAAGTTCAAATCACTCCCTTTTAATAACTAAAAATAAACATAAAAAAACATAAACATGTTAGTACCTCCGCGTCCCAAAACTCACAATCTATAAGGATATAAAGCCAATTATTCCCCTTGATGAACCCTGTAACAGGAAATAGCTCCCAAATGTCTGAATCGCCACTTTTGCGCCATTTTGCAACACATAAATATTTTCATAAAAAGGGATTCGTAGATTGTACGGGACCCAAAAAAGTAGCAGTGAAAACATCATCTTGTCCTGCAAAAAAATGACACTTTTCTACACAGCTCCAATACGTAATATGAAAAAGATATTCGTGTCAGAATATGGAAAAAAATTAGCATTTTTATCACACAAAAGGAGGCAATTTTTGAAAATCGATTCAAACATAATAATACCTAGAAGGATTTGATATCCATGTGATCGTAACGACCCGAAGAATAAAGAAGAGGCGTCATCTGGAGCGCAGAATGAGAGCTGGAAAAGCGGAGCCCACAAGAATATTGCGCAAATTAGTTTTTTTTACTTGTCAATTTCACCACATTTGGAAGTTTTTTCCCGCTTCCCAGTTTATACAGTCACTAGGAAATACAATGTGTTACACAGAAAACAAGTCCTTATGCAGATTTCTATGCAGAAGAATTTAAAAAAGTTAAGGAGCTGAGCAAAAAATGCAAAAGCAAAAATAAGTTAAAGGGATTTACTGGTCAACCAGGTAGTGTCCATACTACTCACCTATCCGCAGTGATAGGGGAAGGGTCCAAGAACCAGACCTTGACGTCGATCACGTGCACTGCTTTTCTCCAGACCTATACATTGGGTATAGGTGTATACATTGGGTATAGGTGTATACATTGGGTATAGGTGTATACATTGGGTATAGGTGTATACACTGGGTATAGGTGTATACATTGGGTATAGGTGTATACATTGGGTATAGGTCTGTACATTGGGTATAGGTGTATACATTGGGTATAGGTGTATACATTGGGTATAGGTCTGTACATTGGGTATAGGTGTATACATTGGGTATAGGTGTATACATTGGGTATAGGTGTATACATTGGGTATAGGTCTGTACATTGGGTATAGGTGTATACATTGGGTATAGGTGTATACATTGGGTATAGGTCTGTACATTGGGTATAGGTGTATACATTGGGTATAGGTGTATACATTGGGTATAGGTTTATGCATTGGGTATAGGTGTATACATTGGGTATAGGTGTATACATTGGGTATTGGTGTATACATTGGGTATAGGTGTATACATTGGGTATAGGTCTATACATTGGGTATAGGTCTATACATTGGGTATAGGTCTATACATTGGGTGTAGGTGTATGCATTGGGTATAGGTGTATACATTGGGTATAGGTGTATACATTGGGTATAGGTCTGTACATTTAGTATAGGTGTATACATTGGGTATAGGTGTATACATTGGGTATAGGTGTATACATTGGGTATAGGTCTATACATTGGGTATAGGTGTATACATTGGGTATAGGTCTATACATTGGGTATAGGTGTATACATTGGGTATAGGTCTATACATTGGGTATAGGTCTATACATTGGGTTTAGGTCTATACATTGGGTGTAGGTGTATACATTGGGTATAGGTGTATACATTGGGTATTGGTGTATACATTGGGTATAGGTGTATACATTGGGTATAGGTCTATACATTGGGTATAGGTCTATACATTGGGTATAGGTCTATACATTGGGTGTAGGTGTATGCATTGGGTATAGGTGTATACATTGAGTATAGGTGTATACATTGGGTATAGGTCTGTACATTGGGTATAGGTCTATACATTGGGTGTAGGTGTATGCATTGGGTATAGGTGTATACATTGGGTATAGGTCTGTACATTGGGTATAGGTCTATACATTGGGTATAGGTCTGTACATTGGGTATAGGTCTGTACATTGGGTATAGGTGTATGCATTGGGTATAGGTGTATACATTGGGTATAGGTCTATACATTGGGTATAGGTCTGTACATTGGGTATAGGTCTATACATTGGGTATAGGTGTATACATTGGGTATAGGTCTATACATTGGGTGTAGGTGTATACATTGGGTATAGGTCTATACATTGGTATAGGTCTGTACATTGGGTATAGGTGTATGCATTGGGTATCGGTATGTACATTGGGTATAGGTCTGTACATTGGGTATAGGTGTATGCATTGGGTATAGGTGTATACATTGGGTATAGGTCTATACATTGGGTATAGGTCTGTACATTGGGTATAGGTCTGTACATTGGGTATAGGTGTATGCATTGGGTATAGGTGTATACATTGGGTATAGGTCTATACATTGGGTATAGGTCTGTACATTGGGTATAGGTGTATACATTGGGTATAGGTCTGTACATTGGGTATAGGTCTGTACATTGGGTATAGGTGTATGCATTGGGTATAGGTGTATACATTGGGTATAGGTCTATACATTGGGTATAGGTGTATACATTGGGTATAAGTCTATACATTGGGTATAGGTCTATACATTGGGTATAGGTCTGTACATTGGGTATAGGTCTGTACATTGGGTATAGGTGTATACATTGGGTGTAGGTGTATACATTGGGTATAGGTCTATACATTGGGTATAGGTCTATACATTGGGTATAGGTTTGTACATTGGGTATAGGTGTATACATTGGGTATAGGTCTATACATTGGGTATAGGTGTATACATTGGGTGTAGGTGTATACATTGGGTATAGGTCTATACATTGGGTATAGGTGTATACATTGGGTGTAGGTGTATACATTGGGTATAGGTCTATACATTGGGTATAGGTGTATGCATTGGGTATAGGTCTATACATTGGGTATAGCTGTCTGTTTCCAGCTCCGTACACTGTATAGTGGCACTTCTGCTACTCACTTGACTCAGAGGGGCCAGAAAACCCCTTTAAGTAGGGATGACCTGTAAGACCAAAACCCAATCCATGTATAGGAAAGGAGCCCTACCTAGACTGTGCGGACACTCACCTTGAACGTTTGTTTCGCAAAACTACATGTCAGGACTCGGGGTCAGTGAACCCCCCGGACCACCGCTGGATATGACACTAGCCGACACCTGGGACCGGAATATAAGTGGCACCCGTTCTTCACCAGAGCCCGGATGGTCTTGCTGCGGCGGCGTAGCCCACGGTGGCAGCCAAGGTCGGGGTGCAATACAGCTGGCAGACTCAGAGTCATGCACGGGCAGGCACTCAGGGCAGGTGGCAGAGATGCAAGGTCAGAGGTCAAGTCCAGGTCGAAACTAGAGATCAAGGCAGAACGCGAACATGAACAAGGATAGGAACAACCACAAGGGAAGCTTTCTCTAAGGCAGTGAGCGCAAAGATCCGGCCAGGGTTGATAGGAGCAGCCGGCCTTTATGGAAAACCTGGAAGTGCCAGCGCCAATCGGTAGTGCGCTGGCCCTTTAATTCTTCGAGAGCAGGTGAGCGCGCGCCCTGGGGAGCAGGTACATGCGCGGCCTAACCGGCAGGGGAGCGGGAGCGTGGAGAAGTTAGTGCGGGACTGGCGACGGGTGCGGATGTGCCTGTGATCCGAGACGTGGATCGCAGGGACACCCATGACACTGCACCAGCTAGCAATGAACTACAAATAGATAATGCTGGGTGTAACATTCACAAGAGAGGTGATAGATGGAAAATGATCATCCCTTCTTCTCTCCTCCCTCTCCCTGTACATATCACAGAGCATGTCCACATCACAGAGCATGTCCACATCACAGAGCATGTCCACATCACAGAGCATGTCCACATCACACAGCATGTCCACATCACAGAGCATGCCCACATCTCAGAGCATGTCCACATCACAAAGCATGTCCACATCACAGAGCATGTCCACATCACAGAGCATGTCCACATCACAGAGCATGTCCACATCACAGAGCATGCCCACAGCACAGAGCATGCCCACATCTCAGAGCATGCCCACATCTCAGAGCATGTCCACATCTAAGAGCATGCCCACATCACAGAGCATGTCCACATCTCAGAGCATGTCCACATCTCAGAGCATGCCCACATCACAGAGCATGTCCACATCACAGAGCATGTCCACATCTCAGAGCATATCCACATCACAGAGCATGCCCACATCACAGAGCATGCCCACATCACAGAGCATGTCCACATCACAGAGCATGTCCACATCACAGAGCATGTCCACATCTCAGAGCATGCCCACATCACAGAGCATGTCCACATCACAGACCATGTCCACATCACAGAGCATGCCCACATCACAGAGCATGTCCACATCACAGAGCATGTCCACATCTCAGAGCATGCCCACATCACAGAGCATGTCCACATCACAGAGCATGTCCACATCACAGAGCATGTCCACATCACAGAGCATGCCCACATCACAGAGCATGCCCACATCACAGAGCATGTCCACATCACAGAGCATGTCCACATCACAGAGCATGCCCACATCACAGAGCATGCCCACATCACAGAGCATGTCCACATCACAGAGCATGTCCACATCACAGAGCATGCCCACATCACAGAGCATGCCCACATCACAGAGCATGCCCACAGCACACAGCATGCCCACATCACAAAGCATGTCCACATCTCAGAGTATGCCCACATCACAGAGCATGTCCACATCACAGAGCATGTCCACATCTCAGAGCATGCCCGCATCACAGAGTATTTCCACATCACAGAGCATGTCCACATCTCAGAGCATGCCCGCATCACAGAGTATGTCCACATCACAGAGCGTGTCCACATCACAGAGCATGCCTGCATCACAGAGCATGTCCACATCACAGAGCATGCCCACATCTCAGAGCATGCCCACATCACAGAGCATGTCCACATCACAGAGCATGTCCACATCACAGAGCATGTCCACATCACAGAGCGTGTCCACATCACTTAGCATTCCCAAATCACAGAGCATGTCCACATCACAGAGCATGTCCACATCACAGAGCATGTCCACATCACAGAGCATGCCCACATCACCGAGCATGCCCACATCACAGAGCATGCTTACATCACAGAGCGTGTCCACATCACTTAGCATTCCCAAATCACAGAGCATGTCCACATCACAGAGCATGTCCACATCTCAGAGCATGTCCACATCACAGAGCATGTCCACATCACAGAGCGTGTCCACATCACTTAGCATTCCCAAATCACAGAGCATGTCCACATCACAGAGCATGTCCACATCTCAGAGCATGTCCACATCACAGAGCATGCCTACATCACAGAGCATGCCCACATCACAGAGCATGCTTACATCACAGAGCATGCCCACATCACAGAGCATGCCCACATCACAGAGCATGCCCACATCTCAGAGCATGTCCACATCACAGAGCATGCCCACATCACAGAGCATGCCCACATCTCAGAGCATGCCCGCATCACAAAGTATGTCCACATCACAGAGCATGTCCACATCTCAGAGCATGCCCACATCACAGAGCATGTCCACATCTCAGAGCATGCCCGCATCACAGAGCATGTCCACATCACAGAGCATGTCCACATCACAGAGCATGTCCACATCTCAGAGCATGCCCACATCACAGAGCATGTCCACATCACAGAGCATGTCCACATCACAGAGCATGCCCACATCACAGAGCATGCCCACATCACAGAGCATGCTTACATCACAGAGCATGCCTACATCACAGAGCATGCCCACATCACAGAGCATGCCCACATCACAGAGCATGCTTACATCACAGAGCATGCCCACATCTCAGAGCATGCCCACATCACAGAGCATGTCCACATCACAGAGCATGTCCACATCACAGAGCATGCCCACATCACAGAGCATGCTTACATCACAGAGCATGCCTACATCACAGAGCATGCCCACATCACAGAGCATGCCCACATCACAGAGCATGCCCACATCTCAGAGCATGCCTACATCACAGAGCATGTCCACATCACAGAGCATGTCCACATCACAGAGCATGCCCACATCACAGAGCATGCCCACATCACAGAGCATGCCTACATCACAGAGCATGCCCACATCACAGAGCATGCCCACATCACAGAGCATGTCCACATCTCAGAGCATGCCCACATCACAGAGCATGCCCACATCACAGAGCATGTCCACATCACAGAGCATGCCCACATCACAGAGCATGTCCACATGACAGAGCATGCCCACAGCACAGAGCATGCCCACAGCACAGAGCATGCCCACATCTCAGAGCATGCCCACATCTCAGAGCATGTCCACATCTCAGAGCATGCCCACATCACAGAGCATGTCCACATCACAGAGCATGTCCACATCTCAGAGCATGCCCACATCACAGAGTATGTCCACATCTTAGAGCATATCCACATCTCAGAGCATGTCCACATCACAGAGCATGCCCACATCATAGAGCATGCCCACATCACAGAGCATGTCCACATCACAGAGCATGCTCACATCACAGAGCATGCCCACATCACAGAGCATGTCCACATCACAGAGCATGTCCACATCTCAGAGCATGCCCACATCACAGAGCATGCCCACAGCACAGAGCATGTCCACATCACAGAGTATGCCCACATCACTTAGCATTCCCAAATCACAGAGCATGTCCACATCACAGAGCATGTCCACATCACAGAGCATGTTCACATCACAGAGCATGCCCACATCACAGAGCAATCCCAAATCACAGAGCATGTCCACATCACAGAGCATGTCCACATCACAGAGCATGTCCACATCACAGAGCATGCCCACATCACTTAGCATTCCCACATCACAGAGCATGTCCACATCACAGAGCATGTCCACATCACAGAGCATGTCCACATCACAGAGCATGTCCACATCACAGAGCATGTCCACATCACAGAGTATGTCCACATCACTTAGCATTCCCAAATCACAGAGCATGTCCACATCACAGAGCATGTCCACATCTCAGAGCATGTCCACATCTCAGAGCATGCCCGCATCACAGAGTATGTCCACATCACAGAGCATGTCCACATCTCAGAGCATGCCCACATCACAGAGTATGTCCACATCACAGAGCATGTCCACATCACAGAGCATGTCCACATCACAGAGCATGCCCACATCTCAGAGCATGTCCACATCACAGAGCATGCCCACATCACAGAGCATGTCCACATCGCAGAGCATGTCCACATCACAGAGCATGCCCACATCACAGAGCATGTCCACATCACAGAGCATGCCCACATCTCAGAGCATGTCCACATCACAGAGCATGCCCACATCACAGAGCATGCTCACATCACAGAGCATGTCCACATCACAGAGCATGCCCACATCACAGAGCATGTCCACATCACAGAGCATGCCCACATCACAGAGCATGTCCACATCACAGAGCATGTCCACATCACAGAGCATGTCCACATCACAGAGCATGTCCACATCTCAGAGCATGCCCACATCACAGAGAATGCCCACAGCACAGAGTATGTCCACATCACAGAGCATGCCCACATCACAGAGCATATCCACATCACAGAGCATGCCCACATCACAGAGCATGTCCACATCTCAGAGCATGCCCACATCACAGAGCATGTCCACATCACAGAGCATGCCCACATCACAGAGCATGTCCACATCACAGAGCATGTCCACATCTCAGAGCATGTCCACATCTCAGAGCATGCCCACATCACAAAGCATGTCCACATCACAGAGCATGCCCACATCACAGAGCATGTCCACATCACAGAGCATGCCCACATCACAGAGCATGTCCACATCACAGAGCATGCCCACATCACAGAGCATGCCCACATCACAGAGCATGCCCACATCACAGAGCATGTCCACATCACAGAGCATGCCCACATCACACAGCATGTCCACATCACAGAGCATGTCCACATCACAGAGTATGTCCACATCACAGAGCATGCCCACATCACAGAGCATGCCCACATCACAGAGCATGCCCACATCACAGAGCATGTCCACATCACAGAGCATGCCCACATCACACAGCATGTCCACATCACAGAGCATGTCCACATCACAGAGTATGTCCACATCACAGAGCATGTCCACATCACAGAGCATGTCCACATCTCAGAGCATGTCCACATCACAGAGCATGCCCACATCACAGAGCATGTCCACATCACAGAGCATGCCCACATCACAGAGCATGTCCACATCTCAGAGCATGTCCACATCACAGAGCATGCCCACATCACAGAGCATGCTTACATCACAGAGCATGCCCACATCACACAGCATGTCCACATCACAGAGCATGTCCACATCACAGAGTATGTCCACATCACAGAGCATGTCCACATCACAGAGCATGTCCACATCTCAGAGCATGTCCACATCACAGAGCATGCCCACATCACAGAGCATACTTACATCACAGAGCATGCCCACATCACAGAGCATGCCCACATCTCAGAGCATGCCCACATCACAGAGAATGCCCACAGCACAGAGCATGTCCACAGCACAGAGCATGTCCACATCACAGAGCATGTCCACATCACAGAGCATGCCCACATCTCAGAGCATGCCCACATCACAGAGAATGCCCACAGCACAGAGCATGTCCACAGCACAGAGCATGTCCACATCACAGAGCATGTCCACATCACAGAGCATGCCCACATCTCAGAGCATGTCCACATCACAGAGCATGCCTACATCACAGAGCATGTCCACATCTCAGAGCATGCCTACATCACAGAGTATCCCCACATCACAGAGCATGCCCACATCTCAGAGCATGTCCACATCACAGAGCATGCCTACATCACAGAGCATGTCCACATCTCAGAGCATGCCTACATCACAGAGCATGCCTACATCACAGAGTATCCCCACATCACAGAACATGCCCACATCACAGAACATGCCCACATCACAGAGCATGCCCACAGCACAGAGCATGTCCACATCGCAGAGCATGTCCACATCACAGAGCATGCCCACATCACAGAGCATGCCCACATCACAGAGCATGTCCACATCACAGAGCATGCCCACATCACACAGCATGTCCACATCACAGAGCATGTCCACATCACAGAGTATGTCCACATCACAGAGCATGCCCACATCACAGAGCATGCCCACATCACAGAGCATGCCCACATCACAGAGCATGTCCACATCACAGAGCATGCCCACATCACAGAGCATGCTTACATCACAGAGCATGCCCACATCACACAGCATGTCCACATCACAGAGCATGTCCACATCACAGAGTATGTCCACATCACAGAGCATGTCCACATCACAGAGCATGTCCACATCACAGAGCATGTCCACATCACAGAGCATGTCCACATCTCAGAGCATGTCCACATCACAGAGCATGCCCACATCACAGAGCATGCCCACATCACAGAGCATGCCCACATCACAGAGCATGTCCACATCACAGAGCATGCCCACATCACACAGCATGTCCACATCACAGAGCATGTCCACATCACAGAGTATGTCCACATCACAGAGCATGTCCACATCACAGAGCATGTCCACATCTCAGAGCATGTCCACATCACAGAGCATGCCCACATCACAGAGCATGTCCACATCACAGAGCATGCCCACATCACAGAGCATGTCCACATCTCAGAGCATGTCCACATCACAGAGCATGCCCACATCACAGAGCATGCTTACATCACAGAGCATGCCCACATCACACAGCATGTCCACATCACAGAGCATGTCCACATCACAGAGTATGTCCACATCACAGAGCATGTCCACATCACAGAGCATGTCCACATCTCAGAGCATGTCCACATCACAGAGCATGCCCACATCACAGAGCATACTTACATCACAGAGCATGCCCACATCACAGAGCATGCCCACATCTCAGAGCATGCCCACATCACAGAGAATGCCCACAGCACAGAGCATGTCCACAGCACAGAGCATGTCCACATCACAGAGCATGTCCACATCACAGAGCATGCCCACATCTCAGAGCATGTCCACATCACAGAGCATGCCTACATCACAGAGCATGTCCACATCTCAGAGCATGCCTACATCACAGAGCATGCCTACATCACAGAGTATCCCCACATCACAGAACATGCCCACATCACAGAGCATGCCCACAGCACAGAGCATGTCCACATCGCAGAGCATGTCCACATCACAGAGCATGCCCACATCACAGAGCATGCCCACATCACAGAGCATGTCCACATCACAGAGCATGCCCACATCACACAGCATGTCCACATCACAGAGCATGTCCACATCACAGAGTATGTCCACATCACAGAGCATGCCCACATCACAGAGCATGCCCACATCACAGAGCATGCCCACATCACAGAGCATGTCCACATCACAGAGCATGCCCACATCACACAGCATGTCCACATCACAGAGCATGTCCACATCACAGAGTATGTCCACATCACAGAGCATGTCCACATCACAGAGCATGTCCACATCTCAGAGCATGTCCACATCACAGAGCATGCCCACATCACAGAGCATGTCCACATCACAGAGCATGCCCACATCACAGAGCATGTCCACATCTCAGAGCATGTCCACATCACAGAGCATGCCCACATCACAGAGCATGCTTACATCACAGAGCATGCCCACATCACACAGCATGTCCACATCACAGAGCATGTCCACATCACAGAGTATGTCCACATCACAGAGCATGTCCACATCACAGAGCATGTCCACATCTCAGAGCATGTCCACATCACAGAGCATGCCCACATCACAGAGCATACTTACATCACAGAGCATGCCCACATCACAGAGCATGCCCACATCTCAGAGCATGCCCACATCACAGAGAATGCCCACATCACAGAGCATGCCCACATCACAGAGCATGTCCACATCACAGAGCATGTCCACATCACAGAGCATGCCCACATCTCAGAGCATGTCCACATCACAGAGCATGCCCACATCACAGAGCATGCCCACATCACAGAGCATGTCCACATCACAGAGCATGTCCACATCACATAGCATGTCCACATCTCAGAGCATGCTCACATCACAGAGCATGTCCACAGCACAGAGCATGCCCAGTACAGTCCTTCATAGAAGTCAATCAGGATTTTGCTGTCCACCTGACTTCAACAAAGAAGAATGCAGATCACAGCTCAGATCAGCTCAAGCAAAATGGTAATAATTCTGTAAAACAAAGCTAAATTCTAAAATATTGGAGGATTTATTAAATCTGTTATTCCTTCCATTTCCTCCAAATAAATTTCATAGGTTTTTTTCCATATTGACTAAAACCGAAGACGAATGCAAATAACTCAGTCAGTAAATACTGCATTTGCATTTTACATTTACCACCAGCGCACGCCCACAACGCTTCAGAGAGGCCTGAAGATACAGAACAGGCCTGACGGGGACATCTTCCCCACAGGACAGGATGTGACATGAGTCACTACATGTGTTATAGTGAAGCCGGCGGCGGGAGCCCAACAAGTGGAGACATGGACGTCTACAAGGAGCACAAGCAAAGTCGTCTGTGACAGAAGCAGGTAGGTTCAACCAGCCCGGGGTAGTTTTGCCATATTGGTGGGGCAGGTAAAATGGTTACTTGGTGGTCCCCAGTTCCACCAGGTTTTGTATATAAATAAGTGTACTGTGCCCATAGACAAAGTTACGTATAGTTATCCACGGGGTAGGCCTTATTTGCTGATCAGTGGGGGTCTCAGCGCTCGGCGATCTCCATCAGCTCCATAGAGCAATAGAACAGAACGGTCATGCGCGGCCGTCTGCTTGTGATTTACACTTATAAAGAGTGCGGATGGATGAAACACCAACATTTATGTCAGTACAATTGGGGCATCTAAGTCTCTCCAAAAATAATCTCAACCTGCCAACCTATTAGTCGAATCTTCATAGCCCGTGGCCCCAGTTTGAGCATCACTAAGATTGATACTGAAAATATATAACACATTTGGGACTGCTGGCAAAGGAATTATTATTATAAATTGTTTGAATATGGGGAAGAGGCTGCTGCAACATCCTGGGGCACATTTACTTACCTGTCCAGAGGAGTTCACAGAAAGTGCATTGTCCGTGTATAATGCGCTGTGCCGTGATTCACCAAGATCCTGCAACCGATATCCTGCATGTGTCGCTTCCCCGCTCAGGTCCCTGGAGTTCACCTTCTTCTTCCTGGTGCATGTAAGTGCATTGTCCGTGTATAATGTGCTGTGCGGGGAGTCACTAAGATCCTGCACCCAATATCCTGCATGTGTCGCTTCCCCGCTCAGGTCCCTGGAGTTCACCTTCTTCTTCCTGGTGCATGTAAGTGCATTGTCCGTGTATAATGTCCTGTGCGGGGAGTCACTAAGATCGTGCGCCCGATATCCTGCATGTGTCGCTTCCCCGCTCAGGTCCCTGGAGTTCACCTTCTTCTTCCTGGTGCATGTGAGTGCATTGTCCGTGTGTAATGCGCTGTGCGGGGAGTCACTAAGATCGTGCGCCCGATATCCTGCATGTGTTGCTTCCCCGCTCAGGTCCCCAGAGTTCACCTACTTCTTCCTGGTGCATGTAAGTGCATTGTCCGTGTGTAATGCGCTGTGCGGGGAGTCACTAAGATCGTGCGCCCGATATCCTGCATGTGTCGCTTCCCCGCTCAGGTCCCTGGAGTTCACCTTCTTCTTCCTGGTGCATGTAAGTGCATTGTCTGTGTATAATGCGCTGTGCGGGGAGTCACTAAGATCCTGTGCCTGATATCCTGCATGTGTCGCTTCCCCGCTCAGGTCCCCGGAGTTCACCTTCTTCTTCCTGGTGCATGTAAGTGCATTGTCCGTGTATAATGCGCTGTGCGGGGAGTCACTTAGATCGTGCACCGGATATCCTGCATGTGTCGCTTCCCCGCTCAGGTCCCCGGAGTTCACCTTCCTCTTCCTGGTGCATGTAAGTGCATTGTCCGTGTATAATGCGCTGTGCGGGGAGTCACTAAGATCGTGCATCCGATATGCTGGATGTGTCGCTTCCCCGCTCAGGTCCCCTGAGTTCACCTTCTTCTTCCTGGTGCATGTAAGTGCATTGTCCGTGTATAATGCGCTGTACGGGGAGTCACTAAGATCGTGCCCCGATATCCTGCATGTGTAGCTTCCCCGCTCAGGTCCCTGGAGTTCACCTTCTTCATCCTGGTGCATGTAAGTGCATTGTCCGTGTATAATGCGCTGTGCGGGGAGTCACTAAGATCCTGCACCCGATATCCTGCATGTGTCGCTTCCCCGCTCAGGTCCCCGGAGTTCACCTTCCTCTTCCTGGTGCATGTAAGTGCATTGTCCGTGTATAATGCGCTGTGCGGGGAGTCACTAAGATCGTGTGTCCGATATCCTGCATGTGTCACTTCCCCGCTCAGGTCCCCGGAGTTCACCTTCTTCTTCCTGGTGCATGTAAGTGCATTGTCAGTGTATAATGCGCTGTGTGGGGAGTCACTAAGATCCTGCACCCGATATCCTGCATGTGTCGCTTCCCCTCTCAGGTCCCCGGAGTTCACCTTCTTCTTCCTGGTGCATGTAAGTGCATTGTTCATGTATAATGTGCTGTGCGTGGAGTCAGATCCTGCGCCCGATATCCTGCATGTGTCTCTTCCCCGCTCAGGTCCCCGGAGTTCACCTTCTTATTCCTGGTACATGTAAGTGCATTGTCCGTGTATAATGCGCTGTGTGGGGAGTCACTAAGATCGTGCACCTGATATCCTGCATGTGTTGCTTCCCCCGCTCAGGTCCCCGGAGTTCACCTTCTTCTTCCTGGTGCATGTAAATGCATTGTCCGTGTATAATGCGCTGTGCGGGGAGTCACTAAGATCGTGCGCCCAATATCCCGCATGTGTCACTTCCCCGCTCAGGTCCCCTGAGTTCACCTTCTTCTTCCTGGTGCATGTAAGTGCATTGTCCGTGTATAATGCGCTGTGCGGGGAGTCACTAAGATCGTGCATCCGATATGCTGGATGTGTCGCTTCCCCGCTCAGGTCCCCTGAGTTCACCTTCTTCTTCCTGGTGCATGTAAGTGCATTGTCCGTGTATAATGCGCTGTACGGGGAGTCACTAAGATCGTGCCCCGATATCCTGCATGTGTAGCTTCCCCGCTCAGGTCCCTGGAGTTCACCTTCTTCATCCTGGTGCATGTAAGTGCATTGTCCGTGTATAATGCGCTGTGCGGGGAGTCACTAAGATCCTGCACCCGATATCCTGCATGTGTCGCTTCCCCGCTCAGGTCCCCGGAGTTCACCTTCCTCTTCCTGGTGCATGTAAGTGCATTGTCCGTGTATAATGCGCTGTGCGGGGAGTCACTAAGATCGTGTGTCCGATATCCTGCATGTGTCACTTCCCCGCTCAGGTCCCCGGAGTTCACCTTCTTCTTCCTGGTGCATGTAAGTGCATTGTCAGTGTATAATGCGCTGTGTGGGGAGTCACTAAGATCCTGCACCCGATATCCTGCATGTGTCGCTTCCCCTCTCAGGTCCCCGGAGTTCACCTTCTTCTTCCTGGTGCATGTAAGTGCATTGTTCATGTATAATGTGCTGTGCGTGGAGTCAGATCCTGCGCCCGATATCCTGCATGTGTCTCTTCCCCGCTCAGGTCCCCGGAGTTCACCTTCTTATTCCTGGTACATGTAAGTGCATTGTCCGTGTATAATGCGCTGTGTGGGGAGTCACTAAGATCGTGCACCTGATATCCTGCATGTGTTGCTTCCCCCGCTCAGGTCCCCGGAGTTCACCTTCTTCTTCCTGGTGCATGTAAATGCATTGTCCGTGTATAATGCGCTGTGCGGGGAGTCACTAAGATCGTGCGCCCAATATCCCGCATGTGTCACTTCCCCGCTCAGGTCCCCTGAGTTCACCTTCTTCTTCCTGGTGCATGTAAGTGCATTGTCCGTGTATAATGCGCTGTGCGGGGAGTCACTAAGATCGTGCCCCGATATCCTGCATGTGTAGCTTCCCCGCTCAGGTCCCTGGAGTTCAACTTCTTCATCCTGGTGCATGTAAGTGCATTGTCCGTGTATAATGCGCTGTGCGGGGAGTCACTAAGATCCTGCACCCGATATCCTGCATGTGTCGCTTCCCCGCTCAGGTCCCCGGAGTTCACCTTCCTCTTCCTGGTGCATGTAAGTGCATTGTCTGTGTATAATGCGCTGTGCGGGGAGTCACTAAGATCGTGTGTCCGATATCCTGCATGTGTCGCTTCCCCTCTCAGGTCCCCGGAGTTCACCTTCTTCTTCCTGGTGCATGTAAGTGCATTGTTCATGTATAATGTGCTGTGCGTGGAGTCAGATCCTGCGCCCGATATCCTGCATGTGTCTCTTCCCCGCTCAGGTCCCCGGAGTTCACCTTCTTATTCCTGGTACATGTAAGTGCATTGTCCGTGTATAATGCGCTGTGCGGGGAGTCACTAAGATCCTGCACCCGATATCCTGCATGTGTTGCTTCCCCCGCTCAGGTCCCCGGAGTTCACCTTCTTCTTCCTGGTGCATGTAAATGCATTGTCCGTGTATAATGCGCTGTGCGGGGAGTCACTAAGATCGTGCACCTGATATCCTGCATGTGTTGCTTCCCCCGCTCAGGTCCCCGGAGTTCACCTTCTTCTTCCTGGTGCATGTAAATGCATTGTCCGTGTATAATGCACTGTGTGGGGAGTCACTAAGATCCTGCACCCGATATCCTGCATGTGTCGCTTCCCCGCTCAGGTCCCCGGTGTTCACCTCCTTCTTCCTGGTGCATGTAAGTGCATTGTCTGTGTATAATGTGCTGTGCGGGGAGTCACTAAGATCATGCGTCCGATATCCTGCATGTGTCGCTTCCCCGCTCAGGTCCCTGGAGTTCACCTTCTTCTTCCTGGTGCATGTAAATGCATTGTCCGTGTATAATGCGCTGTGCGGGGAGTCACTAAGATCGTGTGCCCGATATCCTGCATGTGTCACTTCCCCGCTCAGGTCCCCGGAGTTCACCTTCTTCTTCCTGGTGCATGTAAATGCATTGTCCGTGTATAATGCGCTGTGCGGAGAGTCACTAAGATCCTGCACCCGATATCCTGCATGTGTCGCTTCCCCGCTCAGGTCCCCGGAGTTCACCTTCTTCTTCCTGGTGCATGTAAGTGCATTGTCCGTGTATAATGCGCTGTGCGGGGAGTCACTAAGATCCTGCACCCGATATCCTGCATGTGTCTCTTCCCCGCTCAGGTCCCTGGGTCCCCAATGAACTTACATGGTGCATGTAAGTGCATTGTCTTGCGACACAATTTGAAAGTTAAATCCCACGCTTAGTCTGAATCAGTCAGACCGTCCGATGCCCCCCCCCCCGATTTCTTCCATATGAAAGCAGTGCAGCTGCGCCAAAATCCAATCCCGTGCAACACAATCCACTGTTGCAAAGCCCAAAAAGGTCAGAGAGTCGAACGGAAGTGCGTCCGCAGACCCTTAGTAAATAAGCCCCACTGGGTACAATGTATGGGGGCAATCTCCAAAATAGATTTATGGTTTCGTTTTGGCGAATGCCTGGTTGTGCAGTACGTGGTCACTCTTCCGTTAACAGCATTATATAAAGTCATCCTTGTTTATGGGGTCACTCTTTTATGGACTATATTATATGGGATCAGTGTTGAAGAAACTGTTTTATGGGGTCAGTCTTATGTTGACAGTATTATATAGGGTCACTGTTGTGGACATTGTTTTATGAGGTCATTCTTTGGCTGCGCGGTTTTATAGCAAAACTCTCTCGTGAGGTGAGAACTTTTTACGAGGGTCATTTTTGGTTGCACATTTTTGAGGGTCATTCTTTGACCGCACAGTTACAACATGTATTGAGACTATTGTATGGCATTCTCTTCTTGCCTGCACTGTTATCTGAGGTCAGTTTGGTGGAAATTTTATGGATAGGTCAACCGTAGCAGGAACCTTCCTCCCTACCGCATCTATTGATCATGAAAGTAAAATGTAACATATCATTATCCTAAAATGTGTAGCTCTTGAAGGTCGTAACATTCAGTCCCTCAGGCTGGGATCACCTTTGTTCACCTCCGTCCTGTACAAACAAGTGGGAAGTGAATATATTTGGACATTTGGACACATTATGGAGATAATATACCACTAACTTACATGATCAGTGCAGACGCCTATAATTTACGGTCTGCTCTGTCACGGTCGCCCCTTGTCTACACAGAAATTGGTAACCTCCCTGTTATTATCATGAAGGACAATGGCTTATGTACGTATTTACAGCCTTGTCTTCTCCATAATTACAGCCTTTAACACAATTAGATACTTATTTGTATACATCATATACAGAATTTGACTAAAGAGAAAATATTCCTACAGTTACTACACCAGGTGCTCCATCTACAATGACCTGGAGCCGACAGGAGAAGGAGAATTTCTACATTTGCAACAAATTAGGCTGAAGCACCACAGAACTGCCCTACACATACAGTATATACAGATATATATATATACACACATATCCATATCATGCCCAAAGGAACCTAAATTCACCATAGAACAGCCATGACCAGCTTCTCCCCAAAAGATTTCAGACAGAGGAGTGAAAAGGATTATCAGAAAAGTCGTCTAAGAGCCTACGGTCTCCTGGAATCAATATTCAAAGAAATGAATAGTAAAGCACTCAATCCCCATGGCTTGTGTGCACCCTCACCATGCAAAACTACACATCTGAACGATAGGTATGTGCCAGAAAAACCTGTCAAATACAGAGACCGAAATTGAACTCATCGGATGCCATAATACACCCCGTGTGTGGAGGCCAAGAGCCAGTGGATACCCCCAATGGCGGTCAAAAAAAGAAGTCTATACTTACCTTCTCCCCGGCCCAGCGGCTCCATCTTCTCCTCTTGCGGCACGGGTGCATACACTATGATGCGGCAGTGTTGCGGTCGCGTGACGTCATAGTGTATGCGCAAATAGATGGAGACTTGAGGAGAAGACGGAGCTGCAGGGCCGGGGAGAAGAAGCCGAAGTTAAGCACAGAGGGCCCTGCAGGGCTACATTAATGGGGGAGGGGGCATACCACCACCAAAACACCAGACCAGCCGTGATTTTTGGAGGTTGTGGACATAATTGTGGAGGTTGCTTTTCAGCATGTGGTGCTGTCAAACTTCGTATAAGAAATGGAAGGATAAATGGAAAATTGTACAAAGACATATCTACCGTCTATCATGAAGATAAGGATCATGGAGATAAGCCAAGGATTGACAATTCAGCAACACGATGGCCAAGATTTATCAAAAGTAATGCAAACTGTACTATGTGCAACACAATCCTCTCTATAATAAATGTGGCGCCCGGTCCAAATCGCCACCAGAAGACCCCTTTAGGTAGCAGACACAGAGCAGCCACAACACAAAAATGGAGCTAACGCTTCAAAAATTCATGTGCAAGAAGTTCTCAGTGCAAAGTGAGACAGAAAACTGGCTTTAATAATAATGTGGGTCATTGATCCGAAACGCACAGCCAAGGAAACTGGTTTCAGAGAAACAAGGTAAAGCTGCAAGAATGTTCCAACCGACCTGCATTCAACAGATATTCAGGCGCGCTGATGTCACGGTGCTTGGTATGGGGACCGGAGGGCTGTCCTATAGTCTGGCAGGTCTCCAGCAGGTGGTGTGTGCAAGAAATATGGAGGGAGAGGCCGATGTACTGGTTCTCTCTGGAGCAACCCCTGAGTGTCTGTAAGATAAGTCCCTGGGTGATGGATGGGGAGCCCGTGGTGGTAACAGCTATATCCAGGGATCAGACGGAGGGAATGTTGAGCAAATCAACAGTTCTTTATTAAACAGGAAGCAGGCAATGGGCCTAAACGGTCAACAGCAGATTTTGGTACAGGAGAGGTCATGGAAAGGTGTCCTCAGGAATAGGGCAGCAGCTTAGTAGTAGATGCAGGCTGGGATGGAGCTGTGTCCAAACTGATGAAGCTGCAGCTCTGGATTTGAGTGTCCTGACTCTGGTCCTGGGATTAGGATAAGTGTCAGTACTGAAGGTGGACTGTGCACTGTCTCTCTCTTCACTCTGTAGACAGACCATGCGGTCTAGAGACCCGTGCTCCCCCTGCACAGGGGTTTTATTACTCCCCCCGGTCAGGTAGTAGCCTCTCTCCAATCACACTCCAGTTTACAACTCATTGTTCCAGTTCCAGAACCTTCATAGAGGGTTCACGACTCCCTCTATCAGCTCCTGACCTGGAGAGGGCGCTCTTCACAACTACCAGCCTGCCTATGTACAAGCAGGGGTGTTGTACATACATACTAAGGCACCAGACCAGTCAGATTACATTTCAGCTCTGCAGAGCATACGACCATGGGATATTACAGAAAACCGGAGAAGAGCATCAGGACGTTCTGTTTCCCATAGCAGATCCATTCATTTTAATGAGGGAGGTCAAACAAAGTCCAGAGTTTAATCATTGGAACATCAATTACCTCATTAAAGTGAATGAATCTGCAGCAGGATACATCACAACCATGGTTTGGGGTATTTAAACATATTTCCCTCCGCCCCGGTTGAACATTCAGTAGAACGTATAGTAAACATACATACAGTAAGTGCATACAATACACACACATGTATATAGTCATATAACATGCTCACAGAGACAGACACAGGCATTGGCTCAATGAAGATTTATACAATAGACAAACCACAAGTTCAGACATATAGTATACACACACATGAAGTGGACAGTTCATGTTCACACATATATAATACAGGCAAATATACATGTATACAGGGAACTATTATATTCAAGTAGAAATTCATTACCCACTAACTACATACACAATACATATAGTATAACACACATACTGGGGGTTATTTATCATACGCTGAAACTCGTGCGCAGCCTCCGACCTCTCGATGTATCCTGCGGGGACCTGTGGAGCGTTTATTTCTGAGAACACAGGGTCCCACGGGATCACTGAGACCCCCAACAATCAATGGGGCACATTTACTTACACATCCTGACGCGTTCCCCGAAAGTGCATTGTCCAACAGGAATGTCCTGTGCCACAATTCACTAAGATCGTGTGCCTGATATCCTGCATGTGACGCTTCCCCGCTCAGGTCCCAGGAGGTCACCTGCTTCTTCCTGGTGTATGTAAGTGCATTGTCCGTGTATAATGTCCTGTGCCACAACTCACTAAGATCATGTGCCTGATATCCTGCATGTGTCTCTTCCCCGCTCAGGTCCCCGGAGTTCACCTCCTTCTTCCTGGTGCATGTAAGTGCATTGTCCGTGTATAATGCGTTGTTTGGGGAGTCACTAAGATCGTGCGCCCAATATCCTGCATGTGTCGCTTCCCCGCTCAGGTCCCCGGAGTTCACCATCTTCTTCCTGGTGCATGTAAGTGCATTGTCCGTATATAATGCGCTGTGCAGGGAGTCACTAAGATCCTGCGCCCGATATCCTGCATGTGTCACTTCCCCGCTCAGGTCCCTGGAGTTCACCTTCTTCTTCCTGGTGCATGTAAGTGCATTGTCCGTGTATAATGCGCTGTGCGGGGAGTCACTAAGATCGTGCGCCCGATATCCTGCATGTGTCGCTTCCCCACTCAGGTCCCCGGAGTTCACCTTCTTCTTCCTGGTGCATGTAAGTGCATTGTCCGTGTATAATGCGCTGTGCGGGGAGTCACTAAGATCGTGCGCCCGATATCCTGCATGTGTCGCTTCCCCGCTCAGGTCCCCGGAGTTCACCTTCTTCTTCCTGGTGCATGTAAGTGCATTGTCCGTGTATAATGCGCTGTGCGGGGAGTCACTAAGATCGTGCGTCCGATATCCTGCATGTGTCACTTCCCCGCTCAGGTCCCTGGAGTTCACCTTCTTCTTCCTGGTGCATGTAAGTGCATTGTCCGTGTATAATGCGCTGTGCGGGGAGTCACTAAGATCGTGCGCCCGATATCCTGCATGTGTCGCTTCCCCGCTCAGGTCCCCGGAGTTCACCTTCTTCTTCCTGGTGCATGTAAGTGCATTGTCCGTGTATAATGCGCTGTGCGGGGAGTCACTAAGATCCTGCACCCGATATCCTGCATGTGTCGCTTCCCCGCTCAGGTCCCTGGAGTTCACCTTCTTCTTCCTGGTGCATGTAAGTGCATTGTCCGTGTATAATGCGCTGTGCGGGGAGTCACTAAGATCCTGCACCCGATATCCTGCATGTGTCGCTTCCCCGCTCAGGTCCCTGGGGTTCACCTTCTTCTTCCTGGTGCATGTAAGTGCATTGTCTGTGTATAATGCGCTGTGCGGGGAGTCACTAAGATCCTGCGCCCGATATCCTGCATGTGTCGCTTCCCCGCTCAGGTCCCCGGAGTTCACCTTCTTCTTCCCGGTGCATGAAAGTGCTTGATCTTGCGACATAATTTAAAAGTTAAATCCTGCGCTCAGTCCGAATCAGTCGGATCGTCAGACGGCATGTTCCCCCCCCATTTCTGTTGCATGAACAGAAAATCCGATCACAATCCCTGTTAAACACCTGTCACAGTGGTGCAAATCCCGAAAACGTTGCAAAATCAGACGAAAGTGCAATCCGTGGACCCATAGTAAATAAGCCCCGAATATGCTCCGATCCTGTGGGAGGGGCCTAACTTGTTTGGTGGGAAAACTCCTTTAAGATATATTGCAATGTCTCTTAGGATCACTTGGATATTTTCTCAGTAGGTGATAACTTTATTTTCTGCAATATTTTCACACCTAACTCCTCCATGGATCATTTTTCCTACAGCATAAAAATGATACTGACTGTACAATGATAATGACTCATAAAAGTATGTGCCCCCCTTTGCAGATCCTACTGATGGCAGAACATTTCCTAGTGTCACCACCATCAATTATTTTCTATTTCCAATTTAAGATAAAATAATTCTGGCAATGATCTCCGGGGAACCAATGAGCCGGCGGTAGATGTGTTGCTCATTAACATGAAGGCTACGGCGGCTCACATCCCCTTATTAAAGGACACCTGTCATCAGGTCTGTGTCACTAGTCCTGTCACCTCTACCTGTTGGAGAAGCTCACAAGGATCCCATCCCAGCCTTTATCTAGTTATTTCATATATTATTCATTGTAAAATCATCTATTCTTTATCATGTAAATGAGGTTGGTCACATGGTCAGAGGCAGTGATGTCACCCCTGTTCCCCCTCCCCTCTCCTCCCCCTGCTCATGTCTGTGTGTAATGTATAGTAAAGCATTGCCAGTGTGTGTGCTGCATCTGCTGACATGCTGCATCCTCCTAATATACAGGTGAGAGACACAGACATCAGCTACACAAGTACCTGACATGTTCTGCTATAACATGGCTGCCTGGAGCTGCTGTATGTCTCCTATACACACACACACATGCACACACAGGCTGCAGGGGGCGTGGCCACCAGCACCAGGAAGCACATCATTATACAGCCTCACATCATTATACAGGCTGTCAGTCATGCACTGGGGGCGGGGCCACCAGCACCAGGAAGCACATCATTATACAGCCTCACACCATTATACAGGCTGTCAGTCAAGCACTGGGGGTGTGGCTGTGCCTGCCACTCATGAATAAAGTGGACAGCTTGAATATGCTAATGACTCATTGGACATTTCACAGGTCATTTGCATACAGCTTTAGGACCTCATTGCTTAGGTTTACAGGCATGTAGAGGGACAATGAAGGGATATAGGCAATGCTCTCTAATGGCAGTTTATGAAAATATATTTAGTTTAGGGGGGTTATTTTGCATGACGGGTTCTCTTTAATAATGAAAGGTGATTAATCAATGCATACAGGACTCTATAGATGCGGATACTTCTCTGTCATCCATAAGGAGCAATGTACATATTATGGAAAGGAACAGGTCTGAAAAATGAGGCTGTCAATCCTATTAGGGCTCCTATTTGACAATTACGACACCCAGGCCCTTAAAGGGGTTGTCTGGTTGAGACGGGTGACCTGTTTTCGGAATACGTCATGTTTTCGGAATACTACAAATGTTATGTAGACGGATTTGGAAGCTGTGTCCACTATATTGCAGCCATCAGCAACTCACCTCCTAATCACTCAAATAGGAGCAGAGCTGCAGTACCCAGCATGGCCACAATACAATGGATGGAGGTGTCTGTATCCATCTCTTTCCCACATATAGATTCCAGCTCGTATGTACCTTAGGACGAGTCTCTGGGCACAGCCATGTGTGATTGTGTGATGTCATTTCATTGGCTTATTTTGTAATCATAGAATTATCATAATTAGCTGCAACTTTACAAATCAGAATCCAGAATAACAAGAATTCAAAGAGTTCCGCATTTGTGAAGAATAGTGAGGATGTGACCCAATCAGGTTTGGGTTTGCCAAAGTTTAACAAAAGTTTGTTTTGGATTAACATGCAGCCGGGGGTTAACATCAGTGATCGGGGGCCGGGGGTGAGCCCAAATGCTGATCCCAAACTTCTAGATGAAGCTCAGGTTTGGGGACCCGAATCTGCAATGCTCGGTTCCGCTAAACCCTATTCAGCATCTAAAAAGAGAACATTTCTAGGAATTATTTGATACAATGTAATCTCTCTACATACAGTTCTATAAGTTCTCTATAGCACCCCCAGAGGATAAAAGCGGCATTGCACACTGCTCATTGAAATCAACTAAATGTATGTAATACATCAGGTCCTCCAGAGCGAGAGGCATGTATTGTAACTTTAGAGTTATGAATGATGGACCCATACTCTTTTAACCCATCAATGACCAGCAAGGTACTAGAAAATTTATGAGAATCCTAAGAATGGAACTATTAGCTTATCTTTCAGAAGGCGTCATTCTCAATGCCCTTTAGAGATACCTATAGCAGCAGCTGAGTGTACGTGTAGGTGCATCACATTACACCCCCTGCACAGAATACTTCCATTCTTCGGTTTCACAGATGAGTCATGGACATCATTCATTACACAATCACACGCGGCAATGAGTCACTGCACATAAAAAATAGGTGAGTATCTGGACAATCACGAACACATCCGTGCGGAGACTGACGTATCATGGCGATAGCAGCAGTGCTGCCAAACTGAGTTAGAAATTATTGGAAGAGAAAATAAATATATTAACCTATAGCACTTCCTCCGTCCTGAAGAAGGGCAAATATTCACCTGTATTATTACAACATTTAATGTGCCCAACAGCACCGACCCTGTAAAAAGTATAACAATGCCTCCCATATGAAAATTACCAGTGGTGCGCCACTTATTACCAGAATTACCCATACTGCAAGCTATGTAATCAGGGTGGGGTCAGTCCACATGGTTAGGACGCATTCAGATCCATTTGCTATAAAGCACAACTGTAACTTTTTTCACAAATCAATAGCTCTTGGGATGTAGACCAACCTTGTCTATTATCTTTGTTACCTATATCCTGCAGTTTCTTTGCTATCCTCCTCAGTTAAGCCCAGTCCTGAAGTAGTTGCTTTCCATGCCTGTGCTGATAAGCCCTATGAATCCATCCTGTAAATAAATCTACGAACTTACAGGTGCGGGGGGAGGGGCTGCAGCTCCCTTCTCAAAGACAAGGAAGGAGGGGGAGGTCATGTTACAGATCTCTCTGTGTGTATAGCAGAGCTGATTGTGTTCAGGACTGTGGATACAGATGTCTCCTACACAGAATAGTGGGATACAAGATCTCCCCTGTTCCCTATCAGTCCCTCCATCTCAATCTGTGATTCTACAGAGGTAACCACTGTGCAATCTTTTTCCTCTTCTTCCTCTCTGGGTTCCCCCGACACGGCACCAAGCCATAAAATATCTGGCTTAACTACAAAAGTGTCTTACTACAGGGTGGGGTCAGTCCATAGGGGTAGGATGCATTCAGATCCATTTACTATAAAGCACAACTGTAACTTTTTTCACAAATCAATAGCTCTTGGGATGTAGACCAACCTTGTCTATTATCTTTGTTACCTATATCCTGCAGTTTCTTTGCTATCCTCCTCAGTTAAGCCCAGTCCTGAAGTAGTTGCTTTCCATGCCTGTGCTGATAAGCCCTATGAATCCATCCTGTAAATAAATCTACGAACTTACAGGTGCGGGGGGAGGGGCTGCAGCTCCCTTCTCAAAGACAAGGAAGGAGGGGGAGGTCATGTTACAGATCTCTCTGTGTGTATAGCAGAGCTGATTGTGTTCAGGACTGTGGATACAGATGTCTCCTACACAGAATAGTGGGATACAAGATCTCCCCTGTTCCCTATCAGTCCCTCCATCTCAATCTGTGATTCTACAGAGGTAACCACTGTGCAATCTTTTTCCTCTTCTTCCTCTCTGGGTTCCCCCGACACGGCACCAAGCCATAAAATATCTGGCTTAACTACAAAAGTGTCTTACTACAGGGTGGGGTCAGTCCATAGGGGTAGGATGCATTCAGATCCATTTACTATAAAGCACAACTGTAACTTTTTTCACAAATCAATAGCTCTTGGGATGTAGACCAACCTTGTCTATTATCTTTGTTACCTATATCCTGCAGTTTCTTTGCTATCCTCCTCAGTTAAGCCCAGTCCTGAAGTAGTTGCTTTCCCTGCCTGTGCTGACAAGCCCTATGAATCCATCCTGTAAATAAATCTACGAACTTACAGGTGCGGGGGGAGGGGCTGCAGCTCCCTTCTCAAAGACAAGGAAGGAGGGGGAGGTCATGTTACAGATCTCTCTGTGTGTATAGCAGAGCTGATTGTGTTCAGGACTGTGGATACAGATGTCTCCTACACAGAATAGTGGGATACAAGATCTCCCCTGTTCCCTATCAGTCCCTCCATCCCAATCTGTGCTTCTACAGAACTTTCTCTGTCTCTTCACGTCATGCTGCCTTCCCTTCCCCCATCTTGTACTCTGCATTTTCTGCACTGTGCAGAGAAGCTTTTAATCCTTATTGCTCACACAGCACACAATATACTTCATGTAACTGTTTTATTTCTGATTTCTACCACTTGTAATGAAAGCTGCTAGGCCAGTCACTATATACATCCTGCAAGTTCATTATGAAGTGTTCAGTGGATTTACTTGTAGGAATCTCAATGGATTTGCTGCTAAATTGCTGAATGAGAGAACACAATTTATCATGGAATCTGTGGGCAGAGTGAAATGGACTCAGCTTCAGGGCAGATACAGGAAGAGGACAGTCTGTCCACTTCAGCTCTGGTGAGAAAGATTATCACTCACTTTCAGAGCGAAATATGCCATGACTTTTTAAAGAAAAGGTGAGTAACACAACATGGGCATAGTTCTGTTTCTAAAGGGGAATCACTTATGATGTAAATCATGATAAATTTGGAGTTATGCTTTAAACCATATCAGCATCCACAGGATGCCAACAAGGTTTAATGTTAACGAAGAGCATAAAGTAGTAGAGTAACTGCTCTGTCACACATGCCGGCCAATGGGTTTAAGTGGCCACAATCCCAATGATCAGACCTATACTTGTACGTTAATGCCAGAGGTGGTAGACTTCTTTTCAAGGGGTCGACCAGAATTTAGTATTGGCCGACATCCAGAACCGGCTTCGATCAGATGTATGTTGCCCTGTAGACATTGGACATACTCCAGATGGGTAGAAACTGGAGTAATTACAGCTTCTCTCTGATACAACGATACACTTGCGGCATTTACAGGGCAATGGATGGGAGCAGGGGCTAGGTGATTGACCACCACAGATGAAGTGTTAATGGCCTATCTGAAGTTTATCCCCCATTACTAAATCCTGGCCATCCCCTTTAAGAAGAGGTAACCACTGTGCAATCTTTTCCTCTTCTTCCTTACATCTCTGGGTTCCCCCGACACGGCACCGAGCCATAAAATTTCTGTCTTAGCTACAAAAGTGTCTTACTACAAACCGATCCCTGGGATGGGAACACTTCATGACAACGTAGTGCGGTAAATTTACAACTCGCGCTATCACGCCCTGAGATGTGCCGGAGCCTGGATCCGCTGCTTTTGTACAGGAATAATGGCTCATAAATAAAGTGTCTGCCTGTGAGAGCTTTATCTCCTAACCTGTAATAAGAACCAACAAAGACTTCCATTAAACCCTGCAGTGAATTGACACATTTTTTTTATTTATAGGATTATTTACTAACTTGTTTTCTGATTCTTTTGAGGGTTTATACAGGCGAAAAAGGATTCATCAGAAGCATTGGGCTTGATATTTCAGTGCTGATGGAGCTAGAATTGATGAAAGGGTATGAACACTATTGCTTATCCTATAAAAAGTATAACTATGCCTCCAATATAAACATTACCAGTAGTGTGATACTATTTATCTGTATTTACACCAACCACAAATATGCAAATGAGCCTCGGGGGCTGTATACGTCACAGAGGCGCCTCCTGACTCCATCAGCTGCTAAATATTCCCACCTTCCTTCCGTGCTTATGTCCGTCTTCTCTCTCCTTTCCCCTGACAGAGAGACAGCGAAAGCAACAGAGGCAGAAGGGACTTCTGTGATGTACATAGGAGCCCCTGAGGCTCATTTGCATATTTCAAAATTCATTTGACACAAAAAAATAAGTCATTAACAGCTAAATTACAAACAGATCCCGTATCACAGGGGCGCATGCCAGCGTGTAAGTATGCTTAGGTTAAAACCACTATGACGATGGAGCCGGTGTTAGGCATTGTCCCTGGAGAGAAGTGTAATCAGACCTTTGTGTGTATTGTGAGAAGCAGCAGGATATATGGATATATTGCTAGATTCTCCAAGTACAATTGCGTGTCCTAACACTGCTGTTCTCTTAGCTCTTTGAGTTAAATTGCACTACAACCCTTTACCGCTGACCTATCCTAAAAGCTGCACCCGAATACAGAGCAATGGGAGGGGCTGTGTGAAGTTCAATGCAGAGTGCTAAGATCTCAGCAGTGTGAGGACTTGTCCCCAGTTCACTTGCAAAAGGTACAGTTTAGGAGTATATCCATCTCTTACAGACAGCATGACTAGAAGTAACAAGCGTCCGTCAAGGGAAAATACCCAACATAGATAGCAAAATCCAGCAGATCCTTATGTCTGACAAATCTGCATCAGAACTTCACTGACCATAATAACTCTTGACGCATCCAGTAAAGCTTTGTTTACACAGCGCGGTCAAGACGTAAAATTGATTAGGTAGGGCCGGTGGTGTCAACATACATAGGGGGTCATTTACTAAGAGCCCGATTCTCGATTTCCCGACGTGTTACCCGAATATTTCCGATTTGCGCCGATTTTCCCTGTATTGCCCCGGGATTTTGGCGCACGCGATCAGATTTTGGCGCATCGGCGCTGGCATGCACGCGACGGAAATCGGGGGGCGTGGCCGAACGTAAACCCGACGGATTCAGAAAAAACCACCGCATTTAAAAAAAATTGTGTGGCGGGACTCGCGCTTACCTTCACCAGGTATAAGCCGGTGAATTTCAGGGCATTCCAGCGGGCCACGGGGAACTTCAGCACAGCAGCGACATCTGGTGGACGGCAGAGGGACTACCTTAGTGAATCGCCGGAAGACCCGATATCCACCACACAGAATGCGCCACTGGATCGCGAATGGGCCGGGTAAGTAAATCTGCCCCAAGGATTGCAAAATCCTGACGTTCCTTGAAGGGGTTGTCCAACTGTCTCAAAAATTTACCAGCAGAACAGGAACACAAGGAATGCAGGGAGGAAGCTTTCTCAGAGGCATACAGCACAAAGATCGGGCTTGGGTTGATGGGAGCAGCCGCTTATATGGAAAACCAGGAAGTGGCCGGCGCCAATCAGCGGTGCGCTGGCCCTTTAATCTTCGAGAGCCGACGCGTGTGTGCCCTAGGGAGCGGGATGTATGTGCCGGCCGGACTAGGAGGAAGCAGGAGCGTGGAGAGGTAAGTGAGGGCTAAGAAGGGTGCCGCCACGGAGAGGGGACATGGATCGCTGGGACGCCCGTAACAATGTCATACTATTTCATTTTATATATCACATATCATTTCCCCATTGTCGGGTGCAGACTGTGATGTCCATCTGATCAGGTCTTCTCTCAGGTTATCTCCCTTCCATAGTTTTTCCCGGTTACACATTTTCATGGAATGTTTAATGAATGTGAGGTTAAACAAAATAAGAGGGAATTCCGAAACCAAGAATCTAGAAGGCATTGATTACTTGACATAGCCCTCGAGATCTGACTACAGAAGTGACATGTTTGTAGTCTGCAACCATAGAGACGTGTAGGTCAGCATAGGAGATGTTCACCCAAAATAGTAGAATACTTTTTATCAAGATTTTTTATCTTAGATACATCTGACTACGAACAAAGCTTTGTCCACATGGGTTAACCCCATCCTGTCATGACACGGACATGTGATTGGGAAACCTCCGGCTTCATGAATTCTCGTCTTTGTGTGGTGCCTGGGAAAATAAAGTAGCAGATGGCTGTTTTTGTAATTGAATAAGTGTCAATCCTGTGTTCGGGGCACAGTTGTCACTTCTGGCTTTCTGCGGTCTAATAATAGGAGTCGTCTGCTGCTGCTGAAGTTTTTTACACTCACTTATGTTTAAAAACATATTTACAATACATGAAAAGCAATTATACATTATAACCGTTTGAACTACCAAATGTTCTAATTAGTTCTTTTCACTTTTTGATATATTTTGCCTATAATATCGGTAATGCAGCCATTACCCATGGTTTATAATACTGGGGTCATATGTGTGTTTTAGGCTGCAACCTCTGCATTCTCTGTAGACAGGTCCGGGATCGGAGATACAGGCGGTCCCCTACTTAAGAACACCTGACCTACAGACAGACCCCTCTTCCCCTTGTGACCTCTGGTGACCTCTCTGGATGTTACTATAGTCCCAGACTGCATTGATCAGCTGTAAGGTGTCTGTACTGAACTTTTACTGATAATCCTTGGTCCCATTACAGCAAAAAATTTTGAAACTACAATTGTCACTGGGGCGAAAAAAAATTTGTCTAGAACTACAATTATAACTTACATACAAATTCAACTTAAGAACAAACCTAAGGAACTTATCTTATATGTAACCCGGGGACTGCCGGTATAGATGATTATTATAGGACTGTTATAGCCTAGCACAGAAGAAAGATGAGGGCGGCACAGTGAAATGGATTAAAATCCAAGTGGGTGCAAGCTCTTTGGGCCTGACTCAAGGCACTAGAAGGATCCAAAAGAAGCAGCAGGAGAGCAGCACTCCGTGTTGAGTAGTGTTTATTTATGCACCAGTGGCAATGACATGCAACGTTTCGGCTAGCTCAATGCAGCCATTTTCAAGCAGGAAAATGTTATAGCCTATTATGACATTACATCATTACCTTATACATCATATTGTAGGATATAGATTATATTTATTACATATGTAAGATTATGCAGGATCAGACTACACACATGACAATCGTAGTATGTTACCAAAGGGAACAAAATAAATAAATGCTATTCTACTCTTAACCAAGTCTCTTGACAAAGCGATTCATTTTTTTCATAATTAAAAGAAATCTAATATCAAAATCCTGATAAACCAGGGACATTACTCATAGATCCAGGCACCGGGACTGTGGGATCTTCTTATATGTGTTATCCACGGCCGCCTTCCTTCTTAAGCAACTTTTACAACTTTCCCAAGGGCATGGGAGCATCACCGGCTGTTACATTGTATCAACTCCACTCGGCACTTCCCCCCTCCTCTTAACGGATGTAATCTCACACTTGCAGCGTTGGGGTCCTGGGTTCAAGTCCCAGGGTCAACATCTGCAAAGAGTTTGTATGTTCTCTCTGTGTTTGTGTGGTTTCCTCCGGGTCCTCCGGTTTCCTCCCACACTCCAAAACATACTGGTAGGTTGATTAGATTGTGAGCCCCATTTGGGACAGGGACCCCAATCTCTCAACAAGCTCCGTGTAGCACTGGATAATCTGTGTGCACTATACACTCAGCGGCCACTTTATTAGGTACACCATGCTAGTAACGGGTTGGACCCCCTTTGCCTTCAGAACTGCCTCAATTCTTCGTGGCATAGATACAACAAGGTGCTGGAAGCTCCTCAGAGATTTTGGTCCATATTGACATGATGGCATCACACAGTTGCCGCAGATTTGTCGGCTGCACATCCATGATGCGAATCTCCCGTTCCACCACATCCCAAAGATGCTCTATTGGATTGAGATCTGGTGACTGTGGAGGCCATTTGTGTCCAGTGACCTCATTGTCATGTTCAAGAAACCAGTCTGAGATGATTCCAGCTTTATGACATGGCGCATTATCCTGCTGAAAGTAGCCATCAGATGTTACAGGGTACATTGTGCTCATAAAGGGATGGACATGGTCAGCAACAATAATCAGGTAGGCTGTGGCGTTGTACCAAGGGGCCCAAAGACACCATGACACCACCACCACCAGCCTGACCCGCTGATACAAGGCAGGATGGATCCATGACACCACCACCACCAGCCTGACCCGCTGATACAAGGCAGGATGGATCCATGACACCACCACCACCAGCCTGAGCCGCTGATACAAGGCAGGATGGATCCATGACACCACCACCACCAGCCTGAACCGCTGATACAAGGCAGGATGGATCCATGACACCACCACCACCAGCCTGACCCGCTGATACAAGGCAGGATGGATCCATGACACCAGCACCACCAGCCTGACCCGCTGATACAAGGCAGGATGGATCCATGACACCACCACCACCAGCCTGACCCACTGATACAAGGCAGGATGGATCCATGACACCACCACCACCAGCCTGAGCCGCTGATACAAGGCAGGATGGATCCATGACACCACCACCACCAGCCTGACCCACTGATACAAGGCAGGATGGATCCATGACACCACCACCACCAGCCTGACCCACTGATACAAGGCAGGATGGATCCATGCTTTCATGTTGTTGACGCCAAATTCTGACCCTACCATCCGAATGTCGCAGCAGAAATCGAGACTCATCAGACCAGGCAACATTTTTCCAATCTTCTACTGTCCAATTTCGATGAGCTTGTGCAAATTGTAGCCTCAGTTTCCTGTTCTTAGCTGAAAGGAGTGGCACCCGGTGTGGTCTTCTGCTGCTGTAGCCCATCTGCCTCAAAGTTGGACGTACTGTGCGTTCAGAGATGCTCTTCTGCCTACCTTGGTTGTAACGGGTGGCGATTTGAGTCACTGTTGCCTTTCTATCAGCTCGAACCAGTCTGCCCATTCTCCTCTGACCTCTGGCATCAACAAGGCATTTCCGCCCACAGAACTGCCGCTCACTGGATGTTTTTTCTTTTTCGGACCATTCTCTGTAAACCCTAGAGATGGTTGTGAGTGAAAATCCCAGTAGATCATCAGTTTCTGAAATACTCAGACCAGTCCTTCTGGCACCAACAACCATGCCACGTTCAAAGGCCACAAATCACCTTTCTTCCCCATACTGATGCTCGGGAGAACTGCAGGAGATTGTCTTGACCATCTCTACATGCCTAAATGCACTGAGTTGCCGCCATGTGATTGGCTGATTAGAAATTAAGTGTTAACAAGCAGTTGGACAGGTGTGCCTAATACAGTGGTCGGTGAGTGTATAAATAGGAAAAATTATTATTATTATTATTATTATTATCATCACACAGTAGGAGAGGGAAGTGATTCTGCACAGTTTAACAGCCTGTGAAGTTACAGCATGGGGGGGCTCTGCTAACGCCCCCCAGAGCCTTCAGGCTAATTAGCATAATTAAAACATTTATTGTAGTAGGAAGGAGGCCATGGATAACACATACAGGCGGTCCCCTACTTAAGAACACTCGACTTACATACGACCCCTAGTTACAAACGGACCTCTGGATGTTGGTAATTTGCTGTACTTTAGTCCTAGGCTACAATAATCAGCTGTAACAGTTATCACAGGCGTCTATAGTGAAGCTTTATTGTTAATATTGATTCTTATGACAACCTAACAATTTTAAAATCCAATTGTCACAGAGACCAAAAAAGTTGTGGCTGAGATTACAATGATAAAATATACAGTTCCGACTTACATACAAATTCAACTTAAGAACAAAGCTACAGACCCTATCTTGTATGTAACCCGGGACTGCCTGTATAAGTAGATACCACAGTACCAGTGCCTGGATCTATGAGTAATGTCAGAATGGATGTTAATTGTAGACTGCATGAAAGTTCTACAAAGCGTTTGCAGCGTTTATTGCTTTTTTTATTGACTTAATACTTATACTGTACAACTTTCTTCTCCATTTCATAGAACAAACTACAGCGATGCTCATACTAAGCTTCCTGCACCTTCAATTACAATGCAAAAAGTACAATAAAAAACAGAAATTACACAAAAAAAAAGCAGAAGAGAGTGGGAAAAGGAAGTAAAAGATCATTGTGCCTAATAATACCTAATTAATATATAATTTGGGTTTGTGGGAAGGCTTTGAACAACCCAGAAATCTTGATACTTTTCTGGGGCTAAACAAATTCTCTCATCTTCTCATAGAGGAAATAGAATTTACGAAATGTGAAAAATATCCCAATAATGGAGGTCATGTGACCGCAGCAGAAGGGTTTGTTCTGTGTATCCTGACATGTGTAGCCGTAGGCTGTTGCCTTCATAAATCTTTGTTTGTCCTCTGCCTTTGTCGGCGCAGAGTTGACGATTCATCTCTCGCAAGAATTCTGCGTCTCCATTCAACGTCTTACGAGCCAAGAAGACAAGGAGATGTTTTAATCTTCCTTCTCAAGGCTGCGGGGATGTAGAAAATAAGTCCGACTGTTGAGTCATGTTATTAATTAGCGAACTGTATAAGGAGACACCGTTAATTATCCCACGAGAAAAATAAGAGCAGATTTTGTGAAGACGTGCAAAGCCGTACTGGATGAGCCGCGATAGTCTATCTTAATGCAGCACTTGTATATCAATTGTAAGGAGATTTCCTCGCAGCCAGGGCTAAATCTTTAATAATGCTGTCATCTCAAAGTGACTTATACAATGCACAATCTGTGCCGAAAGAAGGCAGAGACAACAGAGGAACCGAGAAGAGAATTTGCAGTGGAGATCCAGATGTCTCCTGCGGCTCTGGTTAACCGTCGGGTCTGCCAACGTTTCCAAATGTGAGTGGCAAGTTCTTAAAATATCTAGAATGTTACAAAAAAAAATCTGTTATCGTATTATTTATGGATATTGGAGATTTCTTCTTTTTTTCGGATACAGAAATCCAAATTCCCTGCATAAATGGAGAGCTACATGAGTAGAAGTTAGAAGTTCTGGCTGCCAACTGACACCAATAGGGGGAGCTACTGAGATTAGTCTTAAGGATATCTGCACACATTGCGGATTACGAGCGGATTTTAGGTCCAGATTTTCCACCGCGTGATAGTGGAAAATTTTGTTTGATTTGGAAATTGTTGCTCAATGCGGTTAAAGTAACAACCTCCTCGCTTTTCTTTTGTGTCCTTACGTTTTTTTGTATGTGTTTTTTGTTTACATTGAAGGCCACGGGTGTCAATAATGGGTGTTATCTGGCTTGGCTCCTGGACCTATGCTGCTCTAGTCTGGAGAGCACCATAAAGGATTTTACTCTAATACTCACCTTTCCCTCACTCCCCTGAAGTAGCAGCAGCCTTCTTCTTTACTTCTGTGTGTGGCAGCTGAACGCGCCAGCTCTGAACCCAGAAGACATGATGACATGTCTGTCTGGTTCAGAGCCATGTACAGCCACCGCACAGAGGAGAAGAAGACCGCTGCTGCGGGGGAAAGGTGAGTCATTGTTAGCTACTGTGGGGGGACTCCGTCATTGTTGGTTACTTGTGAGAGCACTATGACTATTGGCTACTGTGAGGGCACTGTGATTATTGGGGGCACTGACAAAATTGGCAACTGTGACTATTTTTACTATGTGTCGAAACTGTGACTACTCACTAGTGTAGGGCACAAGCTGGTCAAGCTGGTGTCTCTGGTTATTTAAAAAGAACCAGTCATGCAAATGAATACATCCAAATCATAAAACTATGATTAAATAGCATTGCACTTATCCTTAAATAGTTCCTTTCCATGGCAATGCAATGTTAAAAAATCAGTTTGTAAACTTGCAACTCACCTGACGTGAGTACAATGTCACTACTTGAATCCAATGAGATACTTGTATTGATTGAACAGTGTCGGAATGGATTGTCTTAGGCCCACCAGAGAAAAATTATTCTGGGGCCCACTCTTCATTATCCATTATGAAGAAATAGATTCTAGCTGCTTCTAAATTGGGTCGCTTTCTGTTGGACCTCAGTAGGGTTGAACCAAGGCCCACCGGAGGGCACTCTGGTACTCTGGTGGGCCAGTCCGCCACTGTTGACAAGCCTCAGTGTTACAGAACTTCTGCTATGTGGAATATTAAGTTAGAGCCCTGTTACATCATCAGCAACTTAATGTCAAGGGACCATGGTGACATCATCTAAGGTCATTTTGCATTTTCACAGTCTACCCCATGTATGAATCTGATCGCATGAAATTACAGCAACCTACATGGAGGATGGGGAGGAGTAGAAGTCCACGGAGGCTTTCTGTAATCATGACATGATAATGTCATGTCATCAGATATATGCATGATGTACAGTTTGCTATTGTTAGGAGGCTAAAGGAGCTGTGATTATGTCAGGGGACATGGGGAGTTGTAGAGGGGAGGGGCCAGTTGAACAGGGCACATCGCCTCTTATGCCTGGTAATATCAGATAAAGTTGATTTATGGGGATGTGAGGGAAACAATTTTTAGCTAAAAGAAGGATGTCAGCTAGTTAATAGGGCACAATGGGAACTTGTCAATAGCTGTGAAAATGTGGTGACAAGTTCCCTTTAAGATGCTGTGGTTGTGGTTGCCATCAAATGATTGCAATGGTAATAGTATATATGTACATACTTAGCAGCTCAAGCTTATACAAAGCAACCACAAGACTAAATCTATATAAAAAATGAACTACACATAATACACATATAAAAAATGCAAAAAAAAAACCATCCATACTTGATGCAGATGCACGTGACGGAAATCGGGGGCGTGGCCGAACAAAAACCCGACGGATTCGGAAAAACCGCCGCATTTAAAAAAAAAAATCTTTCCCGGAGCTTGCACTTACCTTCACTCAGCCCAGCTCGGTGAACTCCAGCGCATTCCGATGCTTTTCAGCGCAGCAGCGCCACCTGGTGGACGTCAGAGGAACTACCTTAATGAATCCCGGCCGGACCCGAATCCAGCGCAGAGAATGCGCCGCTGGATCGCGAATGGACCCATTGTCTTAAGGGATGTGAGGTCCTACCCTTCCAGGACTGCAAGAAACTTCCTTTTTTCCCTTTTTGGTGCCTTCCCATAGAGATGGGAGAAGCATGAGTGTTATACTTTTAGGCACCCCTATTGATCAGATGCAGTCAATAAATCCATACAGTCTGGCTGTGAGAAAGGAAACATTAGGTGTCCCAATAAATGGGTTATCTGTTCAATGTAAGAGAGGACAGATCCTCCAAAGCCCAAGATGTTTTCTGTAACAACTCAAGCCATTTCTTCAAAATCTGTTTTCTTACTTGGGAATCTGCACAACAAAAATGGTTAATGTTTCACAACTTGTCACTTGAGACCAAGGACCTTCATCCAAATACATTGATCGTTACATTGGTTCATTGAGATCCCAACATGCTCAGGGGCCAATTGGTCACTGACTCTACAGACAGAAATCTCAGTAGGTTGGTTGGGGTTAGGCCAGAGTCGCTATTCATTCACCCCTTGTGATGTCATGTGATGTCCCCAATCACAACTTTCATTTCCAAATCCACCCATAAGAACACTAACATTGTTACTGGGGCTCATTTACTTACCCGGTCCAGTCGCGATCCTGCGGTACGTTGTCTGACGCTGATTCGGGTCCGGCGCAATTCACACGGGTCCGTGTGCCCGATATCCACCAGGTGTCGCTGCTGCGCCGAGGTCCGGCGGAGTTCACCTTCTGCGTCCCGGTGTATGTAAGTGCTGATCTTGCGACATAAATTCTTTTTTAAATTCTGCGGTTTTTCCGAATCCGTCGGGTTGTTCGACGGCCACGCCCCCCGATTTCTGTTGCATGAAAGCCAGCGCTGATGCGCCAAAATCCGATCGCGTGCGCCAAAATCCTGGGGCAATTTGGGGCAAATCGGAAATCGTCGGGAAACCTGATGAAAGTGCGCGATTCGGACCCTTAGAAAATGAGCCCCTGTGTGTTAAATATAATATTCTGGTCCTTATAGTGAATATGAAAACTATAGAAGTTGTCCAAGGACATGCAGGACCCTACAGAGCAAGACACCCTTTTTCACAACCTCCCATGGCCGAGGGTCCTAATAGAAACTCCACCCTGGGAAGTCACTACACAAAGACATGACAATTGCATGTTTGAGTTTGTAGACCAAATACAAGAAAGCTTGGGTGGGACTTACCCACAACTTGAAGCACCAAAGCAAAAAAATCCAAATGTTGTGATTATACACAGTTTTGCAAGGAGCTTCTTGGATTAGCCATTTGTGCACCATTTGGCAAAAAAAACTAAAAGGTTGGTGCCATGCACCCGATGAGCCCGTAGAGGGTTAAATATGTCATGTAGGAAATTGTTCACACATCCCTTCTATTTAAATCATCGATAGGGATCTGCTTATTATACTTATCTCAGCCACTTGTAGAACAAGCTGGGACCATCTGTGGGGTCGTTTTAATAGGGACAGGTTTAACAGGTTCCAATTAGGGTGGCAGCTATTTAGGACTCCGAGTTGAGGCATTCAGGGATTACTAGCATATGTGATTATAGGGCAGTGATGGTGAACCTTTTAGTAGCCGAGTGCCCAAAAAACAACCCCAAACTCCCCTTATTTATCACAAGGTGCCAAACACAAAGCTCCCTGTTCTTTCACAACTTTCAATCATATTGGCCTCCTGAGGACATCAACACAGTGGAAAGGTGGACAATTTACATCCTTTTAGCTTCTTTCCAGTGTCCCTCTGTACACAGAGAATCGTGGGGCCAGCAGGAGGACTTCCATAGGTAATTCGGCCCTGTCTATACATTCTCCCTCTTCCTACAGTCCCAAGTAGCGAAACAAGTATCAAAATATGACTGAAAGCAGTATCTTTTAAGTTGCTTGGAACTGCAGGAAAATTCTTTGAGTCCTGTCTTTTGTGCTGGGGTGATGGCCCGGGTGCCCACAGAAAGGGCTCTGAGTGCCGCCTCTGGCACCCGTGCCATAGGTTCGCCACCATTGTTATAGGGTGTACTAGGGAGAGATGTATAACCCTTATACCACTCTACAACCTACTTTACCTCTGTCCTTCCTTACCTTCACTTTGGTGGTGGTCTGGTGGACATGGAGATAAAGAAGACAACAGTGTGACATTTACCGTGGTTGTACTCATGTCATGTTCTCCATACTGAATTTTTTTTTAATTGCATATAAGAAAAAGTTAAATTTTACTGTACATTTCATTATTTGGATTTTTAAAAAATTAAATCTATAAGACCAACCTTGGGATCTCCGACCTGTCCATGACCATTGATATCTGAGCAGGTTTTACACAAACCATGAATCTTTTTGGGCCAGGTCTAGTCAAAATGTTTGGATAAGCATAAAAAACATTGGACTGTAAATAGGGGTTCCCATTAAGGGTTTCTTAAAAAAGACAACCCTCTTTACATAAAGCTGGACCCCCAGATCCTAAAAAACTCATATTCTATATAGTTCCCTATTATATAAACCATAAGATTGTCATGGATGGACCAGAGCAGTGGATGACTACAAGACTTGAGGTAGGCGTAGACAGGTCACCTAATTTACATGCCAAACCCATCCTAAGTCCAGACTATAAACTCTAAGGACCATTAAAATCTCCCTTACCTGTTTTGCCAGAAGAACTGGTTGATCACAAAAAACAATGAACCGACATTGGATAAGCCGAGCTGCAAAATACTAGGGAAAGTAATGATAATAATAGAGTACAGTGACACCCGGTCACCTCCGAAATGAAATTTACTCAATCATTATCTCCCCTGACATCTGCAGGGATTTGTTCTGGTCCTATATATTCTGCTTCCAGAGACCAGCAAGGACCATAAGTGTAGGGACTGGAGCAGATGAGGGACTGGTAAAGTATATACACTGCTGTGTTCTTTTCCCCATATTCATCTTTTCCTTTCATTAACCATCTCAAATATGGCACTCTCTACCCCAAAGGCCAGCGCACAGACTAGAAATTCAGCGAGAATAGACTGTCGACTTTCACATGAAAGTTCTTTTTTTCTGGCCAGTGTGAGAGTTTCATAGAACAAACAAATATGATCCTCCAGAATCTCAACCAACTCAAAGGAAGGTCAGTTTTGTAGCTTCTCTAATAAGCCAAACAGTTTTCAGCTGTGCTTGCATGCTTGTTCAAGAGTTATCAAGGGTTTACCTTTTAACAAACACAATGGGGCTTACTTACTAAGGGTCCGTGGCCGCACATTCGCCGGATTTTCCGATGTTTTCAGGATTTGCAATGCTGTGACAGGTATTTAACTGGGGATTGTGTTGCACGCGATCGGATCGTGGCGCAGCTGCGCTGGCTTCCATGCAACAGAAATCGGGGGTTGCACCGCTGGACGATCCAACTGATTCAGACTGAGCGCGGGATATAACTTTCAAATTGTGTTGCAAGACAATGCACCAGGAAGAAGAAGGTGAACTCTGGGGACCTGAGCGGGGAAGCGACACATGCAGGATATCGGGCGCAGGATCTTAGTGACTCCCCGCACAGCGCATTATACACAGACAATGCACTTACATGCACCAGGAAGAAGAAGGTGAACTCCGGGGACCTGAGCAGGGAAGCGACACATGCAGGATATCGGGGGCAGGATCTTAGTGACTCCCCGCACAGCGCATTATACACGGACAATGCACTTACATGCACCAGGAAGAAGAAGGTGAACTCCGGGGACCTGAGCGGGGAAGCGACACATGCAGGATATCAGGCGCCGGATCTTAGTGACTCCCTGCACAGCGCATTATACACGGACAATGCACTTACATGCACCAGCAAGAAGAAGGTGAACTCCGGGGACCTGAGCGGGGAAGCGACACATGCAGGATCTCGGGCGCACGATCTTAGTGACTTCCTGCACAGCGCATTATACACGGACAATGCACTTACATGCACCAGGAAGAAGAAGGTGAACTCCGGGGACCTGAGCGGGGAAGTGACACACATGCAGGATATCGGGCGCAGGATCTTAGTGACTCCCCGCACAGCACATTATACACAGACAATGCACTTACATGCACCAGGAAGAAGAAGGTGAACTCCAGGGACCTGAGCGGGGAAGCGACTCATGCAGGATATCGGGTGCATGATCTGAATTGCGGCAAAGTATATTATATGGGGACAATGCACTTGCGGGGAACGAGTCAGGACGGGTAAGTAAATGAGCCCCAATGTACCATTAAACCACTGGAGTGGTGGTTGTTGGAAATGGGCTTATATACACCTATGTAGATATTGCATTAAAAACCCCATGTAAATAGTCATTTACCACATTAGCAATGTATAGATTGTATTTATGATTCATTTAATGTTCGCCTCATTGAAAGAAAACATGCTTTTCTTTAAAAAATAAGGAGATTTCTAAGTGACTTCAAACTTTTGAGCGGCAGGGTATACTGCAGCTTCTTTTACTTTTCCAACTCACAGTCAATAGTCAAGAAAAAATGATTCCTTTGTTGGCCAACCCCTATAAATTGTAATTGTTATGGACAGATTAAATTTTTGTATCCATCCCATCCAACCCATCTCCATCATGAGGCTGATTACGGATCGCTCTATGGCCGCTGCATAAAAATATTACTTTTCTAAGGCAAATAATGACAAGTATTTGCTTAAAGCTAGAATCATCTCTAAGGGAAGTAGAGGACTAGAAATAGTGAAGCAAAAAAACTTCATGTAGCGAGAGAGCAGATGACCTGGGTGAGTTTTCTTGTAAAAAAACCAACGATTTGCATAATTTGCAGAATTACAGGTTGTAAATTGCGACTGTATAAGGCACAGCTTCACCTTTCACTGGAAGTCACCGGATTTCTCCAGTTTCTTAACATGTCGAGAAATGATTAATGTGAGAGTTCTGAGTTTGGGAAAATAACATTAGGCAGAAGTAGCTAAATGTATATTTATTGGGGCAATTGCTTGTAGGTCTTCTTACTCTGAAGGGGTTGTACAGATAGGATTGGAAAAAAGCATGGATAATATCATTGAGAAATAGCGCCACACCTGTCTACAGGTTGTATGCGGTATTGCATGTCAGCCACCTTCATGTCAATGGAGTTCACTGCCCATGGACTGGTGTAGCTCTGTAGGATGTTAGCTCCCAAACCGGCATGTACATTATAGTCAGGTGATCTGGTGGGTGAACACCCAAAATTAAAACCCCTTAATAATAATAATTCCTTTATTTATATAGCGCACACAGATTACGCAGCGCTGCACAGATCTTGCCCCATCAGTCCCTGTCCCCAATGGGGCTCACAATCTAATCAGCCTACCTGTATGTTTTAGAGGGTGGGAGGAAACTGGAGGACCTGGAGGAAACCCACACAAACACAGAGAGAACATAGAAACTCTTTGCAGATGTTGACCCTGGGATTTGAACCCAGGACCCTAGCGCTGCAAGGCTGTAATATTAACCACTGAGCCACCGTGCTGCCCTTAAAAACAGTTGACGTTGAAAAATGCGACTTGATCTACAAAAATCAAGCCCTAGCTACATCAAGAAAAGGATCAGGTTCAATTTTGAAATTTACATGTTTTTGGCTAAATGAATGTGTTTTTCACAAAATTTACTAATTCTCAGCACCAGGGGCGGATTAACCCCTTAATGACTTGGCCCTTTTGCACCTTCCTGACACGGCCCATTTCTTCAAACCTGCCCTGTGTCACTATAAGTGGTCATAACTTTGGAACGTTGTAACATATCCAGTCGATTTTGAGATTGTTTTCTCGTGACACTTTGTACTTCATGTGAGTTGAAAACAAAAATAAGTGATATGTTTTGCGCTTATTTATGGTTAAAAAAACAGATATTTGGCGAAAATTTGGAAAAATTCTCAGTTTTTGAAATTCTAAAGTTTCTACTTTTCCCACACATTGGGACAGATTTCCAGCGCGTTCTCTGCGCTGGATTTGGGTCCGGCCGGGATTTAATAAGGTAGTTCCTCTGCCGTCCGCCAGGTGGCGCTGCTGTGCTGAAAAGCATCTGAACGCCCTGGAGTACACCGAGCCGGGCTGAGTGAAGGTAAGTGCAAGCTCCGTGGCAGATTTTTTTTTTTAATGCGGTTTTCGTTCGGCCACGCCCCCCCCCCCCCCCCCCGATTTCCATCGCGTGCATTCCAGCGCCGATGCGCCACAATCCGATCGCGTGCGCCAAAATCCTGGGGCAATTCAGGGCAAATCGGCGCAAATCGGAAATATTCGGGTAACACGTCGGGAAAACGTGAAATGGCCCTTAGTAAATGACCCCCAATGTCATAACAGTACCGAATGTCTGTTCTATGTGGACATGGTTTCTTATGTGTCCTCTCATTTTTGTAGGACGTAATCAGGCTTAAAACTTTAGGTGCGATTTTTCACATTTTCATAAAAAAATGCTAAATCAGACTTTTGAGGGACCTGCTCATCTTTCAAGTCACTTTGAGAGGCCTAAATAATAGTAAAACTCCTTAAATTACACTATTTCAAAAACTCCGCCCCTTAGCGTATGGAAAGCAACTTTTACGAAGTGTGTTAACCGTTTTATTGTTTCACAGGGGTTAAAACAAGATCAGGTGCAATTTACTTTTTTTTTTTGGCTAAATGTGTTTTTCAAAAATTTACACATTCTCAGTGGATAAAATACCAAGACGCTCCACATAGATTGATAATCAGTTCTCCATAGTATCACAATGCCCCATATGTGGGGGTAACCTACTGTACGGGCGCATGGGCCGCGCCATTTAGAGCAGATTATGCATTGTCCCTTTTTTAAGGTTTTACAACCTTAATTTTTTTTTTGCCAATTTTGACATTTAAGGGCTTGTTTTCTGCCAGAATAGATGCACTTTACAAATACAGGTTACGTACAAGATTGGTTCCATAGGTTTGTACTTAAGTTGAATTTGTATGTAAGTCGTATATTTTATAATTGTAGATCCAGACCAAAAATTTTTTTGCCCCAGTGACAATTGGAGTTTCAAAATTTTGTGCTGTAATGGGACCAAGGATTATCACTAATCCTTCAGTACAGACTCCTTACAGCTGATCATTGCAGTCTGGAGCTATAGTAACATCCAGAGAGGTCACCAGAGGTCACAGGGGGCAGAGGGGTCCGTCTGTAACTAGGGGTCGTCTGTAAGTCATTCATTTTAGTGGGTCTTCAGCTTATTGATGAGATTTTACTACCTCTTAAATGTATAGAGGAAAAGGAAATCATCAATTCTGGTTTTGGATTTTGTGGATTTTTTGGAGGGGCCATTCACCACACCATAAATATATATATTTATACAATTTGACTAATACAGTGAAATTCTCATTTGTTTCAGTATCTTATTGGAGGCATAATTTTTCGGTTGACAGAGCTGGTTAAGGGTGTATAGAGCTTTTACGTGAGGAGTTGTTTTTTTACAGTTGTATCATTTTGGCACACATCACTGGTTTTGATCAATTTTCTGAGTATTTTTGTGAAGGGATTAGATGAAAACTTTACATTTTTGTCAAGTTTATTTATTTATTGTTTTTACAGAGTTCACCAAGCAGGTCCAATAATGTTACCGATTTATTGTACTGATTGTTACAGACGCTGCAATAACTACCGTATTTTCCGGACTATAAGGCGCACTTAAAAGCCTTGGATTTCCTTGGAAATCCAAAGTGCGCCTTATAGTCCGGTGCGCCCTATATGAGGGCAGCGGACTCTACTTACATAGGTCCCCGCTACCGGAGACAGCAGATCTCCAGCGGGAACTGCAGACCACGCGGCACGAACAGCTTCTGCCGCGTCGGTCTGCAGTTCCCGCTGGAGATCTGCTGTCTCCGGTAGCGGGGACCTATGTAAGTATGCTATTCTCCACCTCCCCCTCACTTTCCTTGCTCACCTTCCCCGCGTCCCGCGTCTCTTCTCGGCGTTGCGTCCCGTCGCGTCCCGTCGGGTCTCCGCTCCGCCCCCGGACCTCCGCCACGCCCCCGACCCTGCGCCTTATAGTCCGATGCACCTTATATATGGAATTATTACATATATAAGGCGCATCGGACTGTTGCACCTTATATTCCGGTGCGCCTAATGGCCCGGAAAATACGGTAATATGTAGGGTTTTTTTGTACTTTATTATATATCAATAAGGAATGGTGGTGTTTTTGGGGACTTTTACTTTATTTCATCTTACGGGAAACTGCCCTTAAATTGGACACTGAGACTTCACACCCCATTAAGGGTGTGCGTTCACACGTCGCGTTTAACGCATGCGTTTAAAAACGCATTGGAATAGCTGAAGAGTGATTTGCCTAATTAAACTCCTCTTAACACCTGTGTTTACAAAATGCATGTGTTAACCGCGACGTTAACGCATGTGTTAACAATGTGTTAACAACCGCATGCGCTAACCGCGATGTTAACGCATGTGTTAACAATGTGTTAACCGCGATGTTAACGCATCGCAGGTGCTAGCAGCTGTTTAATTAGGCAAATCACTCTCCAGCTATTGCAATGCGTTTTTAAATGCATGCGTTAAACGCGACATGTGACTGCACCCTCATACAACTTGTCAGTCATCAATTTAAGACTTCAATGACTACAATCAAGTCTCTTATCTTACATCCGCCATGTGATATAATGACATCCACAGAGAAGATTTAGGTGATTTTCAGTTCCCACAAGTTATACAAGTCCAACACTAGGATCCTCACTGATCAGGAGTATAAGCTGTGGCTCCTTTGATATTTGGGGTACACATTACCCCATTGTCATAATTTAATAGGGCCGCAGTGGTTTGACCCACAGGGATCACACATTTATCCCCTAATATGTGGATAAGTTCAGTTTGTGGAACTACCCCATAAAACGAGCCATACACATGAGATTAACAGTATACACATGCATCCTCGGCTCATCCCACTACTAAATAGGGGATAACAAAATGATGGGACAGGCAATATGACGATCACCTCTAGCAGGTGTTACGTGTGGGCCGTCGTGAGCGTCAGCAGATAGGACTCTTCCCTTAATTCTATTAACAATTCCCCTGATTTTTATGTAACAGAATTAACAACACTAAAAAGGATGAATTGAAATATAGTTTCTATTTCCTCGGCGGTTAATGGCACACCGGGGGGCCGTATGAAGTGTAAACTACAGCTAAATAGTTTTTTACTAATATGGTGGCAATTAGGAGTGTCGTCTTAAGGAATCGGATATGAGGACTTAAAAGGCAGCAGCTCAATGTGTTGCTGTTAATCCTGCTGGGACTGAATTATGGCATTGAGTAGAGCCGGTCCTACAGACTGGCTGAGAGCTGCACATGGACACAATACTAGGGGTGGGTAAGACTGCCATGGGCCCTGGGCTGTAGACATATTATAGCCCCTATGTCCCTTCTGCTGTTTTCAACCTGCAGTTTCAACCTGAGGCTTGGAGGACCTTCAAAGGTCCTGTAGTGGCTCATGTGTACATGTGTATTGAGAGTATGAACTGATGTATGAGGATATCGAGCATGAAGGTCGTTCTCAGTATGGAATTTGGTGGATGTTTTTGGAGGCCATGCGTCCCCTAGAAGGCTTGGGCCCCAGGCTACCACCCAAACCACCTATTTTATACTCCACTACTGGGGTTGGCATAGAACATACCGGATCCCTATATTAGTATAGTACTGATCACGAGATTGAACCCCTAAATGACTGCACTTGGAGGAGTATAACAGGGGTGACCCTGTTTTTCCTGGGGGGTTGTATCATTGTAGGGAATAATGTATAAAAATGTAATTGGTCTGACTGTTGGGACCCCCAGAGATCACAAGAACGGACCCATTAGTGATCACGAGAACAGACCCCTAAATGTCTGCATTGGGAGGAGTAAAACAGGGGTAGACCCTGCTTTTTCCTGGGGGGGTTAAGGGGTTGTACCATTGTAGGGAATAAGGGATAAAAATGCAATCGGTCCAACTGTTGGGACCCCCAGAATTCACAAGAATGATCCCTGCCATTTACAAGAACAGACCCCCTCCTGATCATGAGCTCACCCCTTACTGGTCACTAGACTTAACCCTTTAGTGATCACAAGATCGGACCCCTTACTAATCATTGTCCCTATTATCACACTTGATTATGATGCCCTTTAAGGCTGGAATGACGCACACCAATCCTGCCTTCATCACCTCTTTTGTGACTGAACATCACACGTTCACTACCTTAGTATAAAGAAAGTAACTCCTCGCAGTGTTGTGTTACCACTCGCAGGTCACCATAACTGGGACAATACAGTCACAAGGAATACGACCTTTCTGGTGCGATTTGTAACATGACCCCTATTCACTTTTTGGTGTCCATTTCTAAATGCAGCATTTCCACAACGAAATCGGAGATATGCAGCATCTGCCGGGGTTACTATGGTTTAGATTTAGGCCACCACAAGGCCACGAGCCCTTCATTAGCAAAGTCCCCAACATGACAGTCCACAAAAAAACTGGATGGTGGGTAAATTACGTCATTGGCTTATCCTGGACCTTTTGAAGGGTCACGTGTTACCTAGAAACTGATCCGGATATAAGGACGGGTGACTCCCATGTGGCATCTGCATTTTACACATTGCTATAGACTGCGTCTGGAAGGACAAAGGCAACGTTCATGTGGCCTAAAGTTTAATGTTAATGGTTAATGACCATGTGCTGACCATTCTGGGCCATCAAGTGGCCAGGTAGACAAGGGAGGTAAGTGCTCTGGAAAACGACTGGAAACCTGCCGAAAATGCGCCGACGGACACTTAGTGAATGAGCCCCATAGGGTTTGCAGGTAATTGCCAGGATTTGGTCTTATCACCCTGTCTTCTTTGTTATATGGATGTATTATCTGAACAACCAGTCTGTCTCAGATTACTCAGGACTCCATCTCAGGACAGGATTGCTGCCATGACACTAGGTTAGACCGGGTCCATCCATAATATGAGACATTTAATAATAAGGGGCAGATGTATGAGTCGTGTGTGGTACTGACTGCCTGTACAAGGACATCACAGCATCTCCTCCACACAACCTCCTCGTCTGCCCTTCACACATTGAATGAGCTCCGCTCCACAAAGACAGACTACAACCAGCAGTAAGCCCCGCCCACCGAGCGCAGATTGGTCACCACACTGCTGTCTCTCTCTGCCATTGGATCACGCTTCTGTCTGTCTGGCTGTCAGCGTCTACCAAATGTTTGTGTTGGAAAAGGGGTGTCGCCTGATTTGCTGCCGGCGCTCTCCCTGTACAGTAGCGCGCTGTGTAGTGGAGTGCGCCCCCGTGCTGCGCTGGTGGTTCGCTCTGCCTCTGCTGTGAGGTGCATTGGGTCCCGCCCTCGCTCGCCCTGGCGCTGTGCAGGGTATGAGGACGGAGGGTGACTGTGGCGGGTGAGCCCCGGGGATTGGACCATGGGAGCGATGTCCTGCGCGGCCTGTGCTCGCTGTACCCCGCAGTGGCGGCCATTCTGCAGGGCGAGGAGGCATCAGTACCAGGCAGCTAGCAGCAGGTAACCCGCTCCTCACACAGACGTGCTGCCCTTACAGGAGCCCCCGGGAGTGGCCCGACAGAGCCCGTGCCCGCTGTCACCCGGCCTGCCCCCTCCCCATATACACTGACCCGGTGCAGCCCCCTCACCCCCATATACACTGACCCGGTGCAGCCCCCTCACCCCCATATACACTGACCCGGTGCAGCCCCCTCCTCCCCATATACACTGACCCGGTGCAGCCCCCTCCCCCCCATATACACTGACCCGGTGCAGCCCCCTCCCCATATACACTGACCCGGTGCAGCCCCCTCCCCTCCCCATATACACTGACCCGGCCTGCCCCCTCCCCCCCATATACACTGACCCGGTGCAGCCCCCTCCCCTCCCCATATACACTGACCCGGTGCAGCCCCCTCCCCATATACACTGACCCGGTGCAGCCCCCTCCCCATATACACTGACCCGGTGCAGCCCCCTCCCCATATACACTGACCCGGTGCAGCCCCCTCCCCATATACACTGACCCGGTGCAGCCCCCTCCCCTCCCCATATACACTGACCCGGTGCAGCCCCCTCCCCTCCCCATATACACTGACCCGGCCTGCCCCCTCCCCATATACACTGACCCGGTGCAGCCCCCTCCCCCCCATATACACTGACCCGGTGCAGCCCCCTCCCCATATACACTGACCCGGTGCAGCCCCCTCCCCTCCCCATATACACTGACCCGGTGCAGCCCCCCCTCCTCCCCATATACACTGACCCGGTGCAGCCCCCTCCCCATATACACTGACCCAGTGCAGCCCCCTCCCCCTATACACTGACCCGGTGCAGCCCCCTCCTCCCCCTATACACTGACCCGGTGCAGCCCCCTCCCCCCCATAAACACTGACCCGGTGCAGCCCCCTCCCCCCCCATAAACACTGACCCGGTGCAGCCCCCTCCCCCCCCATAAACACTGACCCGGTGCAGCCCCCTCCCCCCCCATAAACACTGACCCGGTGCAGCCCCCTCCCCCCCCATATACACTGACCCGGTGCAGCCCCCTCCCCCCCCATATACACTGACCCGGTGCAGCCCCCTCCCCCCCATATACACTGACCCGGTGCAGCCCCCTCCCCCCCATATACACTGACCCGGTGCAGCCCCCTCCCCCCCATATACACTGACCCGGTGCAGCCCCCTCCCCCCCATATACACTGACCCGGTGCAGCCCCCTCCCCCCCATATACACTGACCCGGTGCAGCCCCCCCTCCTCCCCATATACACTGACCCGGTGCAGCCCCCCCTCCTCCCCATATACACTGACCCGGTGCAGCCCCCCCTCCTCCCCATATACACTGACCCGGTGCAGCCCCCCCTCCTCCCCATATACACTGACCCGGTGCAGCCCCCCCTCCTCCCCATATACACTGACCCGGTGCAGCCCCCCCTCCTCCCCATATACACTGACCCGGTGCAGCCCCCCCTCCTCCCCATATACACTGACCCGGTGCAGCCCCCCCTCCTCCCCATATACACTGACCCGGTGCAGCCCCCCCTCCTCCCCATATACACTGACCCGGTGCAGCCCCCCCTCCTCCCCATATACACTGACCCGGTGCAGCCCCCCCTCCTCCCCATATACACTGACCCGGTGCAGCCCCCCCTCCTCCCCATATACACTGACCCGGTGCAGCCCCCCCTCCTCCCCATATACACTGACCCGGTGCAGCCCCCCCTCCTCCCCATATACACTGACCCGGCCTCCCCATATACACTGACCCGGTGCAGCCCCCCCTCCTCCCCATATACACTGACCCGGTGCAGCCCCCCCTCCTCCCCATATACACTGACCCGGTGCAGCCCCCCCTCCTCCCCATATACACTGACCCGGTGCAGCCCCCCCTCCTCCCCATATACACTGACCCGGTGCAGCCCCCCCTCCTCCCCATATACACTGACCCGGTGCAGCCCCCCCTCCTCCCCATATACACTGACCCGGTGCAGCCCCCCCTCCTCCCCATATACACTGACCCGGTGCAGCCCCCCCTCCTCCCCATATACACTGACCCGGTGCAGCCCCCCCTCCTCCCCATATACACTGACCCGGTGCAGCCCCCCCTCCTCCCCATATACACTGACCCGGTGCAGCCCCCCCTCCTCCCCATATACACTGACCCGGTGCAGCCCCCTCCTCCCCATATACACTGACCCGGTGCAGCCCCCTCCCCCCCATATACACTGACCCGGTGCAGCCCCCTCCTCCCCATATACACTGACCCGGTGCAGCCCCCTCCCCCCATATACACTGACCCGGTGCAGCCCCCTCTCCCCATATACACTGACCCGGTGCAGCCCCCTCCCCCCATATACACTGACCCGGTGCAGCCCCCTCCCCCCCATATACACTGACCCGGTGCAGCCCCCTCCCCCCCCATATACACTGACCCGGTGCAGCCCCCTCCCCCCCATATACACTGACCCGGTGCAGCCCCCTCCTCCCCATATACACTGACCCGGTGCAGCCCCCTCCCCCCATATACACTGACCCGGTGCAGCCCCCTCTCCCCATATACACTGACCCGGTGCAGCCCCCTCCTCCCCATATACACTGACCCGGTGCAGCCCCCCCCCTCCCCATATACACTGACCCGGTGCAGCCCCCCCCCTCCCCATATACACTGACCCGGTGCAGCCCCCCTCCTCCCCATATACACTGACCCGGTGCAGCCCCCCCTCCTCCCCATATACACTGACCCGGTGCAGCCCCCCCTCCTCCCCATATACACTGACCCGGTGCAGCCCCCCCTCCTCCCCATATACACTGACCCGGTGCAGCCCCCCCTCCTCCCCATATACACTGACCCGGTGCAGCCCCCCCTCCTCCCCATATACACTGACCCGGTGCAGCCCCCCCTCCTCCCCATATACACTGACCCGGTGCAGCCCCCCCTCCTCCCCATATACACTGACCCGGTGCAGCCCCCCCTCCTCCCCATATACACTGACCCGGTGCAGCCCCCCCTCCTCCCCATATACACTGACCCGGTGCAGCCCCCCCTCCTCCCCATATACACTGACCCGGTGCAGCCCCCCCTCCTCCCCATATACACTGACCCGGTGCAGCCCCCCCTCCTCCCCATATACACTGACCCGGTGCAGCCCCCCCTCCTCCCCATATACACTGACCCGGTGCAGCCCCCCCTCCTCCCCATATACACTGACCCGGTGCAGCCCCCCCTCCTCCCCATATACACTGACCCGGTGCAGCCCCCCCTCCTCCCCATATACACTGACCCGGTGCAGCCCCCCCTCCTCCCCATATACACTGACCCGGTGCAGCCCCCCCTCCTCCCCATATACACTGACCCGGTGCAGCCCCCCCTCCTCCCCATATACACTGACCCGGTGCAGCCCCCCCTCCTCCCCATATACACTGACCCGGTGCAGCCCCCCCTCCTCCCCATATACACTGACCCGGTGCAGCCCCCCCTCCTCCCCATATACACTGACCCGGTGCAGCCCCCCCTCCTCCCCATATACACTGACCCGGTGCAGCCCCCCCTCCTCCCCATATACACTGACCCGGTGCAGCCCCCCCTCCCCCCCATATACACTGACCCGGTGCAGCCCCCCCTCCCTCCCATATACACTGACCCGGTGCAGCCCCCCCCTCCCCATATACACTGACCCGGTGCAGCCCCCCCTCCTCCCCATATACACTCTGACCCGGTGCAGCCCCCCCTCCTCCCCATATACACTCTGACCCGGTGCAGCCCCCCCTCCTCCCCATATACACTCTGACCCGGTGCAGCCCCCCCTCCTCCCCATATACACTCTGACCCGGTGCAGCCCCCCCTCCTCCCCATATACACTGACCCGGTGCAGCCCCCCCTCCTCCCCATATACACTGACCCGGTGCAGCCCCCCCTCCTCCCCATATACACCCTGACCCGGTGCAGCCCCCCCTCCTCCCCATATACACCCTGACCCGGTGCAGCGGCATCCACCTCCTTCTCCTAGTATGCTGGCCCCTTGCAGCGGTGCCCACCTCCCCAGCCTGGTGCGCTGACCCTGTGCAGTGGCCTTTTCTTCTCCCAATTTCTGATCTCCCCAATTTGCAAAATTGTATCCAATGACGCCCTACAGGATTATGTACTCGACCTCCTCTATTAGATTAGGAGACCCCTCTGCCCATAGACTTCTGCTGTAAAATCTCTCTTTGGCACCATTCACATGCAGCAGAAATTCCTGCACCTAAAAATCCCTTCCATTCCTTTATTGAGAGTTTCTGTGACTTTTTACTTCTCCATCAGTTGGACACGGGTGGAAATTACTGTGTAGCAATCTCTCTGTAGCCTTCAGTGCAGATGTGTCCGTGCCGCTCTCCTACCCCCGTAAAGGTAATTATTAACCCTGACCAGACCGGTGCGGCGGGTTACCCTATGGCTCTCATATATCTGGTTGTTATGTGCTTAGTGATGTCACACCTGTGCTCACCTATGATAAGGAGGCTCTGTCATTGCTGAGACCCCACTGATCAGCAGGTGACACCCCTATCCTGGGGACAGCTGGTATTATCCTTGGCAAAACCCCTTTAAGATGTTGTGTTTTGATGCTGAAGGTCCCTTTAAATAGTAGGTACCTGGCACCGCCAGATAACAGGTCCTCCCTCTGGCAAGGACAGTGCCCCAAACTGGCTTTGGTTACTTATCTGCCAAATTACACATTATAGCCTGTACAGGAGGTGGCACATGGGCAGTGCCACACAGCATGGACGAGGGCACCAGCTCTGGCAGCAGCGGCTAGCAGGTTTGGTGACTGATCAGGAAGTCTCAGATCTTTCTATCTATTTCATATGCATCAGTTGTTAGTTTCTTTACCCTATTTTTCTCTTATGTATCAATTTATTATGTAAAAGATCTATCCAAAATATTGATCTGTTGAGCCGTCGGTTATCGGCCATCTGTCTGATCACTATTTATGTATCTACTTCTATGTATCTGTTATATGTTTATCTGTAACAATCGGCTATGTATCCGCTTTCTGCCTATGAATTGTTTCAATCATCTCTGATCTATGTTTCATCTTCCTGTTTATCTCTGTATCTTTCTATCTGATATGTATCTATTCTATCTATCTCTATCATTTGTTCTAGTCATCTACCTGCTTATCCATGTATCTTTCTATGTATCTACCTCTATCATTTGTTCCATTTATCTATCTGCCCATCTGTTTCTTTCTATGTGTCTTATTTCTATCTTTCTGATATGTATCTATCTCTATCATTTGTTCTAGTCATCTACCTGCTTATCTATGTATCTTTCTATGTATCTATCTCTATCATTTGTTCTAGTCATCTACCTGCTTATCTATGTATCTTTCTATGTATCTATCTCTATCATTTGTTCCATTTATCTATCTTCCCATCTGTTTCTTTCTATGTGTCTTATTTCGATCTTTCTGATATGTATCTATCTCTATCATTTGTTGCAGTCCTCTATCTGCTTATCTCTGTATCATTCTGTGTATCGCTTGTCTGTCTATCTGATATGTATCTATTCTGCCTATATCTCCCCACATTGCCTGCGCTGGTCCCTATCATTCCTTAATCTTTAGTTCTCGCTGTATATTATTCTAGTATTTGCTGTTCTTCTGATCTTGCACATTATTTTGTATCCGATGTTGGGTTGGATGTTCCAGTTTCTTCTATATACATCAAGTGCTCAGAGCCCAAAACAGAAGTTTTACTAGTAGTCCACAGCTCTGGTGGTACTACAACCCCCAGCATGTATTGACAGGAACAAAGTGGAAGATTTATAGAACAATATTTCCGTACACATATTTGTATGTGGACGTATGTTTTATATTGAAAACTAATTTAGCTTTTTACTATGAAGAAGTAGAAAAAATTATAATCTCTAGGGATTATACATGTAATCTGCATGAGCTATTGTGTATTACTTTAGTAGTCTAGTACTGATCCTTTTATGTTCTTTATTATACTCTAGAGCTGCACTCGATATTTTGCTGGTTGCATCATTGGGTACATACATGACATTACTTATCCAGTTATGTCCTGTATTGCATAAGAATAGGTAATGTCATGAATGTACACAGTGACTGCACCAGCAGCAGAATAGTGAGTGCAGCTCTGGGGTATAATACAGGATGTAACTCAGGATCAGTACAGGATAAGTAATGTCATGTATGTACACAGTGACTGCACCAGGAGCAGAATAGTGAGTACAGCTCTGGGGTATAATACAGGATGTAACTCAGGATCAGTACAGGATAAGTAATGTCATGTATGTACACAGTGACTGCACCAGCAGCAGAATACTGAGTGCAGCTCTGGAGTATAATACAGGATGTAACTCAGGATCAGTACAGGATAAGTAATGTCATGTATATACACAGTGACTGCATCAGCAGCAGAATAGTGAGTGCAGCTCTGGGGTATAATACAGGATGTAACTCAGGATCAGTACAGGATAAGTAATGTCATGTATGTACACAGTGACTGCACCAGCAGCAGAATACTGAGTGCAGCTCTGGAGTATAATACAGGATGTAACTCAGGATCAGTACAGGATAAGTAATGTCATGTATATACACAGTGACTGCACCAGCAGCAGAATAGTGAGTGCAGCTCTGGGGTATAATACAGGATGTAACTCAGGATCAGTACAGGATAAGTAATGTCATGTATGTACACAGTGACTGCACCAGCAGCAGAATAGTGAGTGCAGCTCTGGTGTATAATACAGGATGTAACTCAGGACCAGTACAGGATAAGTAATGTCATGTATGTACACAGTGACTGCACCAGCAGCAGAATAGTGAGTGCAGCTCTGGAGTATAATACAGGATGTAACTCAGGATCAGTACAAGATAAGTAATGTCATGTATGTACACAGTGACTGCACCTGCAGCAGAATAGTGAGTGCAGCTCTGGGGTATAATACAGGATGTAACTCAGGATCAGTACAGGATAAGTAATGTCATGTATGTACACAGTGACTGCACCAGCAGCAGAATAGTGAGTACAGCTCTGGGGTATAATACAGGATGTAACTCAGGATCAGTACAGGATAAGTAATGTCATGTATGTACACAGTGACTGCACCAGCAGCAGAATAGTGAGTGCAGCTCTGGGGTATAATACAGGATGTAACTCAGGATCAGTACAGGATAAGTAATGTCATGTATGTACACAGTGACTGCACCAGCAGCAGAATAGTGAGTGCAGCTCTGGAGTATAATACAGGATGTAACTCAGGATCAGTACAGGATAAGTAATGTCATGTATGTACACAGTGACTGCACCAGCAGCAGAATAGTGAGTGCAGCTCTGGAGTATAATACAGGATGTAACTCAGGATCAGTACAGGATAAGTAATGTCATGTATGTACACAGTGACTGCACCAGCAGCAGAATAGTGAGTGCAGCTCTGGGGTATAATACAGGATGTAACTCAGGATCAGTACAGGATAAGTAATGTCATGTATGTACACAGTGACTGCACCAGCAGCAGAATAGTGAGTGCAACTCTGGGGTATAATACAGGATGTAACTCAGGATCAGTACAGGATAAGTAATGTCATGTATGTACACAGTGACTGCACCAGCAGCAGAATAGTGAGTGCAGCTCTGGGGTATAATACAGGATGTAACTCAGGATCAGTACAGGATAAGTAATGTCATGTATGTACACAGTGACTGCACCAGCATTAGAATAGTGAGTGCAGCTCTGGGGTATAATACAGGATGTAACTCAGGATCAGTGCAGGATAAGTAATGTCATGTATGTACATAGTGAGTGCAGCTCTGGGGTATAATACAGGATGTAACTCAGGATCAGTACATGATAAGTAATGTCATGTATGTACACAGTGACTGCACCAGCAGCAGAATACTGAGTGCAGCTCTGGAGTATAATACAGGATGTAACTCAGGATCAGTACAGGATAAGTAATGTCATGTATATACACAGTGACTGCACCAGCAGGAGAATAGTGAGTGCAGCTCTGGGGTATAATACAGGATGTAACTCAGGATCAGTACAGGATAAGTAATGTCATGTATATACACAGTGACTGCACCAGCAGCAGAATAGTGAGTGCAGCTCTGGTGTATAATACAGGATGTAACTCAGGATCAGTACAGGATAAGTAATGTCATGTATGTACACAGTGACTGCACCAGCAGCAGAATAGTGAGTGCAGCTCTGGAGTATAATACAGGATGTAACTCAGGATCAGTACATGATAAGTAATGTCATGTATGTACACAGTGACTGCACCTGCAGCAGAATAGTGAGTGCAGCTCTGGGGTATAATACAGGATGTAACTCAGGATCAGTACAGGATAAGTAATGTCATGTATGTACACAGTGACTGCACCTGCAGCAGTATAGTGAGTGCAGCTCTGGGGTATAATACAGGATGTAACTCAGGATCAGTACAGGATAAGTAATGTCATGTATGTACAGTGACTGCACCAGCAGCAGAATAGTGAGTGCAGCTCTGGGATATAATACAGGATGTAACTCAGGATCAGTACAGGATAAGTAATGTCATGTATGTACACAGTGACTGCACCAGCAGCAGAATAGTGAGTGCAGCTCTGGGGTATAATACAGGATGTAACTCAGGATCAGTACAGGATAAGTAATGTCATGTATGTACACAGTGACTGCACCAGCAGCAGAATAGTGAGTGCAGCTCTGGAGTATAATACAGGATGTAACTCAGGATCAGTACAGGATAAGTAATGTCATGTATGTACACAGTGACTGCACCAGCAGCAGAATAGTGAGTGCAGCTCTGGGGTATAATACAGGATGTAACTCAGGATCAGTACTGGATAAGTAATGTCATGTATGTACACAGTGACTGCACCAGCAGCAGAATAGTGAGTGCAGCTCTGGGGTATAATACAGGATGCAATTCCAGAACACTATAATATTCATAACTTTTTTTTACATCGTTATAAAAAAAAATTGTAAAATAAGATTAGTCTTTTTTTTTTTTTTTTTTTTTTTTTTAAAGGATTTCCCTATTTTTATGAATCACAATTATGCTGTATATCTGCATAGTTTTTGGAGTGGAAAAGATATGAGATAATAAGATGTAAATATATTCACTGAGAAATTTCTTTAGTGTTGATGTTTGCAGCAGGAAACCTGTGTCTGTCTTATCCTGCAACTAAAAATCTATTTCTTGCCGCGCCGTCACTTTGGTTACTGATGTGTACAACCAAATACTGAAGGTGGAAATTCTCACTTTAATTTCATTTTGTTTTCTGAAATTTTTATTTGTTACTCACAAATACATTGTCTCTATTGACTAAACTTTCACAATATTTGTTGGTCTGTTAGAAAAACGTGGCTGCATTTTGCTGGGTACAGCGCCACTCCTGCCCATGGGTTGTGTCTGGTATTGCACTCTACTCCATTGAAACAAATGGATCATAAATTGGTTAAATCTAATTATAATAGAAACGCCCTCTTGTCAATTTATATCGTTATTAAGAAGCACCATAGAAGAATAAGTCCTTGTAGAGGTGATCTCTAAGAGATGCAGGCAGTCCCCGGGTTACGTACTAGATAGGTTCTTTAAGTTTGTACTTAAGTTGGATTTGTGTGCAAGTCGGAACTGTATATTTTATAATTGTAACCCCAGCCAGAATTTTTTTTGGTCTCTGTGACAATTGGATTTCAAAGATGTTGGATTGTTATAAGAACCGTAAGGGCGTAGCTGGGGAGACAATATGTCCTACTTAAAGATATGTCCCAAAATTTGACGGACTAGTGATTGGATGGTTTGCTACTGCTGTGCTTTTAGCCCTGTGCTTTGAATTGCTTCGGTCTCTTCTCTATTTTCCCAGTCATTGGTGTATTATGTAACCAGAATTTTGCTGTAGTGCAAGATGCACTGAGCACAGCAGTGTGAGGACCAGTTTCCCCAGCTTTTCCAGTATGTAACAGCACTGGTGGGATATTTGCTGCCTGTAATGATAGACCTCCCAGCATCTCTTTGTTCCTGGCAGCACTGGCTTGTGTTATGTACGCGGACCCCCACCACTGGTTCTACTTCTTACCTTCCTGGGGCACTTGGCTGCTGCGCCCTCAGGTCATCTTTGTTTTATTCACATCAGATTGTTGTGGGTCCAGTGCCTGCAAGATCAGCACTGGAGGAAGATAGCGCCATCCTCTGTATAGTGGCCAGGCCAAGGTATAGGTCACTCAATTGTGGGACTGCAGATCTTGACACCCTCAGCAGAACAGTGGGGGCATCCTGTTTAGGACCCCCACTGACCCTGATGTCCTATCCTATGATTATAGCATCAGTAAGTTCCTCATCTGCCATATCTATGACTAGTATTTCTCAAATGTATCTGTTCTGGAGTTTTATTTATTTTTTTTATTCCTCCTGAAAATTACTGTGTAAATTGATCACTGAGTATTGTCATTCTCCTTGTCCCAGGACATACCATGTGGGGGCACTCTGTACACAAGGGGACAGTACAGACCCCTATAGAGCGCATTACAATGTGCATGGGTATAGCTGGGGTATCGAGTGCCCATGTTCTTGCACATGCCCTATTTTAAATGGACAGTTATTAATTCGCACGTCTCTCGCTTCTTTCCTTACGTCGTTACGTTAGTTCCAGAAACCTCGAGCTGGAAGACGCCACCTCTTATTATTATTAGGAAGTTTTTCAGAAATTGTCTGACTCATTTACTGCAGGTTCTAAATCTTCTCCGGATTTTGACACTTGAAAGTTCTCTCCTTCGGGAAATTCATTTTTACGTACAAAGCCAAAGGCGTTACAAGCCGCGATTCTGAGAATCACCAGACTCTTCCTATTGGGAACAAATGGCGCTGAGGGGAAGCGGCGGCACGCCTGTCATCCTCCAGGTAGGAGATGGGATGAGGCGCGGATCTTCATGCACTCAGCTCTTTTACTTACAGCCTCCGATCCCCATAGAGAGACGCATACTGTCGCGGGTTAACCCTTTCCAGTGTTACTACCGATACATCCAGCTTACTTCGAATCCCCAAAAACCAATACTTATCATATATGATGTGTGTATCCCTGTAGGAAAAATGGTAAGTGAAAACTGTGCCTGGGAAAGTAGGTTGTTTAAAAGGTTTCGTCTACGACTAGGATATTGGTGACCTATTGAGAAGATCAATCAGTGGGTCTACGACACCCGGCGATCCGCTATCTCGTCCTGTGACCTCACGTTAGTGAGGCTGAGCTCGTCTGAACTTTGCAGTCCCTTATCCAGATTGTTGGGGTGCTGATATTTGTCTCTTATCCTAACGACGACATAGGTGGATTTTTATGGCCAAAAAGTTTCCATTCCAACAGGATGTGGATAGGAGACGCCACAAGATAAGATCGCCCGCTCCTATATGGTTATCCGATGTTTACTGTGAACTTTACGAAGTCAAGCCACTGATAAGGCGCGTTAGACGTTCTTGGACTTTGCACATCTGACATATACTTGGATAACGATTACCACCAGGATAAAATAACTGGAAGTGGGATCCACTTTGCAGGTAATCAGTGGCTGAATAGGGGACAGATTGTAATTTTAGCCGTCGTTGGGTTACATTCTAGCTTCACACTTCTTGTATCCTAGAGTTGGTTGCTATGTAGGTATACATTTTTACAGGTGACTTTCCACCAAATCTTTGCTTCCTATCACAGATGTTGCTCCATGGATTTTGCTCAAGTTGGAATCTTTCCTCTAGCTCCCAGTGTTACCGAGAAAACGCTGCTGTAAGTGTCATCTCCCAATATGCTAATTGGTCGTTCTACTGTCATGTGGGCGGTCTGCTCCATCCTACCTCACAATAAAGATCCCAATCTGATATTGGATCCTCAAACTGAGGCCATGAGTAAGATTATGTCGAAACGCGTAGGCTTTGCCTGTAGTTATTTGCCTTTCCAGTTATGGAATCCATAAAAAGATGGAATAAAGAATTTCTCAATTTTCAGGAAGGTCTGCATCGGGATCTATTTTTCTCTAGTTTCCCTTATAACTAAGGGCAGAGTATGCTTGGGAATGGAGGGGGCTAAAGAAAAAATTCTAACCGTTCCGAAATTAGTGCAGCAGCACCTGTGGAGTTGGGGAAAGTTCTCCTTTAAGGGATTGTCCAATATTATGGATTATCTTCCGTTAACTCACTTGGCTTAAATTCAGATGTTCCTTTTATATAGTGACTCTGACGCCATGCAGGGCCAAAGGGGCAACTGTAAGACGAGTACTGCTAACATATTTCACCCTGTGTATGGACAACCCCCTGCCCTTTAGATGCCGGAGCTGTCACTGCCCATCTCCTATGGTTACTCTACACTGGTGGGAACGTTCAACCTTTGATGTTACAGACGTCTGGAGATCAGTTTTCAGCTCCCTCCTGGTTGAGTTATTAACTTTTTCAGAGTGCAAAGTCTTGGATGAGCTGCTGAAACTTCGTTTTGATGAAGGAAGTCTGCCCCACACCCAGTGCCGGAGAGGATCGGGTCCTGCATGGCTTCTCATCTGCTAGGGATGTTTGGGATCTTACCTTGAACTTTAATGCCAAATACTGTGCCCATAGGCACCCAGATTTAGCAATTTCAACAGTGCCCCCTGTTGTATTGTTGCAACGCCGCTTCCTATCTGTGACATTTCTGTGTCTTATTTGCATAATTTTGTGTCTGGGCTGATGATTATTTTGTGTTATGTGGACTCTGATGGTCGGCCATCATTCTCATAGTCTATTGTAATGACGGTCACACTCGGGTGGTTCAGAGTCTCGTTCCCGTCTCGACCTCTTATCTTGCCTATGTGCCCGCTCCAGGTGGTGTAATCTCGTCTGCCAGCTTCACTTATCAGGGACGTTACCCCGCTCCTATTGTGTGGGGGCCATTGTGTACTCGGCTGCCGCACAACCTTAAAAGCTTGACACAAATATTGATTTACACCTCGCAGCCCTTGTGATATCTTACACATCACAGGGGTCCTGTCCTCGGAGGAAGACTTTTGTTCTCTGTAATTATGAGAGTTTTTTTTTTAAGTTGCCTTCATTATGAATCCCTAGTGTTTCTTCCTTAGATTTTAACCATATATTTGGCGCAGTTGGCATGTTACAGCACAAGCTACATAGGAAAAGAAAAAATGTATCTGGCCCAGTTACAAAGGAAAAGAAAAGTGTAAAAAAAAGTATAAATTTACCCCAAAAAATGCGTTTGACCCTCCTGTCACTAAAGCCACTTTATGCGACACCCAGTTACCCCAAAACAGACCTGTGATGCAGCATAATCTGCGCCATAAAGTGCCAAACACTATTAAAATATCTGTTTTAGGGTTACTCGTTACACTTGTTACAGTGAAAATAAAATGGCCGAAATGTTAAAAAAAAAAAAAAATGTATATATTTTTTTTTTACTATTTTAGCAGCCTAAAGCTTAAAATTTTGTCTAAAAGAGAGACCAACAAAATCAATTAAGACTCTTATTTTTCATGAAGATATTGGTGAAAAAATATTGTTGCTAGTCCAAAAAAAAATGAAAAAGTTGGCGATGAAAGGAAATCTACCATTTGATTTCGTGCATTATGAACCAAACACAAACGTACCCTGAGAATGTTGTAGCTACACTGCTGCAGAAACTTATCTTGTTTAATCCCTGAACTGAGTGGTTTTGCTGAAAAAACTATTCTAACATTCAGGATCTTGGGATAGCTGGGTTGCATGCAGCTTTCTGATCATAAACACATTTCACGGAGCTTCCTGAACTATCCGGACAGGACTAATCAACCGGAGATGGAGGACTCATAAACAACTGGGGATGGTGCAGCGATTGATTACTTCTGCCTGTCAGGCACAACACAGTGATTACATCATTCTCTGGAGCGGTGCGTAATTGGTGATAAGTGAGTAGCCCCGGAGCCAGGCACAGAAGCAACAGACCTTGGTTTTCATAATTTTATAATAGTTTTTTCAGCAAAACCACTCAGATCAAGATATGTGTCTGCATCAGTGTAGCTGCAGCATTCTCAAGGTATGTTTGGTTCATACTGCATCAAATCACATAGTAGATTTCCTTTTAAAGAGCACATGCAAAAAAAACCCCCAAAAAAACGAAGAGAGTAAATTCCCAATGGCACCGGATAGACTCTATTAACTTGCCATAGAGGAGTGCCTTACCGTGTTTGTACATTAAGCCACTACATTATGTCCTGTGGTGAAGCTATTGGGGGCTGCTTGTTCTGCTGAGACGCCTTCAAACATATGACAAATTTTTCTAAAATATTTTCTATAGTAGAACAATTGCTCCCGTTTCTGCCGCATAATACAGAGTGTTATCTATCTTAGTACTTGTTCCGTTATAATTTTACGTAATTGTTGGTGATTACCCCCTGGGCTGTGTTGTTTACTGAAGCAGCTGTCACCCACAGTGCAAGTGGTTATAGGGTGAGGTATGTAGATAAAGAATACTATACCAATGGGACATGGCCATGTAACCGGAAAATAACCCGCTCTATACAAAGCAGACGTATTTTTCAAATCCTGGAAAACTCCTTAAAAGGAAATCAAAATCAAGCATGGACAAACCAGGAACATTCCTCATAGATCCCGGCACCGTGACTCTGCTAATCGGCTTATATTTGTTATCCATGGCCTCCTCCCTTCTACAATCAACGTTTAAAATTATGCTAATGAGTTGTAACAGCTCTGCGGGGGTCAAGCTGTTACAATGTGCAGAGCAAGACCTGTTTTGTTCATTATAACAGCCTCTGAAGCTACAGGACTGAGGGGAACCCTGTTAAGCACAGAAGGGCTCTGGTAACACCCCAGAGCACTTCAGGGTCATTAGCATAATTTTAAAAATTGATTATATAAGGAAGGAAGCCATGGATGACAAATATAAGAAGATTCCCACAGTCCCGCTGTCTGGATCTGAGTAATGTCCCTGGTTTATCAGGATGGGTTTTGATGGTAGATTTCCTTTGAGGGTTAATAAGTAAAAACTTTATTGCCTGCTAGAAATGTGAATAGTTGGTTTACTGTATATTATCTGTGTTCCTTTCCGCGTTCCTTAGTCTCTGAACTTTTATCTTCATTATTACATTGTTCAGACTTGGGCTTTTTACACCTCTTGTACATGACCAGAGCCCAGAACCGTTGAGTACGGAAGGGTAAAGGGCAGGTGCTATCACAGCGGTCAATTGCATTTTGGTAAAGCCCAAACTAAAGATAGTTTTGTGTTGGGAGTTTTGATAATTGTCTGGAGAAGAAAGAGGTTCCTCAATGACCTCTTGAAAATTATCTACAAAATTAAAAATTTACTTTAAAAACCAAAAAAAAACCATAAGCATAAACCACAAAAAAACCACATAAAAAAACAAAAAAAAAAAAACATAAACCAAAAGCATAAACCAAATAAAAGCCTACCTACCGTACTCTTAGAACATGGCAGAAGCCTGGGACTACAGTGTGGCTTTATGCTATTGGGCCCAGTAGGATTTTGTGATTGGTCATTTATTTCAGGTTCAGGTCTGAGTTGACTATTTATTTAGTTTTTTTTTCTGGTTTGGGATCTCTGTTAAATAACCAAAGAACAGGCGGCTTAACCGAGAACTCGGAGCTGGAATTTAAATAAAGACCCCAGACCAAAAGTCCAGAACCCAAAGTATAAAAGACTTCACACCAGAAGGCTACGTTTATATACCCAGTCCTAAATTAATGAATAACCCCCTGAACAGGTGCCCAAGCAGAGACCCCACACTAGAACCCCAGGCCAAAACAAATACCTGAATCCTGAACCATAAATATAAAGACCTCAGACCAGAAGAATATTTAGGGATTCTGGACTATTTATTGAGCATTTAGGATATTTGTTTCAAGTTCTGCTCTTGGGGTCTTGTTTTAGGAGGCTGCTCTTTGGGGGGGTCTTGTTTTAGGAGGCTGCTCTTTGGGGGGGGGGTCTTGTTTTAGGAGGCTGCTCTTTGGGGGGGGTCTTGTTTTAGGAGGCTGCTCTTTGGGGGGGGTCTTGTTTTAGGAGGCTGCTCTTTGGGGGGGGTCTTGTTTTAGGAGGCTGCACTTTGGGGGGGGGGTCTTGTTTTAGGAGGCTGCTCTTTGGGGGGGTCTTGTTTTAGGAGGCTGCTCTTTGGGGGGGTCTTGTTTTAGGAGGCTGCACTTGTTTTAGGAGGCTGCACTTTGGGGGGGGGGTCTTGTTTTAGGAGGCTGCTCTTTGGGGGGGGTCTTGTTTTAGGAGGCTGCTCTTTGGGGGGGGTCTTGTTTTAGGAGGCTGCTCTTTGGGGGGGGTCTTGTTTTAGGAGGCTGCTCTTTGGGGGGGGTCTTGTTTTAGGAGGCTGCTCTTTGGGGGGGTCTTGTTTTAGGAGGCTGCTCTTTGGGGGGGGTCTTGTTTTAGGAGGCTGCTCTTTGGGGGGGGTCTTGTTTTAGGAGGCTGCTCTTTGGGGGGGGTCTTGTTTTAGGAGGCTGCTCTTTGGGGGGGGTCTTGTTTTAGGAGGCTGCTCTTTGGGGGGGTCTTGTTTTAGGAGGCTGCTCTTTGGGGGGGGTCTTGTTTTAGGAGGCTGCTCTTTGGGGGGGGTCTTGTTTTAGGAGGCTGCTCTTTGGGGGGGGTCTTGTTTTAGGAGGCTGCTCTTTGGGGGGGTCTTGTTTTAGGAGGCTGCTCTTTGGGGGGGCTTGTTTATGATTTATATAGCGGCATCATATTGTGTAGCACCTTACAAATCCTAATCTTTCATAAATGTTTCAGTCAGAAATTAAGGTTCTGTCAAATTGGACACCATAGCGTGGGGTTGTGTATGATTGAATTGGGCCAAGGATGTATTAAAGGAAATCTACCACTTGAAGTGGCGGGTATAAGATGGAACTACCGAGCACCAGCTCAGGGTGAGATCAGGGTGAGCTGGTGCCGGAGCTTATTTTTGTTAGTGTTTTAAAACGCAGTATCGCGGATTAAAACACTTTTTAAACTTTATGGCCGAAGCTGCTTCAGCGCAGGAAGGTACGCACTCGGCGCACCATGCGCTCCTTCACTTCCTATGTAGCCGCGTGCACGGTCGCACGCATGGTAAGCGCCGAGCGTGTGCCTCCCTGCGCTGAAGCAGCTTCGGCCATAAAGTTTAAAAAGTGTTTAAAACACGCGCTACATTTACAAAAAGGAACTCAAAGTTCTTAGTTATATTTTAATCAAATTGTATAAGCCACTATCCACTTCATGGTGACCTCGGTGTAGTGGATCCCTACGCTATTGTGTGCTGCATCACATGGCGTCCACCGCTCCTGTAACACAGAACCAGTTCGGACCAAGATCCCCCCCCCCCCAACACCCATATTGGCACGTATAGCCCCCATGCCTGGTACCAGCTCTCCGCCCCATCTGACCCAGGTGTTTTTAAATTGGCAGGAGACTGCATATGGTGGCCCCCTACCTCCTCTCAGCCAGTGTCTGAGACCACATGGAACAGTGAGTATTCAACGCCTGTTCACACATGGTGAGCATTTTAGTCCTGTTCACGTGGTGCGGTGGTGCATGGCATCTGCTGCTTTTTTGGGGCGGTGCTGGTGGGGGCCCAGAGCCATGGGGGCTATGCCTGCCAGTAGGGGTGCTGGGGGATAACTGGGTCTTGGATGCCATCAGATGCGGCGGTGGATGTCATGTGAAGCCGCACACAATTGTGTAGGGACCCACTACAAAGAGGACATTATAAAGTGGATAGTGGCTTATACAATTTGATCAAAATGTAACTATGAACCTCGAGTTCCTTTTTGTAAATGTAGCCGAGCGGCAGTGGATCATCGTATAGAGTGTGGATGTGGGGTCCAGTTCTTCTGGCTCCCAATGTTGGTTTACACCCTGTGTAGTCTTCTGTCTTCTGCGATCATTTTCCCTTTTTACGCGTCGTCTTCTGTCCTTTAGCTGGAGCCATACTTATTCAGGTGTCTAGCTGCCGGACGTCCATTGTATGTGATGGTCTCGTGAGAAAAAAAATTGGGTTTTTTTGGCCATTCCGAGTTGGGACCCAACTTGGGTCCAGTTGTTTTCTAAGGAATTTTTTTTTCATCCTCACAAAAAGGTGTAATTGTTGAGATCGGCCTGTGATGAGGAGACTTTACAAGGTCCTGGGGGTGCGCCGGGTGCTTCAGGATGATGATTATGGGTGAGGGGGGAAGGGCTGATACTTGCCGTTACTCGCATAACATAGTTACAGGATCGCCCGTCTCGTTGCTTCATGGCTTTCAGTTTTGTGAGTTTCCTGTTGGGGATTTCCCGGTGATGAAAGAAATGTGATCTTCTCGATGATCTATAGAATTCAGCTCAAAAAAGTTTCTCTGTATCCGACGTATCTCCTGACATCTGTCATGTATTTTATTACCCCTTATTCCTTCTCTTTCCAGCATCCCGGAGCTGAAGAGACTGGTGGTGACCCGCAGGATGCTGCCTCTCCGGGCGCTCTTATGAACGTCCACGCCATGGCTATGAGTAACTTCTGCAGCCTGTGAAAATAAAAAACAAAACAAAACAAAAAGAACAAAAAAAACCATTGTGTGGACCCGGAATATCTGCTGGGAAGGTCATGGCGCACTTTACTCCTTGGAAACTCTCCTCTCAGAAGCTCGGCTTCTTCCTGGTGACTTTTGGTTTCATATGGGGAATGATGTTACTCCACTTCACCATCCAGCAGAGAACTCCGCACGAGAGCAGCACCGTGCTCCGCGAGCAGATCCTGGATCTCAGCAAGCGTTACATAAAGGCTCTGGCGGAAGAAAACAGAAACGTCGTAGACGGCCCATATGTCGGCACCATGACAGCATATGGTAAGCACAAAGAATCGCACCCGCTAACTGTTCTTAGATGTCATGTCTTTACTAAAGCTCCGCTACTGCGACAATCTCCGGGAGCGGGCCACTTTTTTATCTGCTGTTTATTATTTATCTCCTGTTTTTATAAAACAATGCAAATTACTAGATAACTCCTACCATCTGCCGCCAAGCGCTGTCAGAATAATCTTTAAGGATTTTTTAATACTGCGCTTTTATTTTTAAGTTTACAAGTAGATGGTATAATTATAGCTGGGAGGCAGTATTATAGCAGTTATATTCCTGTACATAGGGGGCAGTATTATAGTAGTTATATTCTTGTACATAGGGGGCAGTATTATAGTAGTTATATTCCTGTACATAGAGGGCAGTATTATAGTAGTTATATTCCTGTACATAGGGGGCAGTATTATAGTAGTTATATTCTTGTATATAGGGGGCAGTATTATAGTAGTTATATTCTTGTATATAGGGGGCAGTATTATAGTAGTTATATTCTTGTACATAGGGGGCAGTATTATAGTAGGTATATTCTTGTACATAGGGGGCAGTATTATAGTAGTTATATTCCTGTACATAGGGGGCAGTATTATAGTAGTTATATTCCTGTACATAGGGGGCAGTATTATAGCAGTTATATTCTTGTACATAGGGGGCAGTATTATAGTAGTTATATTCTTGTACATAGGGGGCAGTATTATAGTAGTTATATTCTTGTACATAGGGGGCAGTATTATAGTAGTTATATTCCTGTACATAGGGGGCAGTATTATAGCAGTTATATTCCTGTACATAGGAGGCAGTATTATAGGAGTTATATTCTTGTGCATAGGGGGCAGTATTATAGTAGTTATATTCCTGTACATAGGTGGCAGTATTATAGTAGTTATATTCTTGTACATAGGGGGCAGTATTATAGTAGTTATATTCCTGTACATAGGGGGCAGTATTATAGCAGTTATATTCCTGTACATAGGGGGCAGTATTATAGCAGTTATATTCCTGTACATAGGGGGCAGTATTATAGGAGTTATATTCTTGTGCATAGGGGGCAGTATTATAGTAGTTATATTCCTGTACATAGGTGGCAGTATTATAGTAGTTATATTCTTGTACATAGGTGGCAGTATTATAGTAGTTATATACTTGTACATAGGGGGCAGTATTATAGTAGTTATATTCTTGTACATAGGGGGCAGTATTATAGTAGTTATATTCTTGTACATAGGGGGCAGTATTATAGTAGTTATATTCCTGTACATAGGGGCAGTATTATAGTAGTTATATTCTTGTACATAGGGGGCAGTATTATAGTAGTTATATTCCTGTACATAAAGGGCAGTATCATAGTAGTTATATTCTTGTGCATAGGGGGGCAGTGTTATAGTAGTTATATTCCTGTACATAGGGGGCAGTATTATAGTAGTTATATTCCTGTACATAGGGGGCAGTAGTATAGTAGTTATATTCCTGTACATAGGGGGCAGTAGTATAGTAGTTATATTCCTGTACATAGGGGGCAGTATTATAGTAGTTATATTCCTGTACATAGGGGGCAGTATTATAGTAGTTATATTCTTGTACATAGGAGGCAGTATTATAATAGTTATATCCTGTACATGGGGGTAGTATTATAGTAGTTATATTCCTGTACATAGGGGGTAGTATTATAGTAGTTATATTCTTGCACATAAGAGGCAGTATTATAATAGTTATATCCTGTACATGGGGTTAGTATTATAGTAGTTATATTCCTGTACATAGGGGGCAGTATTATAGTAGTTATATTCTTGTACATAGGGGGCAGTATTATAGTAGTTATATTCTTGTACATAGGGGGCAGTATTATAGTAGTTATATCCTGTACATGGGGTTAGTATTATAGTAGTTATATCCCTGTACATTGGGGGCAGTATTATAGTAGTTATATTCTTGTACATAGGGGGCAGTATTATAGTAGTTATATTCCTGTACATAGGGGGCAGTATTATAGTAGTTATATCCCTGTACATTGGGGGCAGTATTATAGTAGTTATATTCTTGTACATAGGGGGCAGTATTATAGTAGTTATATTCTTGTACATAGGGGGCAGTATTATAGTAGTTATATCCCTGTACATAGGGGGCAGTATTATAGTAGTTATATTCTTGTACATAGGGGGCAGTATTATAGTAGTTATATTCCTGTACATAGGGGGCAGTATTATAGTAGTTATATTCCTGTACATAGGGGGCAGTATTATAGTAGTTATATTCTGTACAGAGGGGGCAGTATTATAGTAGTTATATTCTTGTACGTAGGGGGCAGTATTATAGTAGTTATATTCCTGTACATAGGGGGCAGTATTATAGTAGTTATATTCTTGTACATAGGAGGCAGTATTATAGTAGTTATATTCCTGTACATAGGGGGCAGTATTATAGTAGTTATATTCCTGTACATAGGGGGCAGTAGTATAGTAGTTATATTCCTGTACATAGGGGGCAGTATTATAGTAGTTATATTCTTGTACATAGGGAGCAGTATTATAGTAGTTATATTCTTGTACATAGGAGGCAGTATTATAGTAGTTATATTCCTGCACATAGGGGGCAGTGTTATAGTAGTTATATCCCTGTACATAGGGGGGCAGTATTATAGTAGTTATATTCCTGTACATAGGGGGCAGTATTATAGTAGTTATATTCTTGTACATGGAGGGCAATATTATAGTAGTTATATTCTTGTACATAGGGGGCAGTATTATAGTAGTTATATTTCTGTACATAGGGGGCAGTATTATAGTAGTTATATTCTTGTACATAGGGGGCAGTATTATAGTAGTTATATTCTTGTACATAGGGGGCAGTATTATAGTAGTTATATTCCTGTACATAGGGGGCAGTATTATAGTAGTTATATTCCTGCACATAGGGGGCAGTATTATAGTAGTTATATCCCTGTACATAGGGGGGCAGTATTATAGTAGTTATATTCCTGTACATAGGGGGCAGTATTATAGTAGTTATATTCCTGTACATAGGGGGCAGTATTATAGTAGTTATATTCTGTACAGAGGGGGCAGTATTATAGTAGTTATATTCCTGTACAGAGGGGGCAGTATTATAGTAGTTATATTCTTGTACATAGGGGGCAGTATTATAGTAGTTATACTCTTGTACATAGGGGGCAGTATTATAGTAGTTATATTCCTGTACATAGGGGGCAGTATTATAGTAGTTATATTCCTGTACATAGGGGGCAGTATTATAGTAGTTATAGTCTTGTACATAGGGGGTAGTATTATAGTAGTTATATTCCTGTACATAGGGGGGTAGTATTATAGTAGTTATATTCCTGTACATAGGGGGGCAGTATTATAGTAGTTATATTCCTGTACATAGGGGAGCAGTATTATAGTAGTTATATCCCTGTACATGGAGGGCAGTATTATAGTAGTTATATCCCTGTACATAGGGGGCAGTATTATAGTAGTTATATTCCTGTACATAGGGGGGTAGTATTATAGTAGTTATATTCCTGTACATAGGGGACAGTATTATAGTAGTTATATCCCTGTACATGGAGGGCAGTATTATAGTAGTTATATCCCTGTACATAGGGGGCAGTATTATAGTAGTTATATCCCTGTACATAGGGGGCAGTATTATAGTAGTTATATTCTTGTACATAGGGGGCAGTATTATAGTAGTTATATTCCTGTACATAGGGGGCAGTATTATAGTAGTTATATTCCTGTACATAGGGGGCAGTATTATAGTAGTTATATTCCTGCACATAGGGGGCAGTATTAAGGTAGGTTTTTAAAACCGAGAAACCATTTTGCAGTTTACATCTGTATTTACATTATGGTTGGAATTATATACAAGTGATTATTTTGTAGTTTTTACAGTGACTCCCTGCAGGGTATTGCCACCACCCTGTGCTCCTAGTATTTGGGATCGGTGTATCCTGGGTTAGGATCACTGCTGGATTCCTTACCTTGGTCCGTAGCCCGGGATTTTTTCTCTCTTCCCTTCCCCTTTCTTATAAAATGTATTTTTCAGTCTTGCTGTTGGGAGCAGCGTGAGATGTTTTTGCCAACTTTTTTTTTTTTTCTGCCTTGAATCCCTTCCAGCTGAGTAACTCGGGATTAGGGTCGTACAGGCAGTTTCCACAACAGATTCCCAGATCTGCTACTTCACTATTTTAAAGGAAGCGCATATACTGTATCCGTAATTACTTGCCCGATCCTGCAGATGTTTGGTAAGTTAATTGATTATGGTTTATTAAAGGTGAAGAAATTCTGAACAATTACTAGAGTCGCCCCCCCCGCTCCCCCCCCCCCCCCAAACGATGTCCAAAATTTTAAGACTACAACTCCCAACATGTCACAATGCTAGAAATACTAGTCCGTCCTCCCCACCATCAAAATTAGAATATCCAAAAATTGCAAACCTAGTGATGGATTTTCGTCTTTACCTCCAGACGTCTGTGACCAGGGAACTACTTATCCATGTGATCTCTTTTTACCAGGGTATAAGGAATCCTAATCCAGTGCGACGTCCAGTCACGGGGCCTAAAAATCCCAAACTGGACACAAATAAAGGGTCTGACCTCGTGACCCTGATCTGACAGTATCCAGGGATGTCGTGGGAAAAACTGTGTGGACGGGGACTTGTGGTCCCCGGGCGGCCCATGACATCACATTATTTTTATGATTATTATTTTTAGTTGTGCTTTTTTATTTTTAGTCATAAGTTAGTTGAATTTCAGTTTTTTTATCCTATGGTGTTTTTTTTTAAGGGAGATCCCCATCCCCCCCCCATAGACAAACACAAAGCTGTGCATGCGCTGGTGTGGATGTCCCCTCCGCCACCTGTTTACGGGGTTAATTTAAGCTCCTGGATATAAATATTTAGCAGATGAACGAGCTCTTCCCTCGTGGGCTCCGCCGGAGGAGTATTATCCAAAGCGAAATAATTCTAGGCTGTTAATGATTTAATTACAGGCGTGCTCAGACTCGATTTGTGGTGTTATTTTATGTTGTGTTTTTTTTTCTGTTTTTTTTCTGTTTAGTGTCATTATTAAAAAAAAAAAAAAAAAAAAAAGGGGGGGGGAAAGAGAGGGTAGAACATGTTCATGTTTTGGGGGATTATAATATCATAGGTGTTATGCATCATATAAATGGGTGTTTGTGTCAGGTTTGGCATCAGCTGATTGAGGGACCAGGGTGTGGAGTTGGGGACTGTCTGACTGGGGGGGAGGGTGCTGTGCGGGTTGGCAGCGGCTGATTGGGGGCTGGTGCAGGTGGTTGGGCAGCAGCTGATTAGGGGGACATAGGCTTGGCCATCGGCTGATTGGGGGTGATGTGGGGGTTGGGCAGTGGCTGAATGGGGCCTGGTGCGGGAAGTTGGGCAGCGGCTGATTAGGGGCTGTTCTGGGGGTTTCGGCAGTGGCTGATTGGGGGCTGGTGCGGGGGGGAGGGGGTTGGGCAGCGGCTGAATGGGGGCTGGTGCGGGGGGGGGGGGGTTAAGCAGCAGCTGATTGGGGGCTGGTGCGGGGGGGATTGGCAGCGGCTGATTGGGGGCTGGTGCGGGGGGATTGGCAGCGGCTGATTGGGGGCTGGTGCGGGGGGATTGGCAGCGGCTGATTGGGGGCTGGTGCGGGGGGATTGGCAGCGGCTGATTGGGGGCTGGTGCGGGGGGATTGGCAGCGGCTGATTGGGGGCTGGTGCGGGGGGATTGGCAGCGGCTGATTGGGGGCTGGTGCGGGGGGATTGGCAGCGGCTGATTGGGGGCTGGTGCGGGGGATTGGCAGCGGCTGATTGGGGGCTGGTGCGGGGGGATTGGCAGCGGCTGATGGGGGCTGGTGCGGGGGGATTGGCAGCGGCTGATTGGGGGCTGGTGCGGGGGGATTGGCAGCGGCTGATTGGGGGCTGGTGCGGGGGGATTGGCAGCGGCTGATTGGGGGCTGGTGCGGGGGATTGGCAGCGGCTGATTGGGGGGCTGGTGCGGGGATTGGCAGCGGCTGATTGGGGGCTGGTGCGGGGGGATTGGCAGCGGCTGATTGGGGGCTGGTGCGGGGGGATTGGCAGCGGCTGATTGGGGGCTGGTGCGGGGGATTGGCAGCGGCTGATTGGGGGCTGGTGCGGGGGATTGGCAGCGGCTGATTGGGGGCTGGTGCGGGGGGATTGGCAGCGGCTGATTGGGGGCTGGTGCGGGGGGATTGGCAGCGGCTGATTGGGGGCTGGTGCGGGGGGATTGGCAGCGGCTGATTGGGGGCTGGTGCGGGGGGATTGGCTGCGGCTGATTGGGGGCTGGTGCGGGGGGATTGGCTGCGGCTGATTGGGGGCTGGTGCGGGGGATTGGCTGCGGCTGATTGGGGGCTGGTGCGGGGGATTGGCTGCGGCTGATTGGGGGCTGGTGGCGGGGGGATTGGCTGCGGCTGATTGGGGCTGGTGCGGGGGGATTGGCTGCGGCTGATTGGGGGCTGGTGCGGGGGGATTGGCTGCGGCTGATTGGGGGCTGGTGCGGGGGATTGGCTGCGGCTGATTGGGGGCTGGTGCGGGGGATTGGCTGCGGCTGATTGGGGGCTGGTGCGGGGGGATTGGCTGCGGCTGATTGGGGGCTGGTGCGGGGGATTGGCTGCGGCTGATTGGGGGCTGGTGCGGGGGGATTGGCTGCGGCTGATTGGGGGCTGGTGCGGGGGGGATTGGCTGCGGCTGATTGGGGGCTGGTGCGGGGGGATTGGCTGCGGCTGATTGGGGGCTGGTGCGGGGGATTGGCTGCGGCTGATTGGGGGCTGTGCGGGGGGATTGGCTGCGGCTGATTGGGGGGGCTGGTGCGGGGGATTGGCTGCGGCTGATTGGGGGCTGGTGCGGGGGGATTGGCTGCGGCTGATTGGGGGCTGGTGCGGGGATTGGCAGCGGCTGATTGGGGGCTGGTGCGGGGGATTGGCAGCGGCTGATTGGGGGCTGGTGCGGGGGGGGGGGGGTTGGCCGCGGCTGAATGGGGGCTGGGTGCGGGGGGGGGCGGGGGGGTTGGCCAGCGGCTGAATGGGGGCTGTTGCGGGGGGGGGGGGGGTTGGCCAGCGGCTGAATGGGGGCTGTTGCGGGGGGGGGGGGGTGGCCAGCGGCTGAATGGGGGCTGGTTGCGGGGGGGGGGGGTTGGGCAGCGGCTGAATGGGGGCTGTTCCGGGGTGGGGTGGGGTTGGGCAGCGGCTGAATGGGGGCTGGTGCGGGGGGGGGGGGGTTGGGCAGCGGCTGAATGGGGGCTGGTGCGGGGGGGGGGGTTGGGCAGCGGCTGAATGGGGGCTGGTGCGGGGGGGTTGCTCTGCGGATGAATGGGGGCTGGTGCGGGGGGAGTTGCTCTGCGGCTGAATGGGGGCTGGTGCGGGGGGGGGGGGTTGGGCAGCGGCTGAATGGGGGGCTGGTGGCGGGGGGGGGGGGTTGGGCAGCGGCTGAATGGGGGCTGGTGCGGGGGGGGGGTTGGGCAGCGGCTGAATGGGGGCTGGTGCGGGGGGGAGTTGCTCTGCGGCTGAATGGGGGCTGGTGCGGGGGGGGGGGGGTTGGGCAGCGGCTGAATGGGGGCTGGTGCGGGGGGGGGGGTTGGGCAGCGGCTGAATGGGGGCTGGTGCGGGGGGGATGAGCGGTGCTCTCGCTCCTATTGTTCCTTATTATGGACATGTATTATTTTATTTGTATCCCTTACGATTTTGTTCTACGGAATATGATGGCGCTATATAAAGATCATCATTATTATTATTGGGGGGTGTCGGCAATCATCCGAGAAACCTTTTTATTGTTAATGGTGTGAGATTCTTTATCCGTATTTGTCAGTGGTAAAGAAAACTTCGATAAAACTGATCTGTGACAGACGACTTCATCAGAAAATGCAAAACATAAATAGCACTTCCTTCCCCCTTCCTCTTGCCTCGGCCTCCCCACCACCCCTTCGTGCCTCCTCCACCCCCCATCCTTTCTTGCCTCGGCCTCCCCACCCCCGCCCCTTCTTGCCTCGGCCTCCCCCCCCCCCCCCCCCCCCACACACACCCCTCATCCTTTCTTTCCTCGGCCTCCCCACCCCTTCTTTCCTCGGCCTCCTTATCAGAATATCATCTGTAGTCCTGGTAATGGGACATCACCATCTTATTTGCCGCCATCTGTTTTCCATTTAGGAGACGGAGGTAATTCATATTGACAACAAAACCTCCTAATGTGATGAGCGCCTCGGAGTATAGAGCGCACAGGATCACCCGTAACGCCTAATGATTCTTTCCTCCTTTAGACCTGAAGAAGACGCTGGCAGTTCTTCTGGATATATCTTGCAGCGTATTGGGAAGTTGGAGTCCAAAGTGGACACGTTGGTTGTGAACAGTACTGGATCCAATTCTACCAATGGTACCACGACCGCTATACCCAGCATTGTTACGGGGGAAAAAGTAAATGTTGCAGGTAGGTGCGGAGGGTGTCTTTTATTTTATTTTTTTTATGTTCTCCCCTTTTTATAAAATGTACTATGTGTTATTGCCTTTGCACTAAGATTTACTCTTGCACCTCCTGACGATTTATTATATCCTGCACTTACTAGCATCACGTGACCAGACAGTCAGAACCATCGCTTCTAGGGGACACTATGATTATTCTCATATCTTGTTGCTGAACTGAGATGCCATAAGGATACAGTCAGGGAGGCTTACCTGTTACCTCCTATTTATAACTGTGTGACTATTAACAGAGTTTCTGCCCCTGCTCTGGAGAGTCTGTGCTACAGTCCATGATTATGATGATTATATTTTTATATACATGAAAAGCTGAGGCCTGAGGTGGCCGATCCCTATAGAAAGTGATATGTAATATATAGGAACAGCAAGAAAAAAATAAGATTCTTCTTCTAAAGGTGATCACATATGTTACATAACTGAAAGATAATCTGACATTTATCAACTGGACAAGTTGGATATTCCCATGCCTGATCCTCTGTTTTCCTGTCAGAGATATTGGGGCACATTTACTTACCCGGTCCATTCGCGTTCCAGCGGCGGCTTCTCCGACGAGCGTTCGGGTCTTCCAGCGATTCATGAAGGTCCTGCGCCCGATGTCCACCAGGTGGCGCTGCTGCGCCGAGGTCCGCCGAGGTGCCCCGGAGTTCATAGTCTTCATCGTGGTGCATGTGAGTATGGCCCGTGCGACCAATTTTTAATATTTTTTAAATGCAGCGGTTTTTCCGAATCCGTCGGGTTTTCGTTCTTCCACGTCCCCTGATTTCCGTTGCGTGCATGTCAGCGCGATGCGCCACAAGCCGATCGCGTGCGCCAAAATCCCGGGGCAATTCAGGGAAAATCGGCGCAAATCGGAAATATTCGGGTAACACGTCGGGAAACCGCGAATCGGGCCCTTAGTAAATGACCCCCAATGTGTCCGGGGAAAGCAGGGATTATCTTAAAGACTGGGCGGTCCAGGACCATTCTGTTAACAAATTAAACAATATGACTGTCAGTCAGAGGGGGTGGGGGGGGGGAGTAGTGCTGATGGAGTGAGCGGAAGGAGATGGGGCTGTGTAACAGTCTGTGAAGCTACAGCATGAAGGGTCTCTGGTACCACACCCCCATGAACCCTTCTGGCTCCTGTCAAGCACAGAAGGCCTCTGGTAACACCCCCAAGCACTTCAGGGTCATTAGCATATTGATAAAAGTTGATATTAGAAGGAAGGAGGCCATGGATAACAAATATAAGAAGATCCCACAGTCCCGGTCCCTGGATCTATGAGTAATGTCCCTGGTTTTTTAGGATGGATTTTGATGGCCGATTTAAAGGGGGGAAAACTTGGCTGCTTTCTTCCGAAAACCGTGCCAAACTTTAACGCGGTTAGTGCCAGTATTGCACCTCTGCTGCATAGAGAGGAGTCCATACTGGCACAAATCCTGGTCAGGGGCGGCGCTGTTGTGTTTTTTTTTTTTTTTTTTTTAAGAAAACAGCCATGTTTTTCATGCTGTGCACAACCCCTTTAACCAACAACCCCTTTCTACATGACTTATAACATGTCAGGAGCTGGATGTTTCCTATAAGATGATGTTACATTAATAAAGATTATTACAATCACTATTATTACTTAAAGGGCATTTCCACAAGTTCTTTGGTGCCCGGGGGGGGGGGGGGCAATTCCCTAATTCCTACTTGCCCTGATCAAGCTCCTTTCTTCTGAAGCTGCGCAAAAGTTTAGAGGGGGTCACAGAACTTCTTTGGCCCATGAAGTGATGTCTCGTGAGCCCTTGGTACTTTGGGCAGGTGCTGAGGACTCCGAAGAGAAAACGGCACATGCAGGATTTTCCATAGTTCCTGGAAATCTAATTTAACCACGTTCTTGCCACAAGCGAGGCTGAAATTTGAACATGGGCAGAAATGAGCAATTTTTTTTTCCCTGCTCCCTATTTGTGTGGTCCGTGTGAGCGCAGTATTAATCTACCGGCTCCGGCTCGGGGTTCGGCGCTTGGTTTGATGTCCCGGTGTTGCACAGTATTTGGATAGGAATAAGTTACTTCCTTTTCTCCCCCTTCTCGTCTCTCGGCCTCAGTGATCATGTACAGGAGATCTGTACAGCAGCGAGATAAAAGCGGCATATTCCTGCAGCTCCTTTACACAAGAGACCCTGAAATGTGAGACTGTTGGAATCTCCCCAAGGTCCTGGCAGCGCAATGAATCCCCTCTATCTGCCGGCTTCATCTTACCTGGACTCGGTGGCACTTGGCACAGGTCAAGCTCCGGATTGTGTGACTGTCGTTGGTTTGTTGAGAATAAATGGCCTGTTACAAAGGCTTCTAATGTACCAGGATAATCTCCTATCAATGTTCTTATTGTGACGGCTATTTTTTTTTTCTGTGTACTGAGTAATGATGATCGCTTTTCATACAACGAGAGCCAGAACTTTACTGACACTTCTAACAAAGAATATGCCAAGTGCATTATAACCATCCTGTGGACTCATTGCGGCTTCTCGTTGTTATCCACATGGTAGCGGCTGTCTACATCCATCGCATTATTCACCCTGTACTCATATTGTGTTACATCCTGTATTATACCCCAGAGCTGCACTCACTATTCTGCTGCTGGTGCAGTCACTGTGTACATACATGACATTACTTATCCTGTAATGATCCTGAGTTACATCCTGTATTATACCCCAGAGCTGCACTCACTATTCTGCTGCTGGTGCAGTCACTGTGTACATACATGACATTACTTATCCTGTACTGATCCTGAGTTACATCCTGTATTATACTCCAGAGCTGCACTCACTATTCTGCTGCTGGTGCAGTCACTGTGTACATACATGACATTACTTATCCTGTACTGATCCTGAGTTACATTCTGTATTATACCCCAGAGCTGCACTCACTATTCTGCTGCTGGTGCAGTCACTGTGTACATACATGACATTACTTATCCTGTACTGATCCTGAGTTACATCCTGTATTATACCCCAGAGCTGCACTCACTATTCTGCTGCTGGTGCAGTCACTGTGTACATACATGACATTACTTATCCCGTACTGATCCTGAGTTACATCCTGTATTATACCCCAGAGCTGCACTCACTATTCTGCTGCTGGTGCAGTCACTGTACATACATGACATTACTTATCCTGTACTGATCCTGAGTTACATCCTGTATTATACTCCAGAGCTGCACTCACTATTCTGCTGCTGGTGCAGTCACTGTACATACATGACATTACTTATCCTGTACTGATCCTGAGTTACATCCTGTATTATACCCCAGAGCTGCACTCACTATACTGCTGCTGGTGCAGTCACTGTGTACATACATGACATTACTTATCCTGTACTGATCCCGAGTTACATCCTGTATTATACCCCAGAGCTGCACTCACTATTCTGCTGCTAGTGCAGTCACTGTGTACATACATGACATTACTTATCCTGTACTGATCCTGAGTTACATCCTGTATTATACCCCAGAGCTGCACTCACTATTCTGCTGCTGGTGCAGTCACTGTGTACATACATGACATTACTTATCCTCTACTGATCCTGAGTTACATCCTGTATTATATCCCAGAGCTGCACTCACTATTCTGCTGCTGGTGCAGTCACTGTGCACATACATGACATTACTTATCCTGTACTGATCCTGAGTTACATCCTGTATTATACCCCAGAGCTGCACTCACTATTCTGCACGCTTCAGAGCTGAAATTTCAGCATTCTCCTGTTTTCTTATACACAAGTAGTTTGTAGTGTTGTATACTGTATAATAATCTGAAGCAGGAAAACCACACTACCCTCCTCTCCTCTTGCATTATAGCTTCTCAGAAACCTATTTCCTCTATCATGTGTCCATCGCTGCAGATTACAGCTCCGAGCTTATGGGCTTATTCTGCCAAGACTCTGCATTAGTTATGCAATGATTTTCTTGATAACATTAGTGCAGATTGGTTTTGTTTGCAGATAAGTCACACTGATAATTTGTGCTGTAGACTAGAATGGGGAACATAAGGTTATATCTAGGGGGCAGCATTATAGGAGTTATATTCCTCTACATAGGGGGCAGTATTATAGTAGTTATATTCCTGTACATAGGGGGCAGTATAATAGTAGTTATATTCTTGTACATAGGGGGCAGTATTATAGTAGTTATATTCTTGTACATAGGGGGCAGTATTATAGTAGTTATATTCTTGTACATCGGGGGGAAAGTATAATAGTAGTTATATTCTTGTACATAGGGGGCAGTATTATAGCAGTTATATTCTTGTACATAGGGGGCAGTATTATAGTAGTTATATTCCTGTACATAGGGGGCAGTATTATAGTAGTTATATTCCTGTACATAGCGGGCAGTATTATAGTAGTTATATTCCTGTACATAGGGGGCAGTATTATAGTAGTTTTATTCTTATACATAGGGGGCAGTATTATTGTAGTTATATTCCTGTACATAGGGGGCAGTGTTATAGTAGTTATATTCCTGTACATAGGGGGCAGTATTATAGTAGTTATATTCCTGTACATAGGGGGCAGTATTATAGTAGTTATATTCCTGTACATAGGGGGCAGTATTATAGTAGTTATATTCTTGTACATAGGGGGCAGTATTATAGTAGTTATATTCTTGTACATAGGGGCAGTATTATAGTAGTTATATTCTTGTACATAGGGGGCAGTATTATAGTAGTTATATTCTTGTACATAGGGGGCAGTATTATAGTAGTTATATTCCTGTACATAGGGGGCAGTATTATAGTAGTTATATTCTTGTACATAGGGGGCAGTATTATAGTAGTTATATCCCTGTACATAGGGGGCAGTATTATAGTAGTTATATTCCTGTACATAGGGGGCAGTATAATAGTAGTTATATTCTTGTACATAGGGAGCAGTATTATAGTAGTTATATTCTTGTACATAGGGGGCAGTATTATAGTAGTTATATTCTTGTACATAGGGGGCAGTATTATAGTAGTTATATTCTTGTACATAGGGGGCAGTATTATAGTAGTTATATTCTTGTACATAGGGGGCAGTATTATAGTAGTTATATTCCTGTACATAGGGGGCAGTATTATAGTAGTTATATTCTTGTACATAGGGGGCAGTATTATAGTAGTTATATTCCTGTACATAGGGGGCAGTATTATAGTAGTTATATTCTTGTACATAGGGGTAGTATTATAGTAGTTATATTCTTGTACATAGTGGGCAGTATTATACTAGTTATATTCCTGTACATAGTGGGCAGTATTATGGTAGTTATATTCTTGTACATAGGGGGCAGTATTATAGTAGTTATATTCTTGTACATAGGGGCAGTATTATAGTAGTTATATTCTTGTACATAGTGGGCAGTATTATACTAGTTATATTCCTGTACATAGGGGGCAGTATTATAGTAGTTATATTCTTGTACATAGGGGGCAGTATTATGGTAGTTATATTCTTGTACATGGGGGGCAGTATTATAGTAGGAATATCCATGTACATAGTAGGGGGCAGTAGTATATTATTGCCTGTGGGAGCGGGTGTGATTTGGTATATCAGACTATGCAGTTCTATGGGAATAATTGAATCTATGCTCATACACTGGTCCATGCATGCCAGACATTGTTGTATGTGTTCAGGGGTTGGGGGGGGGGGGTTTGATGATGAGAAGTGAAATTCGCAAAGAGGGTGTATCAAAGGATGAGCCGCACAATAAAACCATTGTCTCTTTTGGGTTAACATTGCACAAGCGAGCCCCTGGGACAAGTGATGATGGTGTTTGATCCGATCTTCGGGGATTAGTCATGTGGATGAAAGCCTCGGGTTATCGGGGTCTGACTCCGGGGAGTTGGAGGCCATCTGTACCCAGAGTGCAGGCGCTCGTACATGTCATGGCTACTTATGAAGCTCAATGTGAATGAGGTTGTTGGGAAGGTACTTACCTCAGCCTGGCTGGTGACAGTGGCTCCTGTGCTGTGCTAGACCACCAAGCAACTTGCAATTTGGTTTCAAAATTTGTTACATTTAAACTTTTTTTAATATAAAAAAATGTGCGAGTTTCTCATATGTCAGTGGGGACACCTCTGATCTTCTTTCCCCGTGCCTTAGACACTAGTCGCCCTTTTTAGTGAGGACGCCTGGTTTTGGAGACTTATAATGGGCACCTTTATATCGGCCGCTGTTTACACCTTCGCTGTTTTTTCTCCGCTGCTGGAGGACGTGGTGGTTTATGTCGGTGGGCGAGCTCCAGACCTTTCCCGTATTATCGGACCACGGATCAATAGGGCATCTGTTCTCTCGCTCCTTCCCAGGATGGAAAACCTCTCCGATAAGGAATGAAGCCTAGCAATACATGGCGCCAAATTCTCCTTTTGTAAATCGGTCCGAAATAGTTGGCAGCTATAACAAATGTCACCCCACCCCCCCCCCCCCATAGATGTGGAGTGGAAAACATTGATGTCATTTTTTCGGAGAAGTGACTGCAGCTCGTTCTGGGCGCGGAGCAGAGACGCCGCGGATTCAGAAATACAGCGTTTATGTAATATTTCCGAAGCATTGTTCAGAGGACGAGGCTGTCACATCCACTTACTGCCATGGAAGATCGAGCCGAGGTCTGGGGAAACTGCAAATTAATTAGAAGCCTCGTGACTTGCCCCCTCCATCTGATCTTATTTTCCCAGTGTATGAAGATATTACATCCAGCGTCAGGTATTTGCCCTGGAGAGATGTGTAAACATTACTTTTGTGTTGGTTGTTAGTAGCAGCAGGACTGTGATATATGGATTTATATTCCTGTATTGCACCTTCTCCAAGGGCACAAGGGCCGTGTCCTCACACTGCTGTGCTTTTTGAATCCACTGTTAGGTGTTGTCCATAGAGAGAATGGTAATCAGACCTTAGTGTTCGTTGTTAGTAGCAGCAGCACTGTGAAATATGGATTTTAATTTCAGGTTTTTAGCTTTAAGTTCAGTGGGGGGTTTGTCCTCACCCTGCTGGGCTCTTTGCTATCTGTAGGTTGTGTTATGTATTGTCCCTGAAGAGAGGTGTACTCATACATTTGTGTGTGTTGTTAGTAGCAGCAGGACTGAAATATGGAATAATATTCAGAAATGTAGATATGCTCACTGATATTCTCCACTGGCCCTGCCCTCTGCTATACTTTAAGGCTGTAGCATGCTTCTGGTTGAATACTACAGCAGAGGCTTGGAGCTTTGGAGCACGTAGGGAGCTAACAGCACAGCAGTGTGAGGACACACGCTCAGGTCACATGGAAAAGCTGCTATTCTTGGATATTGATACAATTGCAGTACTGTATAATATGTATCATTATACAGCTCTCCAGGAACAATAAGTAACATTATCTGCAGAGGGCACAGAGCACAGCTGTGTGGGGACACAATCCTCCTGGAATATTATTCCATAGATCACAGTCCTGCTGCTACTAGCAATAACACAAAGGTATGATTACACATCTTTCCAGGGACAATACTGAACCCTGGCTGCCGTCTGGTCGCACCTGCTGACTGTTTCCATTTTATTAATCCGTTTTACTGCTAATAGACTGTTGCCTAGGGTCGGTGACCACCTATTATGACGTTTGTTATGTATAAAGACGGGGATTTTTGTGCTAAGATGAATCTTTTTAAGGTTCCAGACCATTGTTTAGACTACAAGTGGGAGCAGGGGACGTCAAGAAATATTACAATCGGTAAAGTAATGAAACCTGAGGTATAACAGTCGCATGACGTTACTAATACTAGACTGTGGCTACATTTATGATTACAATGTAACAGAACCGCTATGGCCGCTGAGACTTCCCCACTGGAAAAAAAAAATGCAAAACTTTGCTGTGTTTTCTCCTGTTTTTACTTTTTTCCCCTTCATACTCTTCCTCCTATATAGAGAAATGTGCGAGTCTCCTCCATCTCCCAGGTGGCCAGGAGTAATGCTACATGTCCGTAAGCGATGCTGCTCCAGTGTTTTGTAGTAATTGATAGCGGTCACCGCTCTGAGCCCAGCAGCTGTGGGTTCTCCCTCGCCCGTCCTATGCCAGCTCATGCCCGTCCTGAGCCGACACCGGAAACCTTAATCCTCTCAGTGGTATTTAATAGCAGATGTCGGATGTGACGCTACATGTAAACCGTCCTGGATCGGCACATAGTGACCACAGCTGTGCCATGTGTCCCCGGCACTCCAGTATCACGTGGGGGACAGTAACCGGCTCCCTGACTACTTACAAATACTATGACACGAAATCTACCATCAGAATCCATCCTGATAAACCAAGGACATAACTTATAGATCCGGGCACCGGGACTGTGGGATCTTCTTATATTTGTCATCCATGGCCTCCTTCCTTCTAACATCAACTTAGTCATTATGATAATGAGGGAGCAGGGATGCCATACATACGCCCTACCCCCGTAGATGGCAATGGCTGCACGGAGCGGCTCAGTGCAGGGGGACCTGACCCTGGTTTGGATTTGGTTTGGATGCATTTCAAAGAACCTGTGACTTGTCTGTGCTGCAGACTCCTCAGCTCTTGGCCCCCACCTTCGTGCTCCTGTACGGCTCCTCCCTCCCCCATTGATGTCAGTTCACCAGGCTGTGAGCTCTGTGAAGGAGCAGGGGGGAGTAGCTGTACAGGAGCACAAAGGTGGGGGTCAAGAGCTGAGGAGTCTGCAGCACAGACAAGTCATATGTTGTTTTTTTTTAAATGCATCCACACCAAAGCCCAACCCCTGGACTACACAGAGGATTCTGACAGGGTGCAAGGTAAGTTAAAACACACAATTATTTTGTAATGCAAATGCTTAGTGAAAGCAGAAATACATCTGTGCACTGCAGCTGTAATGGGCTTCTGCAACCTATCTATGGAAAATGAGGTCCCAGGTGAGGATTGTGACCAGGTTGAAAGACTGCAAATCGAGCACACTGACATACTGGTGTGTGCCCTCTCTGGTAGGATCTTTCCTTCTTTTAGCTTCTTATGCCCTGTTTTTTTTTTTTTGTTTGTTTGTTTGTTTTTTTAAAGGCTTTTTTATTATGCAAATGAGCATGAGGGACTCCCTGCTCCATACGTGATAATGGAGCAGGAGCCCCTCAGGCTCATTTGCATCATTTTAACAGCCCCTTTTGTAAAAACTAGGGCAAAAGAAGCCAAAAGAGCAGATCCTGCCAGATGGGGCACACTCCAGTATGTCAGTGTGCTCGATTTACAATCCTTCATCCTGGTGGTAGATGTCCCTTAATTTCTTTTTGTTGACCACTCTGGTGATATGGCTTTCGCAAATTTATAACTTTTTAATAATCCTTCCAAAACCTGACAAATATCACATTTTTGCTTTCCACAGATTTACTTAATGGAGCCCAAGAGCAGTGTGAATTGCCTCCCATGGATGGCTACCCTCACTGTGAGGGTAAAGTAAAGGTACGACTTGCGTTTCTGTATTCACCTGATCTCCTCCCCTTTTATTAAATTACATCTCCCACAATGCACTGCGGTTCGTTACGGGTTCAGACCTGGACTAACACAATTGTCTGTGTATTCCTCCCCAGTGGATGAAGGACATGTGGCGTTCTGACAGTTGCTACTCCAATTACGGCGTTGATGGCTCCACCTGCTCTTTCTTTATTTACCTCAGTGAGGTAAGTGTGCACACATCACTTATCCTGCACTTTTGTATACAGCCCCTGGTGAAGACTTATGTGTCTCCATGGTAACAGACTACATCCAGAACTGTGTAGTCTAACCCTGCAGTTGTTCTGCCATTCATTTGTCTTCAATAGCACTTGTTCAGGATCTGACTGTTTGTAGTCTGTTACTACGGTGACGCACATTAGAGCTGTGGACACAGCATGGTGTTGTGTTTTTCCGAAGGATTGTTGATTAAATTTGATTAGTTTGATTTTTGTTTTTTTGGAAATGTGATAATTAAGTCATACAGGGGGATCACCTATCATTAGATTATCTACATCTGATCAGGAGGGGTCCTAACACCACCACCCCTGCTAATTAGCTGTCAGGAGGCTCCAATCAGTAGAGTCCGGCTGCAATACCAAGAACAGCCACTATACGTTGTGTGGCGCTATGCTTGACAAGCCGAGGAACAGGCCACAGCGCTCTTATGAATGATTGGTGAGGTTGCTGGATGTCTGACGCCAACTGATCACTTATCGTTGGGATTGGAGGTCAAAGGTGTTTCGTGTTTGTAAGAGCGCTGCGGTGTCACTGCTCACAAAGCTCAGCGCTGTACATTCTATAGTGGCCATGCTTGGTATTTCGCTACAGTCTTACATCAGTGGGAATGAGCTCACTATGGAGCCCGTCACTGGCACCAAAGCCTCTCCAGAAGGCCAGTTGGCATGTCAGATTTCGGACTCTGCTAGTCTCGTATTACATATCCTTGTGATAGGTGATCAAAATCTTAAAACTCCACAATATACCTGAACTACAATTATATTAATGGATTGCTAAGATGTCAGATTGGATTTTATTTGATGGGTGCACACATAGAAGAATCATTTTTCTTCTATTTTTTTCTGTTCTGTAGCTAATATTTTTACACTTTCAAGATCTCTGCTTGCTGTCAACCAGCAGAAACCTTCTTTCCAATGGATACATATCTGAACAGTTTGTCAATGAATTGTGAATTGGTCACCAGACCAATAGAGAGGTCTGAGGAATGACAGCAAGCAGAGATCTTTAAAAAACACACCTATAATTCTGAACCCCCTTTTGGATGCTTTAGGTTCTTTTAATCTTTAATGGGGACGCAGCGTCTGTTCTCTGGGAGCTTCTTTTATTACAAGACATTTTCTGGAGCGAAAAGATGACTGCTCCTCGTAAAGATTTTTGCAGGGGGATGGAGGGAGCAGCAGAAGCGGCAGATTGGCGGCCCCGCTGCTTGCAGATGGCGCTGAGGACAAGGTGAAGAGGGACTTGCTGAGACAGGATATGACTGCAGTCTCATCACAACATGAAGTACAGAGTCTGATACGAAACCCAAAACTGAAAAAACACAAAGTCGTCTGTTACCAAATACAATGCGTGCGACTCCTTCCGTAACATGCGGGTGAGGATGAAGATTCCTTATCTGAACAGAGACCTACGCTTGGCCTGTTTCTTGATCACATTCAGTACTTTCACTTCTCCGCTCTTGATGGAACGTTTTGGGAGGAAACAAAAGTTGCAGAAGAGATGTTGGACCCCACTAATCTTGTATTACTCGTCTATCCTTAGGATAGGAGATCCAAATATAAATGTCCCAGAATATACCCCCTTTAACCCAGTGGGGCAGATTTACTCACCCGGTCCTGTCGCGATCCCGCGGTGCGGTGTCCGACGAGCATTCGGGTTCTGCCGGGAGTCACTAAGGTCCTGCGTCCAATTTCCTCCATGTGTCGCTGCTGCGCCGAGGTCCGCCGGAGTTCACCTTCTTCTTCCCTGTAAGCGTAAGTGCTGATCTTGCGACACATTTCCTCTTTTAAATTCTGCGCTTTGTCCGAATCCGTCGGGTTGTTCGACGGCCACGGCCCCCGATTTCTGTTGCATGCAAGCTGGCGGCGATACGCCACAATCCGCTCGCTTGCGCCAAAAACACGGGGCAGTTCAGCGCAAAACGGAAATGTGAAACCTGACGAAAGTGCGGCGTTCGGACCCTTAGTAAATGAGCCCCAGTATGTCACTGGATCCTCAACAGACGTATGACGTGTTGTATGATGGGTGCACTTATGGGAGAGCAGCTTAACTTGTCAACCTGTCACATGACTGATGTGTCACATGACTGATGTGACTGATGCATATTCTGTAGCAAATACTAGGCTTTTTTCTAGAGCTCTGCTTGCTGTCCCTTGTTTTGCTTCAAATAGACACAAATCAGACCTCCAATGACACCCGAAAGACGTCCTCTATACAAAGTGGGTGATGTCCCACTCTGCACCCTATGTTATTCATAAGGAGACACCTATGTGTGGTTGGTAACGCAAGGTCTCCAAAGTGTTTCCAACCTTTCAATCCACATTTACATTGGGGGCGTTAGGGACCCCCCCTCCCCCCAAATCTATGTATATAGTAACTCTGATCCACTACAGATTAGAAGGAACCCTTCACAATAAACATTATACTGTACCTCTTATGGAACCGCAACTGATCAGCTGTGATCCGTGTTGAAACACTGCATCAAGTGTAAGGTTTCTCTGTAGCGCCACCACAGGTTAAGTTGAGCATTACACAGTGTCCATTGGTGTTATCTGTGCCGGACCGTTCACTCTGAGAAAAAGAAGGATCCTCCACAGAGAACCCGCTGTATTATTCTAGAATTTCCTATTACAGTTGCTATAATTGGTCTCTGGATCCAGAAGCTTATTGTATGGCACATTGAAGTATAAGCAGATCTTGCAAAACCCCTATAGGCTGCTTTCCTGGTGCAGTTTGTGATCCTTGCTTCTGTATTCCCCTTATACAGAATCCTCCATAAATGTGATGTCTTCTCCCTGCACTTTAGGGTTTTTCTCAGATCTTCTCCTCTTCATTGCAGGTTGAAAACTGGTGTCCTCGACTGCTATGGCGAGCCGTAACCCACAAAGAGGAGACTGATAAAAGGACAATGGTAATGGGGCTCGTGACTCTTATTATTACTTAGGGCTTGTCTAGTTACATAAGGGTTTGCAGATGAAGCAATGCAGGATATTTGATCCTTTCACTGTGATAATGATTTCATCTGACCATTATCTGAAATTTCTCTGATACAATGGAAGTGTAAATGTGCAAATACATCTTTGGGCTAGGCGTAGATCTCGGTTTGGGCTAGGCGTAGATCTCGGTTTGGGCTAGGCGTAGATCTCGGTTTGGGCTAGGCGTAGATCTCGGTTTGGGCGAGGCGTAGATCTCGGTTTGGGCGAGGCGTAGATCTCGGTTTGGGCGAGGCGTAGATCTCGGTTTGGGCGAGGCGTAGATCTCGGTTTGGGCGAGGCGTAGATCTCGGTTTGGGCGAGGCGTAGATCTCGGTTTGGGCGAGGCGTAGATCTCGGTTTGGGCGAGGCGTAGATCTCGGTTTGGGCGAGGCGTAGATCTCGGTTTGGGCGAGGCGTAGATCTCGGTTTGGGCGAGGCGTAGATCTCGGTTTGGGCGAGGCGTAGATCTCGGTTTGGGCGAGGCGTAGATCTCGGTTTGGGCGAGGCGTAGATCTCGGTTTGGGCGAGGCGTAGATCTCGGTTTGGGCGAGGCGTAGATCTCGGTTTGGGCGAGGCGTAGATCTCGGTTTGGGCGAGGCGTAGATCTCGCTTTGGGCGAGGCGTAGATCTCGCTTTGGGCGAGGCGTAGATCTCGCTTTGGGCGAGGCGTAGATCTCGCTTTGGGCGAGGCGTAGATCTCGCTTTGGGCGAGGCGTAGATCTCGCTTTGGGCGAGGCGTAGATCTCGCTTTGGGCGAGGCGTAGATCTCGCTTTGGGCGAGGCGTAGATCTCGCTTTGGGCGAGGCGTAGATCTCGGTTTGGGCGAGGCGTAGATCTCGGTTTGGGCGAGGCGTAGATCTCGGTTTGGGCGAGGCGTAGATCTCGGTTTGGGCGAGGCGTAGATCTCGGTTTGGGCGAGGCGTAGATCTCGCTTTGGGCGAGGCGTAGATCTCGCTTTGGGCGAGGCGTAGATCTCGCTTTGGGCGAGGCGTAGATCTCGCTTTGGGCGAGGCGTAGATCTCGCTTTGGGCGAGGCGTAGATCTCGCTTTGGGCGAGGCGTAGATCTCGCTTTGGGCGAGGCGTAGATCTCGCTTTGGGCGAGGCGTAGATCTCGCTTTGGGCGAGGCGTAGATCTCGCTTTGGGCGAGGCGTAGATCTCGCTTTGGGCGAGGCGTAGATCTCGCTTTGGGCGAGGCGTAGATCTCGCTTTGGGCGAGGCGTAGATCTCGCTTTGGGCGAGGCGTAGATCTCGCTTTGGGCGAGGCGTAGATCTCGCTTTGGGCGAGGCGTAGATCTCGGTTTGGGCGAGGCGTAGATCTCGGTTTGGGCGAGGCGTAGATCTCGCTTTGGGCGAGGCGTAGATCTCGCTTTGGGCGAGGCGTAGATCTCGCTTTGGGCGAGGCGTAGATCTCGCTTTGGGCGAGGCGTAGATCTCGCTTTGGGCGAGGCGTAGATCTCGCTTTGGGCGAGGCGTAGATCTCGCTTTGGGCGAGGCGTAGATCTCGCTTTGGGCGAGGCGTAGATCTCGCTTTGGGCGAGGCGTAGATCTCGCTTTGGGCGAGGCGTAGATCTCGCTTTGGGCGAGGCGTAGATCTCGCTTTGGGCGAGGCGTAGATCTCGCTTTGGGCGAGGCGTAGATCTCGCTTTGGGCGAGGCGTAGATCTCGCTTTGGGCGAGGCGTAGATCTCGCTTTGGGCGAGGCGTAGATCTCGCTTTGGGCGAGGCGTAGATCTCGCTTTGGGCGAGGCGTAGATCTCGCTTTGGGCGAGGCGTAGATCTCGCTGGCTGACCTCATAATGATTGGACCGGCGGGGCAGATGTTTTCCCTGGGGCTACTTGGAGTTAAGGTTACTGGACTCCCGTTGAGCTATTTTTGGATAACGAATTACATCGGAACCTGGAACAACCCCTTTAATAATTTGTACCCAAGATGACCTCTAGTAGAGGAGTCTAGAATCATTCATAGAAACCTAGAAGAATATGTTGTAGAATAAGGGGAAACGCATGCAGCGTACTAGACCCTAACACTGTTTTTCTTTCAGACCGAGATCCGTACCGATTTTGACGACCTCTATAAAGTCATGTCCAGGCACGAGGAGTTTCGCTGGATGACGCTGAGAATAAAGCGGATGGATGATACCTGGATAGAAGCAATCAAATCCCTGGCGGAAAAACAGAATCTGGAGAAACGGAAAAGGAAAAAGGTATTGGAATTCTCGCCCTTTATTCTGGAGTCCTAGGATACTGTAACTTGTGAACTTCATAGAGGGCCCTCATAGGAAATCTCCTGCTATACAAAGGGGCTTGGGAATATTCAGGTTTTCCTTTTGGAGGGTCCGTGTTGTGTAAAGTCTTTTACATACTATTCCGGATGCATTGTCCAAATCGTCTCTTGTGCAGAAAGGAAACAAACTAACAATTAAGCCTGTGAAAAATATTTTAAAAAGATCATCTCTGCAGGACATTCTGTTATTTTTATGCAACCATAACTGTGTTTTAGGGCAATAAGATGCCCCATGTCTCTACTCTTCTAAAAAAAATTAACCCCCCTCTGCCTGATTTGCAGCCCTGCGGGTTGATGAACTACTCGGCTCCCCCTAGTGCAGTGATGGCTAACCTATGACACGCGTGTCAGTGCTTACACGCGTAGCCATTTTCACTGACACGCGGCTGCCTGAGAGTTAAGTTTCATCCTACATAATCAGGTGCAGTAGCCGGGAGGCTGAGAGATTGCACTGAGCTTCCAGCACTCCCCCCTCCTCCTCCTCCCCCGGGCCGGCCCCTCCCCATGTGTGAGCTGTGCCTAGTGTCTCCAGTCAGCACAGGTATCAGCACAGGGCACAGCAGGAGAGGTGACCCGGCCATACATCCAGGACACTCCTCTGCAGCTCCTGATAGTTGTGGTGGGGGGAGGATGGCAGCACAGTCAGAGGCCACATTGCTGCTGCCCTGTGTGATGTCCCAGCAGCTGCCACCTCTACACTGACCAGTTCCAGAGCAGGGATGAGGGAGGACAACTACTCCCATCATACAGTGAGTAAGGTCAGTGCACTGTATGATAGAAGACAGTCATCAGTGCTTGTGAGTCAGTTTTGTGACGTACAAGCCCTGAAATAACCGCAACGCCTTGTAAATCACCAGACATTGCGATTATTTTGCTCCGCACACCTTCTCCATGCCAAGAGGGCATGAAGGAAATGCGGACAGCGGCGCCTGCACCCTCGCTATAACCTGTAAACTTTCATGACTGAAAGTTTGCAGGTTGCTAAGCAATTTCACACCTGTCTGATTGTATGGCAGTACATGGTAGGATCAATCATACAATCCATGGTTAAAGTACCCTAGAAGCTAAATAGTATACATATTTGTTATTTAAACTATAAATATCACAAAAATATGTTTTTTTGTCAAGGTGACACACCACCCGAGTTATGCTCGTTTTTTTTGGCGAATTTTGACACACCAAGCTCAAAAGGTTGCCCATCACTGCCCTAGTGGTTGCTGCCAGCAGCTAAAATTTGTTACATATAATTACTACTGTGCAGAGGATTTTGACCTCTGTATCAGAATAAAAAAGTTCAGATTGCTATAATGTTGCACAGAATACTGAGCCAAGAAATGAAGGTGAATGTGACCTCTTTAAATTCTGTAGTGGTCACAAGATGCGGCCATAGTCCTTGGCTCCCTTTCATCAGATGTTGAGTTGGCCCAGGCGCATTAGCATGTTATAATTACACAGAGCAGCCGTCCTCGTTCCATCCCGCCGCCCTGCTTTTTTTTATATCATTGTGCTATGGGAAAATCAAGAATATTTTCTTTTTTTTCTTCATTAAGCATTGCAGGGCGCGAGATAAGCTTCACAGTTTACCGCTCTTATGTTCTGATTCTCTGATCTTTCGTCTGTGAAATGACTTCCCTTTCAAGCCCACCTTCAATGTAATTATAAGGAATAAATGGCTCCCAGAGTTTCTTTGAACATCTCTAGTGTTAAAGGGCTTCACCGACGCCAATCCACTACGCAAATTTAAGAAATGGTAACTGCAATCAAAAAGTTTGAGTCACTTGGAAATGGGTCCTAAAGCCACAACATGACATTACTTATCCTGTACTGATCCTGAGTTACATCCTGTATTATACCCGAGAGCTGCACTCACTATTCTGCTGCTGGTGCAGTCACTGTGTACATACATGACATTACTTATCCTGTACTGATCCTGAGTTACATCCTGTATTATACCCCAGAGCTGCACTCACTATTCTGCTGCTGGTGCAGTCACTGTGTACATACATGACATTGCTTATCCTGTACTGATCCTGAGTTACATCCTGTATTATACTCCAGAGCTGCACTCACTATTCTGCTGCTGGTGCAGTCACTGTGTACATACATGACATTACTTATCCTGTAGTGACCCTGAGTTACATCCTGTATTATACTCCAGAGCTGCACTCACTATTCTTCTGGTGCAGTCACTGTGTACATACATGACATTACTTATCCTGTACTGATCCTGAGTTACATCCTGTATTATACCCGAGAGCTGCACTCACTATTCTTCTGGTGCAGTCACTGTGTACATACATGACATTACTTATCCTGCACTGATCCCGAGTTACATCCTGTATTATACTCCAGAGCTGCACTCACTATTCTGCTGCTGGTGATGTCACTGTGTACATACATGACATTACTTATCCTGTACTGATCCTGAGTTACATCCTGTATTATACCCGAGAGCTGCACTCACTATTCTGCTGCTGGTGCAGTCACTGTGTATATACATGACATTACTTATCCTGTACTGATCCTGAGTTACATCCTGTATTATACCCCAGAGCTGCACTCGCTATTCTGCTGCTGGTGCAGTCACTGTGTACATACATGACATTACTTATCCTGTACTGATCCCGAGTTACATCCTGTATTATACCCCAGAGCTGCACTCACTATTCTGCTGCTGGTGCAGTCACTGTGTACATACATGACATTACTTATCTTGTACTGATCCTGAGTTACATCCTGTATTATACTCCAGAGCTGCACTCACTATTCTGCTGCTGGTGCAGTCACTGTGTACATACATGACATTACTTATCCTGTACTGATCCTGAGTTACATCCTGTATTATACTCCAGAGCTGCACTCACTATTCTGCTGCTGGTGCAGTCACTGTGTACATACATGACATTACTTATCCTGTACTGATCCTGAGTTACATCCTGTATTATACCCCAGAGCTGCACTCACTATTCTGCTGCTGGTGCAGTCACTGTGTACATACATGACATTACTTATCCTGTACTGATCCTGAGTTACATCCTGTATTATACCCCAGAGCGGCACTCACTATTCTGCTGCTGGTGCAGTCACTGTGTACATACATGTCATTATCCTCTGATCTTGTAGATACTTTGTTGGATACATGTTTTGCTGTTGTGTCTTGGATAAGCAAACAATGCATTTCCTCTGCTTCTTCTTCCAGATCCTCGTTCATCTTGGGTTACTGACAAAGGAATCTGGATTCAAGATAGCTGAGAACGCATTCAGTGGCGGGCCGCTCGGTGAATTAGTCCAGTGGAGTGACTTAATTACATCTCTTTACTTATTGGGCCATGATGTCCGGATTTCGGCTTCAATAGCTGAGCTGAAAGAGTAAGACGATTACTTTCTTCTGCTAAAACTGACTTCAGTGCTAAACCGACCGAGACCGTAAAGGCTTGGCCTAATAGAGAGGCAGAATCCCAAATTCCGGGCCCTAATTGTGTATAAGGAGCTTATGGTTCATTATTGTAGGACAGCATTGTGTAATGCAAATGCAGAATATTCCTTAGATCTGGCATGAATGGTGAAACGGGTCTGGATTATCAGGGGATCATATAAGTAGGGAACTCCACTGATCCTGAGGATAAACAGCTGATGCAGCTTTGTGTCTTCTCCTTGCACAGTGGCGCCTCCATCAGTCACTTGACAGTGCAGGGAATTGCAGTCAATGCTGTTCAATGTTGGGTGCCCAGGGGTCACTGTGCACTTGAAAAATGAAGGAGATCTGGAGCCGAATCAAAGCTGCGTCTGTTTTATTTCCGGATTGGTGGGAATCCTTGCAGTCTAGCCCACAAAATCCTAACCGGATTGTATTTTGAGTTGTATGAGAATGCACTTGTTACAAATAAATGTTATTTTATACATAATTTCTAGTTTAAAAACTATTAGGGCCCAAACTTCAAAAACCATTTTTATCCTGGACAACCTACCATCAAAATCCATCCTGAAAAACCAGGGACACTTACTCATAGATCCTGGCACCGGGACTCTGATAATCGTCATATACTTGTTTATCTGTGGCTTTCCTTGTTACTGTTAAATCACCTTTTAACATTTTTTTAATAAGCTTAAAGGGCTCTAAGGGGTGTCACTAATGCCCGTTTAGACTGTAGCTTCACAGGCTGTTACACTGTGCAGGAGCACACTGGAAAATGTTGGATCAAAGGGAGGGGGGAGATAGTGTAACACCCCGTGAAGCTGCATCATGGAGGGGCTCCGGTAAAACCCCCCCCCCAATACCACTTCTGGCTCATTAGCATTATTCCAAAATTCCATTATTCCTCTAGGCGCAGAGGATGCCCCCTTGTCCTGGTCACAGGCCTCGGTATAAAAAGATCTTTGGAGAGATCCTTGTACTGTCCGTTCAGGTATTTGTCCATTGTAATGAGGTCTCCCCTCAGTCGTCTTTTTTCTAAACTGTTTTAATCTGTCAGTGTATTCTAGTTCCCCCATTCCCCTAATAATCCTGGTTGTTCTCCTCTGCACCCGTTCCAGCTCTACTATATCCTTTTTATACACTGGTGCCCAAAACTGTACACAATATTCCATGTGTGGTCTGACCAGGGATTTGTATAAGGGCAAAACTATGTCTTTATCATGAGAATCTATTCCTCTCTTGATACATCCCATTATTTTATTTGCTTTAGCAGCAGCCGCCTGGCTCTGGTCACTAAAATTAAGTTTACCATCCACCAATACCCCCAAGTGCTTTTCAGCTCCAGTTTTACCAAGTAATTGACCGTTTAGAACATAATTATACTTTTTGTTCCCATGGTCCAAGTGCATAACCTTACATTTATCTACATTAAACCTCATCAACCATTTCTCTGCCCATCCCTCAAGCTTCCACAGATCCCTCTGTAATGCTAAACTATCGACCTCAGTATTTATTACTTTACACAGCTTAGTATCATCTGCAAATATTGAAACTTGACTGTGTAAACCCACTACAAGGTCATTAATAAATAATATTAAGAAGTGGCCCCAATACTGACCCCTGTGGCACTCCACTGGTAACGTCAACCCAATCTGAGAATGTGCCATTAATGACGACCCTCTGTTTTCTATCACTAAGCCAATTACCCAAATACACAGATTTCCCCCTATTCCCAGCAGTCTCATTTTATATACCAACCTTTTATGTGGCACGGTGTCAAATGCCTTTGAAAAGTTCAGATATACAACATCCACAGCGTCTCCCAGATCCCCCCCCAACATCCACAGCGTCCCCCAGATCCAGTCTGGAAGAAAGGAGGTCATGGATAACAGATATAAGAAGATGATCACAGTTGTGATGCCTGGATCTTTGAGTAATGTCCCTGGTAGATTTATTTTTTTTTAGTCTTCTATTCTAATTACTCTCCGATGTTTCTTCCGATCTTGGTTATGATTTATAGATGACAATTACTAGACAGAGCTCATCCATATGCTATTATGCCGTCCTCCCCGTCTGTACATTGTGTAATGATGTCCCCATCTAATTGCCTCTGGTCCTCCTATGCACGATCCTCCATGAAAGGTTAAGTGATTGGCCTCCAATATGTATTTCTCTCGTCCTTCCTCTAAATAGACTGCGCGGCTCCATTTATCTCCTCTGATAAACTGTATACTGTAGCCTTCTGGATGGGATTCTTGGCCATCTACTCCAAGAACATAATTCACAATAACTTCACCTCTTAATCACTGTGAAAGGGGGAAGTCGGAAGCGGGACATGATCGGAAGTTGATCAATTAATGGAAATCCTATTTTGCATTCTAGAGTGGAGATGGTCACAAATTTTAACTGTTCCAGTTAAAGGGGTTTTTACCACAAATTCAAGTTGGGCCCTATTCACAGGATAGGGCATAACTTGCTGATCGGTGGGGGTCTCCGTGATGAGACACCCACATATCACGCAAACGAGGGGTCTGATGGGGTCCCAGGTACCTCAGTCGGACACCTTGTCGCTCCATGAGGGTAACGGAGCAGACGGCCGCGCATGACCCTTCTGCTCCATTCATCTCAAAAGAGCCAACGGAAATCGCTGAGCACCGCGCTTGGCGAACTTCGTCAGCCCCATAAAGATGAATGGAGCAGAAGGGTCATGCACGGACGTCTGTTTCATTAATCTCCCAAAGTGACAAGGAGTCCAACTGAGGTACCTGGGAGCCCATTGGACCCCTCGTTTTCGTGCACCCTGCTACTCCATTCACTGTCTACGGACGCTGCAGAGACAGCACTGAACTTGGTTATATTAGTCCCATATATGTAAACTGAGGATCCCCCCCACTGATCAGCAGGTCAGGCCCTATCCTGTGGTTAGGGCCTAACTTGTATATGTGGGAAAACCCCTTTATCCATGGAAGCCAATCGGAGCTCAGCTGTCATTTTATAAGCAGCTGTTGGAAAATGAAAGCTAAGCTGTAATTGGTTGCTGATCTCCCTCTTTAGGTCTATGCATTAAGAATCTGTGGTTATGAAATGTTCATTATTTTTTTTCTTAGAATCATGAAGAAAGTGGTGGGGAACAGATCGGGATGTCCCACCCAAGGGGACAAGGTGGTGGAACTCATCTACATTGATATTGTGGGCCTTGCCCAGTTCAAGAAGACACTTGGTCCATCTTGGGTTCATTATCAGTAAGTATTGTGCCTGAGATGTTCTTCGTAGACCTAAAAATCTACTAAAAAATTTTTTTTTTTGTTTTGTTTTTATTAAACTTGCTGTGGTGTTTAGGCTGTACCTTCTACCAGTTTCTGGGTGTCTACTGTGCAGAACCTTGATGTATATTTGGTGCCAAAAGTCCTGCAAAGCAATGGACATTCTAAGTTGGGTCCAGTCATTGACACAATCTCCTGCTTCATAAGTTAGGGTGGAATGGACTCTCATACTCATGACATTTGGGGGTCTCGCCTTCCCCAATCAGATTATCGCCTTTCCTCAGTCCTGCTTTTGGCTCCAGTCTAGTTTGCAACAATGTATCACACAGAGCATTGTCTCAGAGCATCTGCCATAAGAGCGGATTTGGACACTTTTGACACAATCCTGCTACGATATTCTTACAGTAGATTTCGAAGCCCTTGTGAATTTGGGAAAGGAAAGCATACATGTATGTATGAGTACCAGTCTAATTCTTCTGTAATCCCCTGTAAATCTGCGGAATCTTCTTTTGATGCCGGCACGAATCTGTCTGATGTGATGTCCACATTGATCCAGGGACCTGCAGCGTCAGCCTCTTGTGCTGTACTTGTCGTCTGTGTCTTCTGACAGCTCTGTCTACTCAGTCATAAGCTATTTCCATCCTCTGCTCACTGGTGTGGCTCCTAAAACTCCAGTATTAGAAGGTTCACAGTGTAAAAACTGTGTTGTTCACACTTAAAGGCAACCCTTTTCTATAGGCTATTTGCAGTAGTATAACTAGGAGTGGCAGGGCCCCATAGCAGGCTTTGGCATATTTGTACACCTTTGCACACATGCTCATATAGAGCATATACACACACATACAGTGACCTTTACAAACACACAGCATATATACACACATACAGTATATGCAGACGCCATACACCGTATACACATGCAACATATACACATCACAGATGCAGCATATATACATCACATATGTTATATACATATTATGATGTACAAAGTGCAGCATAATATGGATATAATGATGCATATCCTCCACTCTTTAGTGTGTCTGGTCGGATGCTGGGGCCCCCTGACACGATGGGCTCCATAGCGTTTGCTATGGCTGCTACCAATGTAGTTACGCCCCTGGCTATTTGTATTGGGACCTGCAGCAATCCCACATTAATTACCTTTGCTGTTATTTTTGGGAATACCACCTTAAATCTTCTAGACCACTCATAGATATTGAAAAATGGAGAACTGAGTTTAGTTTTCTCTGTAACAGAAAACCGTGATCTATAATACATCAAAAATGTGTCCCACCACTAGAAATGGGGCAGATTTTTCACTTAATATGATTATTAGAATTTTTGTTTTTATTTAATCATGTTGTTCCAGAAAATTCTGCATTTTATACTGTGGTCCCCCATATGGGGCACTGTAGACAATACTGGTACAAAGGGGTAAAACTCAACTTTCTGCTGCCTGAGGCGAGCTATAGAATGGCGCCCCCTCCGCCCCAGTCAGTAGTAGTGTGTCAGGTTATCTTTTTACATCCGCTATGAAAAGGTACTATTTTAATTTGCAGGTCCTGTTTTGTAGCAGATAACTATGCCCCTAATGCTAATCCCGCCCCCATCTTGCTGCAATTGGTGCTGCCTGAGGCAAGAGACTCAACTTGCCTCATGGCTGGTGCACCCATGCTGGTACAATCTTGTTCTAGTAAATAAGAGGGTGTCATATACTGATGGAGAATGGCATTACATACAAGTATATATATAATTTTTTTTTTCTATTCTTTAGATGTATGTTGCGAGTTCTGGACTCATTTGGGACAGAACCAGAGTTTAATCATGCTCACTACGCCCAGTCCAAAGGCCACAAAACACCTTGGGGGAAGTGGAATCTGAATCCTCAACAGTTTTACACCATGTTCCGTAAGTTTACAATTTTTTTTTGTATTCAATCAATATATGTTGATGTAGAATTAAGATATTACACTTGAAGAATTCTTTAAAAATCTCATTAATAAAGCCAAAAGACAGCATCTCTAGATATTTATAGATTTAGTCGTCCTAGATATTGAATATAAATGGAAATTGACTAAAAAAAAATTTTATTATTAAAACAACCAAAGGCATTGTCTCCATTTGTAAATCTAGTTCCTATCGATATTTGAGAATATTAAACCGAAATTATTTAGAGAAATCTGATTATTAAAGTAGGCTGAAAGATTAGGTTTCTCGTATGGCAGGCTGTTTTTTTTTTTTTCTATGTTTTCTGTGTGGCACCAGTAGTAGGTGATATCAATGTGAATACATTGCTGATTTTAAAAGATGAAATTAAAATAATTAAAAATCTGATTAATAAAGCAAACCGAAGGGCAGTTACATTATGGACCTCAGTTTTATTGTATAGATATGTAGATATTACTTATACAGTTATTCAAGCTGAAGATGTGGTACCTGTAGGAGGCTTTTTACATCCTCCTTGGGGGCCCAATCCAGATAAACCTATAGAGCAGTGATTTTCAACCTGTTTACACTTTTTATACTTAGAAAATCCTGGGGCACACCACCAATCAAAATAGCACAAAATGACACTAAAACAGTCATAAAAGGCCTCCCTTTACTAATAAAAACCTCTAGCGGCCTCCCTTTACTAGTTAAGAGACCCTAGCTTCCTTCCCTTACTAATGTTAAGAGACCCTAGCTTCCTTCCCTTACTAATGTTAAGAGACCCTAGCTTCCTTCCCTTACTAATGTTAAGAGACCCTAGCTTCCTTCCCTTACTAATGTTAAGAGACCCTAGCTTCCTTCCCTATACTAATGTTCAGAGACCCTAGCTTCCTTCCCTTACTAATGTTAAGAGACCCTAGCTTCCTTCCCTATACTAATGTTAAGAGACCCTAGCTTCCTTCCCTTACTAATGTTAAGAGACCCTAGCTTCCTTCCCTTACTAATGTTAAGAGACCCTAGCTTCCTTCCCTTACTAATGTTAAGAGACCCTAGCTTCCTTCCCTATACTAATGTTAAGAGACCCTAGCTTCCTTCCCTTACTAATGTTAAGAGACCCTAGCTTCCTTCCCTTACTAATGTTAAGAGACCCTAGCTTCCTTCCCTTACTAATGTTAAGAGACCCTAGCTTCCTTCCCTTACTAATGTTAAGAGACCCTAGCTTCCTTCCCTATACTAATGTTAAGAGACCCTAGCTTCCTTCCCTTACTAATGTTAAGAGACCCTAGCTTCCTTCCCTATACTAATGTTAAGAGACCCTAGCTTCCTTCCCTTACTAATGTTAAGAGACCCTAGCTTCCTTCCCTATACTAATGTTAAGAGACCCTAGCTTCCTTCCCTATACTAATGTTAAGAGACCCTAGCTTCCTTCCCTATACTAATGTTAAGAGACCCTAGCTTCCTTCCCTTACTAATGTTAAGAGACCCTAGCTTCCTTCCCTTACTAATGTTAAGAGACCCTAGCTTCCTTCCCTATACTAATGTTAAGAGACCCTAGCTTCCTTCCCTTACTAATGTTAAGAGACCCTAGCTTCCTTCCCTATACTAATGTTAAGAGACCCTAGCTTCCTTCCCTATACTAATGTTAAGAGACCCTAGCTTCCTTCCCTTACTAATGTTAAGAGACCCTAGCTTCCTTCCCTTACTAATGTTAAGAGACCCTAGCTTCCTTCCCTATACTAATGTTAAGAGACCCTAGCTTCCTTCCCTTACTAATGTTAAGAGACCCTAGCTTCCTTCCCTTACTAATGTTAAGAGACCCTAGCTTCCTTCCCTATACTAATGTTAAGAGACCCTAGCTTCCTTCCCTTACTAATGTCAAGAGACCCTAGCTTCCTTCCCTTACTAATGTTAAGAAACCCTAGCTTCCTTCCCTATACTAATGTTAAGAGACCCTAGCTTCCTTCCCTATACTAATGTTAAGAGACCCTAGCTTCCTTCCCTTACTAATGTTAAGAGACCCTAGCTTCCTTCCCTTACTAATGTTAAGAGACCCTAGCTTCCTTCCCTATACTAATGTTAAGAGACCCTAGCTTCCTTCCCTTACTAATGTTAAGAGACCCTAGCTTCCTTCCCTATACTAATGTTAAGAGACCCTAGCTTCCTTCCCTTACTAATGTTAAGAGACCCTAGCTTCCTTCCCTTACTAATGTTAAGAGACCCTAGCTTCCTTCCCTTTACAAATAATAACCTTATATACTTACCCTTGTTGTCTTCTTCCGCGTACCTTCACTCCTAATGGCGATCCGCTCACCTTCTGTAGCTCCTGCACCGCGCACCTCTGGTCACATGACATGGGCCGCGCGGTGCAGGAGCTACAGAAGATGGGCGGATCGCTGACGCGGGGCTTGTAGGTAAGTATGGGGCAGAAACACGGGGGCGCGGCGGCAGCACTACACCGGGACACCATAGTTCGGGGAACTTTCCCCGCGGCACACAGGTTGAAAATCACTGCTATAGAGAACAGTTTCATTGATAATGTATTCATATCTGAAATCTGATTAATAAAGCAGGCTTAAAGGTATTGTGCAGGAATACATAACAGATAAGCCTGCTCGGCCAATCATTGACAACAACTGCCTGCGTTACCCAGTGATTGGCTGAGCAGGAATCTGCAGGCAAAACGTAGGTGTTGCACTTCTTTAAAGAAGACCTGTCACCAGAATTCCCTCTTCCCGCCCCCCCAGTCCTCCATTCCTGGAGTTACATGGTTACAAGTTTGATACAAATTCCTAATCCTTGGGGATCCGTGCTGATTAGTCCCTGCCTTTTGATACGTTAACTTTAATGAAGTACTGTAGATTCTGATTGACGGCGAAAACATTGGCTAAGTGAATACAAATTGCTTATTGATCCCCGTTGCTCAATTTTTGGTTTTATAGATTTCTTAGCTTTTGTGTCTAGATAAACTTGAGGACATCTGATCATTATACAGCAACTTGGCCTTTCATCTCATCTCCGAAATAGAAAGCGTTAGGTTCTCAGCTGGTTACTTATGTGTGAAATATGTTAAATTGAAACCAGTTATTAAGAAAAAAATGACCATGGGATTGGTATGGGAAAATGTAAGCAGATTACTTATCGGGGGTCCTGTCACCACATTTTTTTTATTTTTTTATTTTTTTTAGAAATACTAGTGACAGGTTCACATAGAGTCCTATTAACTAAATGCCAGCATTGTTTTAGTTAAAAATTGTTCCCCTCACATCCCCTTAAAATCAACTTTATCTTACCTCCCAGATCATCAGTGATTCAGAGATGCGTGTCTTGCTCGGTACAGTCCAGCGTTTCCTCCCCATCTTCTCACTATTTAGCACTTAATGCCATGTGACCAGGTTGAGGTCCTTTACGCACTAACGTTTGCAGAATTTGCCCCATGTATGTATCTGATTACATGAAGTCATGTGATATCATGTGATATCATGTGATCAGATACATACATGGGGTAGATTTTGCAAATATTAGTGGCTAAAGGGCGTTAGGTGACATCGCCTTGGTCGCATGACAGGAAGTGCTGAATGGTGAAGAGGCATGGGACACACCCTCCGACTCCTGGCTGTGTGCCAGGTAAGATGACAAAGTTGATTTTATGGGCATGGGAGGGAAACTATTTTTAGCTAAGAGAAGGGTGGCATTTAGTCAATGGGGCTCTAATGGAACCTGTCACTAGCTGTATTTGTTAAAAATGCGCTGACGGGTTCCCTTTAGAACCTGAATAATCTGTATAGATTGTAACTTTAACACCATTTCCACTAGTAATCAGATTTTTCAGTTTTTTTTTTTTTTAAATTGTGAACTTTTACCCCGGTATAAGCTGAATATGTGAAAGCAACTTGGTGGGTTTTTTTCCTACCTTTTTTCCGATATGTTTTCCGTCTGGCAGACTTTCTCTATAACAGATGTGGACAGGTGGATGGAGAAGCGCGATTAATATTCTGCAGCTCTCTCCAGCTGGGGCTCTGAAGCTCTCCGTCGAGCCATTTTTCTGAAAACTTGTTAAAGTACAATTTAACCTTCAAATTTATTTCCCCCCCCGTCCTACTGAGGTCGCAGGAAACCTGCCTGGAGCACTGACAGCCTAAAATTAATACCAACTGACAATGGAAAGAGTTTTCTTTCACTTCATCATAAAAGCGGGAATAGATTTTTATTTCCTCCTATTTTATTTTTTTAATTTTTTTTGACCTTCCCAAAACACAAATAACTACATCCACCAGAGAGATGGAGTCAGAGAAGTCCTGCACAGGTTCAGAGCGTCATTTATAGGCAAAAATACTGGTGTGACTATTAAGAGGAAGGGGGGGAAACTAGGGGATACTGCTGTGGTTAGTTTTGGCTGACATATTAAGCCTCCTAGAGAGGAGGAATACTTTGATGACTGACAGAGTAGTGGACACCACTGGGGATGGTAGGGATTAGGGGGCACCGGTAGAACTCCTGGTGTGGATTAGGGGGCACCGGTAGAACTCCTGGTAGGGATTAAGGGACATGGGTAGAACTACTGGGAGGGATTAAGGGACATGGGTAGAACTACTGGGAGGGATTAAGGAACACCGTAAGAACCACTGGGAGGAGATTGGGGAGCGCCGGTAGAACCACTGGGAGGAGATTGGGGAGCGCCGGTAGAACCACTGGGAGGAGATTGGGGAGCGCCGGTAGAACCACTGGGAGGAGATTGGGGAGCGCCGGTAGAACTACTGGGAGGAGATTGGGGAGCGCTGGTGGAACTACTGGGAGTCGATTGGGGAGCGCCGGTGGAACTACTGGGAGTCGATTGGGGAGCGCCGGTGGAACTACTGGGAGTCGATTGGGGAGCGCCGGTGGAACTACTGGGAGTCGATTGGGGAGCGCCGGTGGAACTACTGGGAGGAGATTGGGGAGCGCCGGTAGAACTACTGGGAGGAGATTAGGGAGCGCCGGTAGAACCACTGGGAGGAGATTAGGGAGCGCCGGTAAAACTACGCGGAGGAGATTAGGGAGCGCCGGTAGAACTACTGGGAGGAGATTAGGGAGCGCCGGTAGAACTACAGGGAGTAGATTGGGGAGCGCCGGTAGAACTACTGGGAGGAGATTGGGGAGCGCCAGTAGAACCACTGGGAGGAGATTGGGGAGCGCCAGTAGAACCACTGGGAGGAGATTGGGGAGCGCCAGTAGAACCACTGGGAGGAGATTGGGGAGCGCCAGTAGAACCACTGGGAGGAGATTGGGGAGCGCCGGTAGAACTACGCGGAGGAGATTAGGGAGCGCCGGTAGAACTACGCGGAGGAGATTAGGGAGCGCCGGTAGAACTACGCGGAGGAGATTAGGGAGCGCCGGTAGAACTACGCGGAGGAGATTAGGGAGCGCCGGTAGAACTACGCGGAGGAGATTAGGGAGCGCCGGTAGAACTACGCGGAGGAGATTGGGGAGCGCCGGTAGAACTACTGGGAGGAGATTAGGGAGCGCCGGTAGAACCACTGGGAGGAGATTGGGGAGCGCCGGTAGAACTACTGGGAGGAGATTAGGGAGCGCCGGTAGAACTACGCGGAGGAGATTAGGGAGCGCCGGTAGAACCACTGGGAGGAGATTGGGGAGCGCCGGTAGAACTACTGGGAGGAGATTAGGAAGCGTTGGTAGAACTACGCGGAGGAGATTAGGGAGCGCCGGTAGAACCACTGGGAGGAGATTGGGGAGCGCCGGTAGAACTACTGGGAGGAGATTAGGAAGCGTTGGTAGAACTACGCGGAGGAGATTAGGGAGCGCCGGTAGAACTACGCGGAGGAGATTAGGGAGCGCCGGTAGAACTACGCGGAGGAGATTGGGGAGCGCCGGTAGAACTACTGGGAGGAGATTAGGGAGCGCCGGTAGAACCACTGGGAGGAGATTGGGGAGCGCCGGTAGAACTACTGGGAGGAGATTAGGGAGCGCCGGTAGAACTACGCGGAGGAGATTAGGGAGCGCCGGTAGAACCACTGGGAGGAGATTGGGGAGCGCCGGTAGAACTACTGGGAGGAGATTAGGAAGCGTTGGTAGAACTACGCGGAGGAGATTAGGGAGCGCCGGTAGAACCACTGGGAGGAGATTGGGGAGCGCCGGTAGAACTACTGGGAGGAGATTAGGAAGCGTTGGTAGAACTACGCGGAGGAGATTAGGGAGCGCCGGTAGAACTACTGGGAGGAGATTGGGGAGCGCCGGTAGAACTACTGGGAGGAGATTGGGGAGCGCCGGTAGAACTACTAGGAGGAGATTGGGGAGCGCCGGTAGAACTACTAGGAGGAGATTGGGGAGCGCCGGTGGAACTACTGGGAGGAGATTGGGGAGCGCCGGTAGAACTACTGGGAGGAGATTGGGGAGCGCCGGTAGAACTACTGATTGAGACCAATGAATTCACCATTAAACATCACTTGTACCTTCTGCTGCCACCTACTGGAGCTATATGGCAGGGCAGTAGTTTCTGTTACAACGAGCTCACATGCAGATTCTTACATTGTTACAGTATGAGTACACTGCAAAGTTTAGTGACAAAATCGGTGACATCTTCCGTCGGCAGACGCTCGGTACAGTCACCGCTAGTGCTCAAAGTCAAATGAGATGCTAAATGGTTTTCCTGTGCGATTCCCTGTGGATCAGAATAAAATTCCTTGTAGCAGCTGATCCTCACTGTGCTGTGTCTCTTCTATCCCCCGGGGTGCAGCTCACACACCTGATAACAGCTTCCTGGGGTTCGTGGTGGAGCAGCATCTCAACGCCAGCGACATCAGACACATGAATGACATCAAACGCCAGAACCAGTCGCTTGTCTACGGGAAAGTCGACAATTTCTGGAAGGTACGTGGGTTTTTCTGTAATGAATTCGGTCCTGCTGTACACATGGTTGGGTAATGGAACAAGCAGGTGCCCGGCTGAAATGTCTGGTGTCACTTACGGCAAAATTGTATCCATTCTGATTGCCAATGTTCCAAATGTGAGATTGTGTTTCCCCCATTAGCAACCAATAAAGTTCTACCATGGTGTATGTTAGTAGCAGCAGAACTGTGAAGTATTGTTTTTTTTTTAACCACTGGTGGTAGGGAAGTGGTCCTCACACTGCTCTGTTGTTTGCTTTCTGTTCAGTATTGTCCCTAGAAAGATGTGTAATAATACCTTTGTGTAAGTTAGTAGCAGCAGGACTGTGAAATATGGATTAATATTCCAGAATTGTAGCTTCATTAAGTGAACTGTGGGCATATTCTCACACTGCTGTGCTTTATGCTGTGTTTAGCTGCTCAGCAAACCCCTCGCTTCTTCTCTGAGTAAAAGCTTGGGCAGGATTCTGTTGAGAATTACAGCAGTTACTTAGAGCAGGGGGAGAAGAGCACAGCAGTGTGAGGACGTATTTGCTCTCATAGTGAAATTGCTTACATCTCCAAATGCAAAGATTATGAGATCTGCCATTACACAGTTCTGCCACCGCGCAGAAAAAAAGTGCTGTTCTTCTTGTGCCCGTTTTTGTGTTAAGATAAAAGTCGTACAGACTGCAAACTATGTAGTCTGACCCTGCAGTCATGTATACTACTCTGCTTCTACGGTCTATTGGTTACTGATCGATTTCCTCCTGCATCGCTCCAGCATGTGGCTGTATACCCAGGATGCATGGGGGTTTCTTTTTTATTAATAAACAGTAACAAAGTTGCCAAATGGCTGTACATAGCTATTCTCGTGGAATCTGACTGTCCCTATCCGCAGGAGAAGAGCTGTTACAGTAGGAGTATTAACTCCATATTATTCCCAATGGTTTGGAGTAGATTTTGGGCCTGGGTACAGTTCATTTGCTTTATTTTAGGACTTCACACTTCACTTTTATAAGCAGCGGCCCTTTAAGGCCAGAAAAAGAGGAATTTTTTCATCTTCTTGGAGTTTCCCCAGGACGTGATGAGAAGTGAACGCTATTTTCAGATGATGGAAAATATTATAAACGCAGTCGCCATCTGGACCACCCCGCGAGATTATTGTCAAGAAATGGCAAGACGCTCCCCTCCTGGCAGAGGGAATTGGGATTATATGGATTTCCTTATTGAGCGGCTCTCGCACTTCTGCATTGTGAAATAGCTGAGGCTCGGTCTTTTGTGTTTTGTGAGAGGGATAACGGCAGAGCCTTAAGCTGTTCTCCATATGGCGCTGCCACTGAGCCACCAGCTTGATCAAGTCTGTGCGTATTAATTTCCTTCCTTATCCGTGGCCTGGAGCAGCGAGCATATGGTGGTGGTTAAACTGCAGGGGCTTACGTTGTGTGAAGGTGACCTACGTGTCCGGCTGGGTAAGATGGGTTATAGGACTCTTGTACAGGCGGTCCCCTACTTAAGAACACTCGACTTACATACGACCCCTAGTTACAAACGGACCTCTGGATGTTGATAATTTACTGTACTTTAGCCCTAAATTACAATAATCAGCTGTAACCGTTATCACAGGCGTCTGTAATGAAGCTTTAGTGTTACTCCTGGTTCTTATGACAATCCAACATTTTTAAAATCCAATTGTCACAGAGACCAAAAAAGTTCTGGCTGGGATTACAATGATAAAATGTACAGTTCCGACTTGCATACAAATTCAACTTAAGAACAAACCTACAGACCCTATCTTGTATGTATCTATCTGCCTGTAATGTGGACTATGAAGGGGTTGATTTAGCCCAATAACTGGATGATGAAGTGACTGCGTGTCTTGGTGTCTGTAAACATTTCACTTTTCCAATGCTCTAGAGCAGTGATGGTGAACCGTGCCCAAACTAGAACCAAAATCCACTTATTTACCCTGAAGTGCCAACATGAAATTTTAAGCAGTAACTTATTGCTGCCTGTTCTTCCTCATCTTCCAATCGTATCAGCCCCCTGAGGGCACCAATACAGCTGACAAGAGGGCAAATTCAGACTCTCATTGTAGCTTCTCTCCAGGGTCTCTCTGTACAGGAAGAATGGTGGGTCCAGAATGAGGACCTCCAAAGATTAATGCAGTTCTGTCAAAACCTTTTCACTTTTCGCACAGTTCCTTAAAGTCAGCTGTAGCTTTAAAACAGCGCTGAGAGTGGCATCTCTTTAGTTTCCTGGGACTGCAGGAAGATTTGACCCTATTTGGTGAACTCTGTCCTGGAGTGATGGCCTGGGTGCCCACAGAAAGGGCTTTGAGTTCCACCTCTGGCACCCGTGCCATAGGTTCGCCACCACTGCTCTATTACATATGAAGATAAACTACACAGGATAATCCGACCCCTTCCCTTCCTTGGTTGAACTTGATGGACATGTATCTTTGTTTTTTTTCAGCCGTATAAACTATGATCCTACTTTATAGATGAGAAAATTAATGGCAAAAGTCAATTCATTTTTTTTTTTTTTTTTTGCCTTTTATTCATGACTTTGTCTCCATGGTAACAGACTACAAATAAGCCCCATGTAGTCAGTCTGTCCAGTTATGTTACTACTTTTCATCTACATGATCTCTGGGCTAACCAGCGAACGGCAGAGTATTGTGACTCCTACTTAAAGGATGGAGAATAAGAAGTTGTTCACTGATGGCACAATGTTCTTTACCAAAATTCTTAATGTGTGTATTGTTTCACATGATGACTATTCCCTTGTATCTATTTATGTCTATGACTCCATTAAAAAAACGGTTTTACGGAAGAATAGGTGACCAAAAATCCCCCATCGTGAAAATCCATCATGATTATCAAGGGACATAACTCCTAGATCCCGGCACTGTGATTCTGGAAATCTTATATTTGTTATCTATGGCCTCCTTCCTTCTAAAATCCACTTTGATCACTATGCTGATGAGACTGAAAGGTTCTGAGTAATGTTATCAGAGCCACTCTACACTGTGCTGCATAGAAGCTCCCTACATCTCTATACAGCTGAGCTGCACCGGCGCACACCATGGTTGGGTGCTGTGCTGTTATTTTGGAAGAAAGTAGTAGTACTGTCTTAATGTAGTAATGGGCGATGCTTTAGATCAGCTGTGTTACAGGAGACGATTGCCAAGACTGATACACTGTACCAAATCATCACATGTGAGAAGTACAGGTCTTCACCTTCTGCATTTCTGTAATGATACATACACAATGTCATAGTAAATTATCAGGACAGGAGAGAACCCGTTGCTTGATGTGTTGAGCTCACAGAGCATTGTCCAGGCCCTGCGCCCGCACTCTGGCGTGTCCTGCACACAGCAGCTGCTTGTAATATTAGTCGGGATCTCTGACATCTGGGATGATTTCGAGTACAAGCTGTAGATGGCTTAGAACACTGGAAACACTTGTAGCATTTATTACTCTCCTCTGTCGTCTCGCAGTATTTAGGGCTCGCGTGTCTCTTACTTGTACACTGAAACGAATCTGATGCTGTTCTATGGGCCGTGCGACATTAGCATGCAGTGTACGTTGGCAATGCATTGGATTAGTGCCTCTTCCTATAACGTGGTATTTAAGGGGACGGTCATTGTTTACACATTCTATGATCTTCTCTTGCGTGTACTGCGTGTTACCGCTGTGTGAGAGGATGGGGGCGCTATTCTGAGTTTCGATACACTGTATTTAGTACACAGATATCACGCACAATGTTTCAGCTACAATACGTATTCTAGGATTAAATAGATTGTATTTTGTGTTTCCATCTATTGCAAGCAAGCAAGCAAGCAGAGATCTTAAACAAGGCAAGGAAGAGAGGCGCAAACTGAGTGAGAAAGTTGAAGAATTGTCTTTACAATTTATTTGAAATAATTGCCAAATTGTTTTATGCAGCAATTGAATGTAGCTGTCCTGCAATACCAGCCACAGCCTTTGGGTTAGGGTGGCGCTGTGTTCATATCCATTGTAATGGCTAAACCACTAGATTGTATTCTTCCTAATTGCCATATATACACTACACACTTAATATTCTGCTTCTTTTTTTTCCCCAAAGGACAAGAATAAATATTTGGATATCATTCATACGTACATGGAAATACATGGCACTGTGCATGAGAAGGGTACAGTCCACATGCCCAATTACGTAAAGAATCATGGTATACTCAGCGGACGGGACCTCCAATTCCTGCTTCGAGAGACTACAGTGAGTTGGTCGCTGCTCATTTCATCACATAAGGTTATATCCACAATTGAAGCAAACCTGTTACATGGAATGGTCAGGTTCCAATATCCTGTGCTATGCTGATTTTCAGAATACCTTTACCAGCATTCGGAATCTTTTCAGGACTTTATAAAACTTTATTTCACATTACCTGATTCCCTGCCATTAGCATGTCTCCTCTCATCCACACTCCTTCATGGGGATGGTGTGAAAAATGCATGAGGAAACAGAGACCTAGGCACACACAGGCTGCAGCCCCCCACTCAAATAAGCCAAATAATGTGAAATGAAGTTTAATAAAGTACTGAAAGCTCAAATCCAAGTAAAATAAGAAAAAAAAGTTATTTGTCAAATAAGTCACAGGTCTGCCTACAGTGTGTAAGCATAAAATTACCTGAAGTTAATGAATAATAACGTAGTAATTTTGTAAATTGTGATCACTTGATACTTTGGGAGTATTTCCTTATCTTACATATTTAATGCAATTAACAAGGCGCAAAAAAAATCTGTTTACCCAATATCTTATGCTGCCCCAGTCTTCTGAAGGTTTTCCATATTTAAAATGTGTAAGGCTGAATGAAACGGTTTCTACTTCCTGTTTCCGATACAGACACACAGGAAGTGCTTCTTAGCCAATCACGGGAGGAGGCGGGTCACTTTTGCAGCCCTTTATGGGGGGGGCTGGACATGTGAGAATAGTACGGCTTCTTTTTTCGTTTTTAACCCATTGTGGGACTTTTACATACTATGATTAATGGATTATAACACTGTAAAATAATTTTACTGTACACACGTATACTCTATATATATCCATCTCCCTGTGAACAGCCCCTGTACCACCCTGTTTAGATCCGCTTTTTCTGTGATGGAAATTCTATATTCCTGACCTCGTCCTAATGAGAACATCCCACCCACCCGCTCCCGGGACGACCACTTTGCCTTTGTATGGCCGTCATGAGATGTTTCCCTGTATTATATGCGCACCATGGGTGGTATCCTCTAAAACAATGGTGTGTTTACATGGCTTGCTCCGTGTTTCCCCCGTCTATTGATGTCGTTCGATGACTTTGTCGGCTTTTGTGCCATTCACTAAAAGCAGCTGGAATAAAACCAGTGTAAGTGCCTTCCCATTCTGGATATAATGCTGCACTAATCGCCTATATTTACTCTCATAATAGCCCATAGTCCTAAGCAAGCAGATCCCATCTCCACAACCACCCTGCAACCAAAATATCAATTTCCCTGTAACATTGAGGGGAAAAATATCACCGCTATTGTTGGCACATAATTCCTTTAAGAGGCAGGATTTATTTTCAAAGGACTCAAAATGTAAGCTGAGATATTTGCACTTAGATCATATTAAAAATGAATTTATAGCTTCAGCAGACCTGACACATTCTCTATATACTACACCACACAGAAGGAGAGGCGACACAACCTCTATATACTACACCACACAGGAGGAGAGCAGACACATCCTCTATATACTACACCACACAGGAGGAGAGCTGACACATCCTCTATATACTACACCACACAGGAGGAGAGCTGACACATCCTCTATATACTACACCACACAGGAGGAGAGCTGACACATCCTCTATATACTACACCACACAGGAGCAGAGCTGACACATCCTCTATATACTACACCACACAGGAGGAGAGCTGACACATCCTCTATATACTACACCACACAGGAGGAGAGCTGACACATCCTCTATATACTACACCACACAGGAGGAGAGCTGACACATCCTCTATATACTACACCACACAGGAGGAGAGCTGACACATCCTCTATATACTACACCACACAGGAGCAGAGCTGACACATCCTCTATATACTACACCACACAGGAGGAGAGCTGACACATCCTCTATATACTACACCACACAGGAGGAGAGCTGACACATCCTCTATATACTACACCACACAGGAGGAGAGCTGACACATCCTCTATATACTACACCACACAGGAGGAGGGCTGACACATCCTCTATATACTACACCACACAGGAGGAGAGCTGACACATCCTCTATATACTACACCACACAGGAGGAGAGGAGACACATCCTCTATATACTACACCACACAGGAGGAGAGCTGACACATCCTCTATATACTACACCACACAGGAGGAGAGCTGACAAATCCTCTATATACTATACCATACAGGAGACATGACACCTCCTCTATATACTACACCACACAGGAGGAGAGCTGACACATCCTCTATATACTACACCACACAGGAGCAGAGCTGACACATCCTCTATATACTACACCACACAGGAGGAGAGCTGACACAACCTCTATATACTACACCACACAGGAGGAGAGCTGACACATCCTCTATACACTACACCCCACAGGAGGAGAGCTGAAACATTCTCTATATACTACACCACACAGGAGGAGAGCTGACACATCCTCTATATACTACACTACACAGGAGGAGAACTGCCACATCCTCTATATACTACACCACACAGGAGAGCTGACACATCCTCTATATACTACACCACACAGGAGGAGAGCTGACACATCCTCTATATACTACACCACACAGGAGGAGAGCTGACACATCCTCTATATACTACACCACAAAGGAGGAGAGCTGACACATCCTCTATATACTACACCACACAGGAGGAGAGCTGACACATCCTCTATATACTACACCACACAGGAGGAGAGCTGACACATCCTCTATACTACACCACACAGGAGGAGAGCTGACACATCCTCTATACTACACCACACAGGAGGAGAGCTGACACATCCTCTATATACTACACCACACAGGAGGAGAGCTGACACATCCTCTATATACTACACCACACAGGAGGAGAGCTGACACATCCTCTATATACTACACCACACAGGAGGAGAGCTGACACATCCTCTATATACTACACCACACAGGAGGAGAGCTGACACATCCTCTATATACTACACCACACAGGAGGAGAGCTGACACATCCTCTACATACTACACCACACAGGAAAGTTTGTGTCACTGGTTCCCAGGACCGCCGGCATATTTGTACATTTTATAACTTGTGTATTTTTTGTTCTTTTTCTTCTATTATTTGTCCTTTTACCATTGATTTCCCCTGTTTATCGCTTGATCCTGCAGCAGTGGCCCTTGTCTCTCTGTATTTCCAGCTGTGCACAGATTTATAGGCTTGGTGACACGCTGAATAACCCAAAGGGTCCCGGATGATTTCAGCCCTGGATCCCTGCTGTTTGCCTGTAATTCTCCATGTTCTTTGGCAGCAGTCAGACTTGCGTGGGTGCGCGCTCACTCGCTGTGTTACAGTTCAGCATTTACACACAATGAATCGAGGCGCTACAGCGCGTCTAATGTGCGAGAGCCACCGTCTGGCACTGCTCCAGCTTATTTTAGAGGGTCGCTCCTGCAGCGAGACTTCCCTCCATGAGCTGTGGGAGCAGATATTACATTATTTTACAATGTCATCCTGCCCAGAAACTTTTGAAGTGCTTTTTTGGGCTCTACTGTACAAAGTATGAACATGAGTGGTTAATACAGTGGGTGATGCCGCTGTAACCACATGGTATCCACCTTCTACGCTACATCGGTCAGTGCAAGGCCAACTCATCGCTCTACTCTGCCCTCAACCTCTTCCCAGTACAACTTTTACCTTTACAAAAGAGACAGACCAGGTGCTATGGACCAGTGTTGTGATTGCTGTCCAATCCATGGCTATGTTTACACTATGCAGCAGATCTGCCTCGTCATTCTCCATATAGGTAATTTTGCTCCCTGGCTCACGCTCTTTGTGTTCTGTTTCAGCTTTTCGTAGGCTTGGGTTTCCCATATGAAGGCCCGGCTCCGCTTGAGGCCATTGCTAATGGCTGCGCATTCCTGAACCCTAAATTCGACCCACCAAAAAGCAGCAGGAATACGGACTTCTTTAAAGGAAAACCAACATTGCGAGAGGTGAGCAGTGTAAAGTATGGGGGGTATTGATCACTAACAAGGAGAGGGCGTCGCATCTGTAATCCCGGACCTTGTCTAATGTTCCTGCAGCTAACGTCCCAGCATCCCTACGCCGAAGTGTATATCGGAAAACCTCATGTCTGGACGGTGAACATCAACGACCCTGATGAAGTGGAGAAGGCGGTGAAGGGGATATTGAATCAGAAGGTAGAGTTTTACTCCTTTATCTTTTATCCTAGCTCCTCTTCCCAGCCGCCACAAGCCGATGGAGATGGCGGCAGATATCGGGCCGAATTATGCTCCACTTTAGTGCCGGAAGTAATAGAAGGTGTCTGGCACGCTGATGTAATGTACATTGGCAGAGGAGGCTTGCGGCTGATCCTAAAACCTTCACCTCCTTCTGCCTGAGCTGCTTGCTCCATCCTAACCTCTCCGGATGCCACGGATTAAATTCCTTGTTTTTCCTCCCAGAATGAACCGTACCTGCCCTACGAGTTCACGTGTGAAGGAATGCTCCAGAGGGTCAACGCCTTCATTGAAAATCAGGTAAGGAGGACACACACAGGTCATGGCAGGGACCTTTCTGTATGACTGAGGCATGAAGTTGTGCAAGAATTCAAAGATTCTTAACTCTTTTCACCCCCTCTGGGGAAATATTTAGTTTGTGTGATGGCGATAACCCCAAATGGGAGGTCACCAGCAGCTTCAGTACCCGAGGGCATCGTAAAACAGTTTGACACAGTCATGCAACTCCCACTGCTCCAAAATTACCATTCCTGTGCATGCTGGGAGTTGTAGTTCTGCAGCACTAGGAGAATTTACCAGTTCTGCATAATCGCACACTACTATGGCTAAAGGCATGCTGGAGGTTGTAAACCATGGTTATAGTCGGGTACGGAAGCTGTTGAGAAAACTACAACTCCCAGCAACCTCTGCCAAAGGAGTTGTAGTTGTGCAAGAGTATGAAAAACAAAGCTTCAGGAATTATGGTTTTTGGTGGCCTGAGAAATGTTAGGAGTTGTAGTTGTGCAATAATTTGCGATACAAACAGACTGCATCTATCTGCACAGCTATTGCATCCCTTATAGATCATCTCGGGGTCCGTTATTCTTGTAGAAATAAACCATATGTGCTCGTACAACTTCTCGCCTCTGCTTTCATATTAGGAACTAGGGCGCCGCCTGCAGGCCAAAGCCTGTACCTGCAGGCTGCATTAAATGAATATCCGTCCTTCTTTTTCTCCTATGTAGGACTTCTGTCATGGACAAGTCATGTGGCCGCCATTAGGTGCCCTGCAGGTGAAGCTGGCAGAGCCGGGCAAGTCCTGTAAACAGGTGTGCCAGGAGAACCAGCTGATCTGCGAGCCCTCGTATTTCCAGCATCTCAACAAAGATAAAGACCTGGCCAAGTAAGTGCCTGAAATACACTGTGATGCATATGTGACCTTTCACCTGTCTATTCCCATCTCTGTAAGGTCAGGGCTGCTGGAACTTGGGCAGCGTACAGGAGACAAGGCATCGGTTCCCAAAAGACCAACGTACTGCTCTCCTTTGTGTTTCTGTAGGCCCTTCCCCACCCACTGTGTATCAGAGTGACCTCTCTTTGCATCCTGAGGCTCCTTGCATCATGGCGCTTTCACTGTTAGAGCTTTTACACCCCAGTCCTGTCGCTTGAGGAAACTGGTCACTGCCTCCTACAAAATCGGCACAATCTTTTGCTGATGGTGATAGGAGCAGGGTCCCCAAGCGATGTAAAGCGTAACTTTGTAACCTTCTTTTCTCCACATTCTACCTCCCAATGTTACATACAGCCCTGGCCTTCATATACCATCACCGGCATGAGCAGGTCACTGCCTGCTACAAAATCAGCACAGCATATACATTCTGCAGAAGGGCTCCTCCTACTATATACCTCCCCCCAACTCCATGACCCATCTGTATTTCTTCTCCACCTCTTCCTCCCACTGACCCCCAACAAGATCAACACCCTCCTCCCCCGCTGTTGTAAATATTCATCACTCAATCTTTGTGTTTCTCCCGTAGGTTCGGAATCCACTGCCAGTCTTCGGACACCGCAAGCGACATTGTGGTCCCGTCAGTGGACGAGAATAAAAAACATTGCGTGTTTCAAGGGGATCTCTTGCTGTTCAGCTGCGCCGGGTCCCACAGTAACCACAGGAGGGTCTGTCCCTGCAGGGACTACATGAAAGGACAGGTGGCCATCTGCAAGGACTGTCTATAGCACTCCATGCCCTCCCTCCTCCTTTGTATCTGAATGGGGTCCATTCAAAGCTGGTGCAGGGGCACAGTGAGGTTTCTCGCCCCCCCCCCTTTACACATCGACCTTCCTGGAGATGGACGAGTGTTTCATCCCTGCCACAGGGGGGCGCACTTTCTCTACACCATGTTTCAGGGGTGTCTTGTGAGCTCAAAGTACGTGAAAGGAACGGTTAATCAGATTCTATGACCTTCCACCTCTGCGCTGCTCCCCCCCCCCCCCCCCCCCCCCCCAAAATTAATATATGTTTCCAAAGCTGGCGACCTGTCCGATGAGACATCCGGGGATCACGAGGACCCTCACCGCATGCTGCAGAGGTCGCAGAGGATCGCACACAGGGGCCGGCCATGTCCTAACGCATGACTACTGATGGATCGCAACGCTGGTGTTGCAAGATTTTGTCTGAAAGTACAAAACTTCCTGCCCCGCTGTCCCGGTCACAGAAACTGCCAGGCCATTGGCTGACCGCACCTTAAGCTCCTCCTAGGACCCTTTGGGCGGGCACAGAAAATGTTGATAGAACCGTGAAGTGGTCATCATGCTGTCTTAGCTAGTTTTGGAGATAGTCGAGAGACAGTAGCATTAGAGTTACAGAGAAATTATATATATATATATATATACAGCTTGTACAGTATCATGGTTTTTTTAAGGGCATGTCCGAGATAATTATGTATATATTTAACATATGTGGAGTATTTTTATTTAGTTATTTATGACACGGAGAAGGTGTACAGTTTTTGGTTTTTTTATTTTTATGTTCATTATTTGTTTTTCAAGGGTAGCTATATCACCTTTGACCTTGATATATACCTTTATGGGTGCACCGAGGTTGGCAGCCCAGATTCTGAAATATCCACTGAGGCGCGAGGCTCTTGAGACCGATGCCTCTGATCAATCCATTGGAGGTTAATCCTTTGCGGCTCTATGTATCTCCCTGGTAACAGACTACAAACATTGTAGTCTGATCCTACAGCTGCATTGCCTTCTGTCTGTCCTCTAGATTTTGCTTATGTAGGAAACAAAAGAGGCTACATGCAGACGATGTATGCCCACCGTACCATAGCATGGCGGGGGCATACATCGGCACAGGGGAGGAGCGCAGCTACCCCCGCCCCTCTCCATAGGAATATACAGCGCACCGTATATACGTCCCCCATAAGTTTGTAAAATGTAGCGGACAGATAAGTGTCTGAATACATGTTGCTTGTTTGTTGTCTGTTACCATAGAGACGCATCGCTTGGCGAGACCGCTGAAGATCTGGAATTTGGTTTTCTATATTTTTCTATGGGTTTTTTTAATTTTTGTTTTATTGCATTGGAAAAATTTGTTGTGACAGGTCCCCTCCATTTTGAGGGGGGGGGGGGGGGGGGGGGGGGCCAGGAATTTGGGAAACTGTGGGCCGTCTGCCCTGTGCACTGGTGAGGGGTATCTCGGGGTCACGTGTATTGGGGGGGGGGGGGGGGGTCTCCAAAGCTTGAATTTCAGTTGCCAGTATGAAGTTGTGTGTCACGTCGCTCCCCCCGGATGCCTCCTGATGCTTGATCGGTACATGGGTTTTGTTGTTTGTTTAATTCTAAAAAAATGTAATGTTTATATAACAGTTTATAAAAAAAGATAAACCTAAAAGGAGCAGATGTCAGATTCCAGCCAACTCTCTGGCTCTCCCAGAACAAACACAGAGCAGCATCAGTAATTTTGTGGCAGGTACTTACATCCAACTGTTGAATTTCCTCTTAATTTACATTTTTGTATTTTTTTTGCTTTTCTTTTCATATTTTTTATAATTGAAAAATTACCATATATACTAGCCTAGTGTAAGCCTAGTCTAAGCCTAGTCTAAGCCTAGTCTAAGCCTAGTCTAAGCCTAGTCTAAGCCTAGTCTAAGCCTAGTCTAAGCCTAGTCTAAGCCTAGTGTAAGCCTAGTTTTTCAGCACAAAAAAAATGTGCTGAAAACTCAAACTCGGCTTATACTCGAGTAAAAAAAATATATCAAAACTGACCTTTCCGGCTTTCCCCGCTGCTGGCTATATACTGGGGGATATAGGATGGCAGACTATATACTGGGGGGCAGGTGCTGGCTATATACTATGGGGCAGGGTCCGGCAGGCTATATACTATGGGGCAGGGTCCGGCAGGCTATATACTATGGGGCAGGGTCCGGCAGGCTATATACTATGGGGCAGGGTCCGGCAGGCTATATACTGGGGGGCAGGTGCTGGCTATATACTATGGGGCAGGGTCCGGCAGTCTATATACTGGGGGGCAGGTGCAGTCTATATACTGGGGTCAGGTGCTGGCTATATACTATGGGGCAGGTTCCGGCAGGCTATATACTGGGGAGGCTGTGACCAATGCATTTCCCACCCTCGGCTTATACTCGAGTTAATAGGTTTTCCCAGGTTTTTGTGGTAAAATTAGGGGCCTCTGCTTATACTTGGGTCGGCTTATACTCGAGTATATACCGGTAGTCCGGTTGCTGCTCAGTAGTAAGAGAGGGGGTTTATTAATAGCGCCCCCTTATGGATGTTTTGAGCTTATTGGATACTACAAGCCATTATTTAATGCTATTGGATTACTGCCCCCACGCCCTGTAGGGAGGCCCCTGCCCCCTGTAGGGAGGCCCCTTCCGCTTGCGCCCTGTAGGGAGGCCCCCCTGCACCCTATCTATAATTGCCACTGCCATATTGGGCCCTATAATATCCCTGGGCTCTACAGTAATATTGCTGTCAGTGACCTGAGCTGCAATACCATACACTACCAGTGTGTTTTTTTGGAATACATCTTTTTAAGCCTGTCCTTTGTGGGTCCAAACCTGGCACTTAAAGTAACCCATTGCAAGGAAAGTCATTTTTTTGAGCTGGGGACAGGTTCCACTAGCCTTTGCTGTGCTGCTGTATTCTGAATCATTTCAGTACTTTATCTAACTTGTATTCGCATTACATGGCTCCCTGTCAGCAGTTTGTAGTGAGTCCCAGGGTAGGTGTACATGAATTCTTTCTCTACTCCACACCATCCCCCTTCCGTCATCTTCCAGATCAATGAACGGGAGGGGGGAGGGGGAGCTTCATGAATGTGTTGGAGAGAAGACTGCGATAGGCACACACAGGCTGCAGCTGGGACTCGCCACTTGTTGCTGGCAGGGAGCCAGGTAATGTGAAATAAACTTGTATAAACTACTGAAACAATTCAGACATAGGCATTTTTAAATCATAGGCTACTGGAACCTATCACCAGCTAAAAATTACATTCTTGCTTACGGGTTTGTTTTAAAGTCAGACATGTTACCAAACATTCCACGTTATCTGTACAAATCCCAAGCCGGGACACTGCCACCTACTGGTCATGTGACGTCTCGCTTTCCTTTGATCCGTTTATTAACCTAAACTTAGGATACGTTAAGAAGAGGGCATTCTGTTCTTTGATTTTTGCACTGATTTTTATTTCTTGTTGGTTTTGTTACAGGTTTTTCTGTTTTATTGCTTGTTACTTATTTTCTGTCAATTTATGGGGTTAAAAAGTGAAGAAGAAAAAAATTTCATTTTAAATTTTCATTTTCCCCACGATGAAAACTGAAAAGAATCCACACTGTACAGAAGACGACGAGGACCTCATTATCTCATAAATATGCAAGTTTATTTGCACATGAAGAACTAGAACTGCCTTTTTGTCGTTTTGGGGGATTTTTGTGCTCGTTTCTCTGTATTTTGGGCCGTCGCTTGTAAATTTCAGATTCTGTGCTTTTTTTTTTGGTGTCTTCTTTTGAAATTGTCGTCTTTGTCTTAATTTAATTTGAATACAGTATGTGCCTTTTAACTCTTTCTAAAGGTTGTTTTGTGATTATTGTTGGAACTTTTTTTTTTAAGACTCGATTTGAGAAAAAAAAAAAAAACATTCTCTTACAGCTGAATGTGGAAGAAGATTTTATTTACACTGAAGCAATGGGAAATCTGCTGCACCTGTCACTCTCAGGAATAAGGCAATGTCACAGCTCAATCTAATGTCCAACATTTCTGCTGCAGTCACTGTGTACATACATGACATTACTTATCCTGTACTGATCCTGAGTTACATCCTGTATTATACCCCAGAGCTGCACTCACTATTCTGCTGCTGGTGCAGTCACTGTGTACATACATGACATTACTTATCCTGTACTGATCCTGAGTTACATCCTGTATTATACTCCAGAGCTGCACTCACTATTCTGCTGCTGGTGCAGTCACTGTGTACATACATGACATTACTTATCCTGTACTGATCCTGAGTTACATCCTGTATTATACTCCAGAGCTGCACCCACTATTCTGCTGCTGGTGCAGTCACTGTGTATATACATGACATTACTTATCCTGTACTGATCCTGAGTTACATCCTGTATTATACCCCAGAGCTGCACTCACTATTCTGCTGTTGGTGCAGTCACTGTGTACATACATGACATTACTCATCCTGTACTGATCCTGAGTTACATCCTGTATTATACTCCAGAGCTGCACTCACTATTCTGCTGCTGGTGCAGTCACTGTGTATATACATGACATTACTTATCCTGTACTGATCCTGAGTTACATCCTGTATTATACCCCAGAGCTGCACTCACTATTCTGCTGCTGGTGCAGTCACTGTGTACATACATGACATTACTTATCCTGTACTGATCCTGAGTTACATCCTGTATTATACCCCAGAGCTGCACTCACTATTCTGCTGCAGGTGCAGTCACTGTGTACATACATGACATTACTTATCCTGTACTGATCCTGAGTTACATCCTGTATTATACCCCAGAACTGCACTCACTATTCTGCTGCTGGTGCAGTCGCTGTGTACATACATGACATTACTTATCCTGTACTGATCCTGAGTTACATCCTGTATTATACTCCAGAGCTGCACTCACTATTCTGCTACTGGTGCAGTCACTGTGTACATACATGACATTACTTATCCTGTACTGATCCTGAGTTACATCCTGTATTATACCCCAGAGCTGCACTCACTATTCTGCTGCTGGTGCAGTCACTGTGTACATACATGACATTACTTATCCTGTACTGATCCTGAGTTACATCCTGTATTATACCCCAGAGCTGCACTCACTATTCTGCTGCTGGTGCAGTCGCTGAGTACATACATGACATTACTTACCTGTACTGATCCTGAGTTACATCCTGTATTATACTCCAGAGCTACACTCACTATTCTGCTGCTGGTGCAGTCACTGTGTACATACATGACATTACTTATCCTGTACTAATCCTGAGTTACATCCTGTATTATACCCCAGAGCTGCACTCACTATTCTGCTGCTGGTGCAGTCACTGTGTACATACATGACATTACTTATCATGTACTGATCCTGAGTTACATCCTGTATTATACTCCAGAGCTGCACTCACTATTCTGCTGCTGGTGCAGTCACTGTGTACATACATGACATTACTTATCCTGTACTAATCCTGAGTTACATCCTGTATTATACTCCAGAGCTGCACTCACTATTCTGCTGCTGGTGCAGTCACTGTGTACATACATGACATTACTTATCCTGTACTAATCCTGAGTTACATCCTGTATTATACCCCAGAGCTGCACTCACTATTCTGCTGCAGGTGCAGTCACTGTGTACATACATGACATTACTTATCCTGTACTGATCCTGAGTTACATCCTGTATTATACCCCAGAGCTGCACTCACTATTCTGCTGCTGGTGCAGTCGCTGTGTACATACATGACATTACTTATCCTGTACTGATCCTGAGTTACATCCTGTATTATACTCCAGAGCTACACTCACTATACTGCTGCTGGTGCAGTCACTGTGTACATACATGACATTACTTATCCTGTACTGATCCTGAGTTACATCCTGTATTATACCCCAGAGCTGCACTCACTATTCTGCTGCTGGTGCAGTCACTGTGTACATACATGACATTACTTATCCTGTACTGATCCTGAGTTACATCCTGTATTATACCCCAGAGCTGCACTCACTATTCTGCTGCTGGTGCAGTCACTGTGTACATACATGACATTACTTATCCTGTACTGATCCTGAGTAACATCCTGTATTATACCCCAGAGCTGCACTCACTATTCTGCTGCTGGTGCAGTCACTGTGTACATACATGAAATTACTTATCCTGTACTGATCCTGAGTTTCATCCTGTATTATACCACAGAGCTGCACTCACTATTCTGCTTCTGGTACAGTCACTTTGTACATACATGACATTACTTATCCTGTACTAATCCTGAGTTACATCCTGTATTATACCCCAGAGCTGCACTCACTATTCTGCTGCTGGTGCAGTCACTGTGTACATACATGACATTACTTATCCTGTACTGATCCTGAGTTACATCCTGTATTATACTCCAGAGCTGCACTCACTATTCTGCTGCTGGTGCAGTCACTGTGTACATACATGACATTACTTATCCTGTACTGATCCTGAGTTACATCCTGTATTATACTCCAGAGCTGCACTCACTATTCTGCTGCTGGTGCACTCACTGTGTACATACATGACATTACTTATCCTGTACTGATCCTGAGTTACATCCTGTATTATACTCTAGAGCTGCACTCACTATTCTGCTGCTGGTGCAGTCACTGTGTACATACATGACATTACTTATCCTGTACTGAGCTGCACTCACTATTCTGCTGGTGCAGTCACTGTGTACGTACATAACATTACTTATCCTGTACTGATCCTGAGTTACATCCTGTATTATACTCCAGAGCTGCACTCACTATTCTGCTGCTGGTGCACTCACTGTGTACATACATGACATTACTTATCCTGTACTCATCCTGAGTTACATCCTGTATTATACCCCAGAGCTGCACTCACTATTCTGCTGCTGGTGCAGTCGCTGTGTACATACATGACATTACTTATCATGTACTGATCCTGAGTTACATCTTGTATTATACTCCAGAGCTGCACTCACTATTCTGCTGCTGGTGCAGTCACTGTGTACATACATGACATTACTTATCCTGTACTAATCCTGAGTTACATCCTGTATTATACTCCAGAGCTGCACTCACTATTCTGCTGCTGGTGCAGTCACTGTGTACATACATGACATTACTTATCCTGTACTAATCCTGAGTTACATCCTGTATTATACCCCAGAGCTGCACTCACTATTCTGCTGCTGGTGCAGTCACTGTGTACATACATGACATTACTTATCCTGTACTGATCCTGAGTTACATCCTGTATTATACCCCAGAGCTGCACTCACTATTCTGCTGCTGGTGCAGTCGCTGTGTACATACATGACATTACTTATCCTGTACTGATCCTGAGTTACATCCTGTATTATACTCCAGAGCTACACTCACTATACTGCTGCTGGTGCAGTCACTGTGTACATACATGACATTACTTATCCTGTACTGATCCTGAGTTACATCCTGTATTATACCCCAGAGCTGCACTCACTATTCTGCTGCTGGTGCAGTCACTGTGTACATACATGACATTACTTATCCTGTACTGATCCTGAGTAACATCCTGTATTATACCCCAGAGCTGCACTCACTATTCTGCTGCTGGTGCAGTCACTGTGTACATACATGAAATTACTTATCCTGTACTGATCCTGAGTTACATCCTGTATTATACCCCAGAGCTGCACTCACTATTCTGCTTCTGGTACAGTCACTTTGTACATACATGACATTACTTATCCTGTACTAATCCTGAGTTACATCCTGTATTATACCCCAGAGCTGCACTCACTATTCTGCTGCTGGTGCAGTCACTGTGTACATACATGACATTACTTATCCTGTACTGATCCTGAGTTACATCCTGTATTATACTCCAGAGCTGCACTCACTATTCTGCTGCTGGTGCAGTCACTGTGTACATACATGACATTACTTATCCTGTACTGACCCAGAGTTACATCCTGTATTATACTCCAGAGCTGCACTCACTATTCTGCTGCTGGTGCAGTCACTGTGTACATACATGACATTACTTATCCTGTACTGATCCTGAGTTATATCCTGTATTATACCCCAGAGCTGCACTCACTATTCTGCTGCTGGTGCAGTCACTGTGTACATACATGACATTACTTATCCTGTACTGATCCTGAGTTACATCCTGTATTATACCCCAGAGCTGCACTCACTATTCTGCTGCTGGTGCAGTCACTGTGTACATACATGACATTACTTATCCTGTACTGATCCTGAGTTACATCCTGTATTATACCCCAGAGCTGCACTCACTATTCTGCTGCTGGTGCAGTCACTGTGTACATACATGACATTACTTATCCTGTACTGATCCTGAGTTACATCCTGTATTATACTCCAGAGCTGCACCCACTATTCTGCTGCTGGTGCAGTCACTGTGTATATACATGACATTACTTATCCTGTACTGATCCTGAGTTACATCCTGTATTATACCCCAGAGCTGCACTCACTATTCTGCTGTTGGTGCAGTCACTGTGTACATACATGACATTACTCATCCTGTACTGATCCTGAGTTACATCCTGTATTATACTCCAGAGCTGCACTCACTATTCTGCTGCTGGTGCAGTCACTGTGTATATACATGACATTACTTATCCTGTACTGATCCTGAGTTACATCCTGTATTATACCCCAGAGCTGCACTCACTATTCTGCTGCTGGTGCAGTCACTGTGTACATACATGACATTACTTATCCTGTACTGATCCTGAGTTACATCCTGTATTATACCCCAGAGCTGCACTCACTATTCTGCTGCAGGTGCAGTCACTGTGTACATACATGACATTACTTATCCTGTACTGATCCTGAGTTACATCCTGTATTATACCCCAGAACTGCACTCACTATTCTGCTGCTGGTGCAGTCGCTGTGTACATACATGACATTACTTATCCTGTACTGATCCTGAGTTACATCCTGTATTATACTCCAGAGCTGCACTCACTATTCTGCTACTGGTGCAGTCACTGTGTACATACATGACATTACTTATCCTGTACTGATCCTGAGTTACATCCTGTATTATACCCCAGAGCTGCACTCACTATTCTGCTGCTGGTGCAGTCACTGTGTACATACATGACATTACTTATCCTGTACTGATCCTGAGTTACATCCTGTATTATACCCCAGAGCTGCACTCACTATTCTGCTGCTGGTGCAGTCGCTGAGTACATACATGACATTACTTACCTGTACTGATCCTGAGTTACATCCTGTATTATACTCCAGAGCTACACTCACTATTCTGCTGCTGGTGCAGTCACTGTGTACATACATGACATTACTTATCCTGTACTAATCCTGAGTTACATCCTGTATTATACCCCAGAGCTGCACTCACTATTCTGCTGCTGGTGCAGTCACTGTGTACATACATGACATTACTTATCATGTACTGATCCTGAGTTACATCCTGTATTATACTCCAGAGCTGCACTCACTATTCTGCTGCTGGTGCAGTCACTGTGTACATACATGACATTACTTATCCTGTACTAATCCTGAGTTACATCCTGTATTATACTCCAGAGCTGCACTCACTATTCTGCTGCTGGTGCAGTCACTGTGTACATACATGACATTACTTATCCTGTACTAATCCTGAGTTACATCCTGTATTATACCCCAAAGCTGCACTCACTATTCTGCTGCAGGTGCAGTCACTGTGTACATACATGACATTACTTATCCTGTACTGATCCTGAGTTACATCCTGTATTATACCCCAGAGCTGCACTCACTATTCTGCTGCTGGTGCAGTCGCTGTGTACATACATGACATTACTTATCCTGTACTGATCCTGAGTTACATCCTGTATTATACTCCAGAGCTACACTCACTATACTGCTGCTGGTGCAGTCACTGTGTACATACATGACATTACTTATCCTGTACTGATCCTGAGTTACATCCTGTATTATACCCCAGAGCTGCACTCACTATTCTGCTGCTGGTGCAGTCACTGTGTACATACATGACATTACTTATCCTGTACTGATCCTGAGTTACATCCTGTATTATACCCCAGAGCTGCACTCACTATTCTGCTGCTGGTGCAGTCACTGTGTACATACATGACATTACTTATCCTGTACTGATCCTGAGTAACATCCTGTATTATACCCCAGAGCTGCACTCACTATTCTGCTGCTGGTGCAGTCACTGTGTACATACATGAAATTACTTATCCTGTACTGATCCTGAGTTTCATCCTGTATTATACCACAGAGCTGCACTCACTATTCTGCTTCTGGTACAGTCACTTTGTACATACATGACATTACTTATCCTGTACTAATCCTGAGTTACATCCTGTATTATACCCCAGAGCTGCACTCACTATTCTGCTGCTGGTGCAGTCACTGTGTACATACATGACATTACTTATCCTGTACTGATCCTGAGTTACATCCTGTATTATACTCCAGAGCTGCACTCACTATTCTGCTGCTGGTGCAGTCACTGTGTACATACATGACATTACTTATCCTGTACTGATCCTGAGTTACATCCTGTATTATACTCCAGAGCTGCACTCACTATTCTGCTGCTGGTGCAGTCACTGTGTACGTACATGACATTACTTATCCTGTACTGATCCTGAGTTACATCCTGTATTATACTCCAGAGCTGCACTCACTATTCTGCTGCTGGTGCACTCACTGTGTACATACATGACATTACTTATCCTGTACTGATCCTGAGTTACATCCTGTATTATACTCTAGAGCTGCACTCACTATTCTGCTGCTGGTGCAGTCACTGTGTACATACATGACATTACTTATCCTGTACTGAGCTGCACTCACTATTCTGCTGGTGCAGTCACTGTGTACGTACATAACATTACTTATCCTGTACTGATCCTGAGTTACATCCTGTATTATACTCCAGAGCTGCACTCACTATTCTGCTGCTGGTGCACTCACTGTGTACATACATGACATTACTTATCCTGTACTCATCCTGAGTTACATCCTGTATTATACCCCAGAGCTGCACTCACTATTCTGCTGCTGGTGCAGTCGCTGTGTACATACATGACATTACTTATCATGTACTGATCCTGAGTTACATCTTGTATTATACTCCAGAGCTGCACTCACTATTCTGCTGCTGGTGCAGTCACTGTGTACATACATGACATTACTTATCCTGTACTAATCCTGAGTTACATCCTGTATTATACTCCAGAGCTGCACTCACTATTCTGCTGCTGGTGCAGTCACTGTGTACATACATGACATTACTTATCCTGTACTAATCCTGAGTTACATCCTGTATTATACCCCAGAGCTGCACTCACTATTCTGCTGCAGGTGCAGTCACTGTGTACATACATGACATTACTTATCCTGTACTGATCCTGAGTTACATCCTGTATTATACCCCAGAGCTGCACTCACTATTCTGCTGCTGGTGCAGTCGCTGTGTACATACATGACATTACTTATCCTGTACTGATCCTGAGTTACATCCTGTATTATACTCCAGAGCTACACTCACTATACTGCTGCTGGTGCAGTCACTGTGTACATACATGACATTACTTATCCTGTACTGATCCTGAGTTACATCCTGTATTATACCCCAGAGCTGCACTCACTATTCTGCTGCTGGTGCAGTCACTGTGTACATACATGACATTACTTATCCTGTACTGATCCTGAGTAACATCCTGTATTATACCCCAGAGCTGCACTCACTATTCTGCTGCTGGTGCAGTCACTGTGTACATACATGAAATTACTTATCCTGTACTGATCCTGAGTTACATCCTGTATTATACCCCAGAGCTGCACTCACTATTCTGCTTCTGGTACAGTCACTTTGTACATACATGACATTACTTATCCTGTACTAATCCTGAGTTACATCCTGTATTATACCCCAGAGCTGCACTCACTATTCTGCTGCTGGTGCAGTCACTGTGTACATACATGACATTACTTATCCTGTACTGATCCTGAGTTACATCCTGTATTATACTCCAGAGCTGCACTCACTATTCTGCTGCTGGTGCAGTCACTGTGTACATACATGACATTACTTATCCTGTACTGATCCTGAGTAACATCCTGTATTATACCCCAGAGCTGCACTCACTATTCTGCTGCTGGTGCAGTCACTGTGTACATACATGACATTACTTATCCTGTACTGATCCTGAGTTACATCCTGTATTATACTCCAGAGCTGCACTCACTATTCTGCTGCTGGTGCAGTCACTGTGTACATACATGACATTACTTATCCTGTACTGATCCTGAGTTACATCCTGTATTATACTCCAGAGCTGCACTCACTATTCTGCTGCTGGTGCAGTCACTGTGTACGTACATGACATTACTTATCCTGTACTGATCCTGAGTTACATCCTGTATTATACTCCAGAGCTGCACTCACTATTCTGCTGCTGGTGCACTCACTGTGTACATACATGACATTACTTATCCTGTACTGATCCTGAGTTACATCCTGTATTATACTCTAGAGCTGCACTCACTATTCTGCTGCTGGTGCAGTCACTGTGTACATACATGACATTACTTATCCTGTACTGAGCTGCACTCAATATTCTGCTGGTGCAGTCACTGTGTACGTACATAACATTACTTATCCTGTACTGATCCTGAGTTACATCCTGTATTATACTCCAGAGCTGCACTCACTATTCTGCTGCTGGTGCACTCACTGTGTACATACATGACATTACTTATCCTGTACTGATCCTGAGTTTCATCCTGTATTATACCACAGAGCTGCACTCACTATTCTGCTTCTGGTACAGTCACTTTGTACATACATGACATTACTTATCCTGTACTAATCCTGAGTTACATCCTGTATTATACCCCAGAGCTGCACTCACTATTCTGCTGCTGGTGCAGTCACTGTGTACATACATGACATTACTTATCCTGTACTGATCCTGAGTTACATCCTGTATTATACTCCAGAGCTGCACTCACTATTCTGCTGCTGGTGCAGTCACTGTGTACATACATGACATTACTTATCCTGTACTGATCCTGAGTTACATCCTGTATTATACTCCAGAGCTGCACTCACTATTCTGCTGCTGGTGCAGTCACTGTGTACGTACATGACATTACTTATCCTGTACTGATCCTGAGTTACATCCTGTATTATACTCCAGAGCTGCACTCACTATTCTGCTGCTGGTGCACTCACTGTGTACATACATGACATTACTTATCCTGTACTGATCCTGAGTTACATCCTGTATTATACTCTAGAGCTGCACTCACTATTCTGCTGCTGGTGCAGTCACTGTGTACATACATGACATTACTTATCCTGTACTGAGCTGCACTCACTATTCTGCTGGTGCAGTCACTGTGTACGTACATAACATTACTTATCCTGTACTGATCCTGAGTTACATCCTGTATTATACTCCAGAGCTGCACTCACTATTCTGCTGCTGGTGCACTCACTGTGTACATACATGACATTACTTATCCTGTACTCATCCTGAGTTACATCCTGTATTATACCCCAGAGCTGCACTCACTATTCTGCTGCTGGTGCAGTCGCTGTGTACATACATGACATTACTTATCATGTACTGATCCTGAGTTACATCTTGTATTATACTCCAGAGCTGCACTCACTATTCTGCTGCTGGTGCAGTCACTGTGTACATACATGACATTACTTATCCTGTACTAATCCTGAGTTACATCCTGTATTATACTCCAGAGCTGCACTCACTATTCTGCTGCTGGTGCAGTCACTGTGTACATACATGACATTACTTATCCTGTACTAATCCTGAGTTACATCCTGTATTATACCCCAGAGCTGCACTCACTATTCTGCTGCAGGTGCAGTCACTGTGTACATACATGACATTACTTATCCTGTACTGATCCTGAGTTACATCCTGTATTATACCCCAGAGCTGCACTCACTATTCTGCTGCTGGTGCAGTCGCTGTGTACATACATGACATTACTTATCCTGTACTGATCCTGAGTTACATCCTGTATTATACTCCAGAGCTACACTCACTATACTGCTGCTGGTGCAGTCACTGTGTACATACATGACATTACTTATCCTGTACTGATCCTGAGTTACATCCTGTATTATACCCCAGAGCTGCACTCACTATTCTGCTGCTGGTGCAGTCACTGTGTACATACATGACATTACTTATCCTGTACTGATCCTGAGTAACATCCTGTATTATACCCCAGAGCTGCACTCACTATTCTGCTGCTGGTGCAGTCACTGTGTACATACATGAAATTACTTATCCTGTACTGATCCTGAGTTACATCCTGTATTATACCCCAGAGCTGCACTCACTATTCTGCTTCTGGTACAGTCACTTTGTACATACATGACATTACTTATCCTGTACTAATCCTGAGTTACATCCTGTATTATACCCCAGAGCTGCACTCACTATTCTGCTGCTGGTGCAGTCACTGTGTACATACATGACATTACTTATCCTGTACTGATCCTGAGTTACATCCTGTATTATACTCCAGAGCTGCACTCACTATTCTGCTGCTGGTGCAGTCACTGTGTACATACATGACATTACTTATCCTGTACTGATCCTGAGTAACATCCTGTATTATACCCCAGAGCTGCACTCACTATTCTGCTGCTGGTGCAGTCACTGTGTACATACATGACATTACTTATCCTGTACTGATCCTGAGTTACATCCTGTATTATACTCCAGAGCTGCACTCACTATTCTGCTGCTGGTGCAGTCACTGTGTACATACATGACATTACTTATCCTGTACTGATCCTGAGTTACATCCTGTATTATACTCCAGAGCTGCACTCACTATTCTGCTGCTGGTGCAGTCACTGTGTACGTACATGACATTACTTATCCTGTACTGATCCTGAGTTACATCCTGTATTATACTCCAGAGCTGCACTCACTATTCTGCTGCTGGTGCACTCACTGTGTACATACATGACATTACTTATCCTGTACTGATCCTGAGTTACATCCTGTATTATACTCTAGAGCTGCACTCACTATTCTGCTGCTGGTGCAGTCACTGTGTACATACATGACATTACTTATCCTGTACTGAGCTGCACTCAATATTCTGCTGGTGCAGTCACTGTGTACGTACATAACATTACTTATCCTGTACTGATCCTGAGTTACATCCTGTATTATACTCCAGAGCTGCACTCACTATTCTGCTGCTGGTGCACTCACTGTGTACATACATGACATTACTTATCCTGTACTCATCCTGAGTTACATCCTGTATTATACTCCAGAGCTGCACTCGCTATTCTGCTGCTGGTGCAGTCACTGTGTACATACATGACATTACTTATCCTGTACTGATCCTGAGTTACATCCTGTATTATACTCCAGAGCTGCACTCACTATTCTGCTGCTGGTGCAGTCGCTGTGTACATACATGACATTACTTATTCTGTACTGATCCTGAGTTACATCCTGTATTATACCCCAGAGCTGCACTCACTATTCTGCTGCTGGTGCAGTCGCTGTGTACATACATGACATTACTTATCCTGTACTGATCCTGAGTTACATCCTGTATTATACCCCAGAGCTGCACTCACTATTCTGCTGCAGGTGCAGTCACTGTGTACATACATGACATTACTTATCCTGTACTGATCCTGAGTTACATCCTGTATTATACCCCAGAGCTGCACTCACTATTCTGCTGCTGGTGCAGTCGCTGTGTACATACATGACATTACTTATCCTGTACTGATCCTGAGTTACATCCTGTATTATACTCCAGAGCTGCACTCACTATTCTGCTACTGGTGCAGTCACTGTGTACATACATGACATTACTTATCCTGTACTGATCCTGAGTTACATCCTGTATTATACCCCAGAGCTGCACTCGCTATTCTGCTGCTGGTGCAGTCACTGTGTACATACATGACATTACTTATCCTGTACTGATCCTGAGTTACATCCTGTATTATACCCCAGAGCTGCACTCACTATTCTGCTGCTGGTGCAGTCGCTGTGTACATACATGACATTACTTATCCTGTACTGATCCTGAGTTACATCCTGTATTATACTCCAGAGCTACACTCACTATTCTGCTGCTGGTGCAGTCACTGTGTACATACATGACATTACTTATCCTGTACTAATCCTGAGTTACATCCTGTATTATACCCCAGAGCTGCACTCACTATTCTGCTGCTGGTGCAGTCACTGTGTACATACATGACATTACTTATCATGTACTGATCCTGAGTTACATCCTGTATTATACTCCAGAGCTGCACTCACTATTCTGCTGCTGGTGCAGTCACTGTGTACATACATGACATTACTTATCCTGTACTAATCCTGAGTTACATCCTGTATTATACTCCAGAGCTGCACTCACTATTCTGCTGCTGGTGCAGTCACTGTGTACATACATGACATTACTTATCCTGTACTAATCCTGAGTTACATCCTGTATTATACCCCAGAGCTGCACTCACTATTCTGCTGCAGGTGCAGTCACTGTGTACATACATGACATTACTTATCCTGTACTGATCCTGAGTTACATCCTGTATTATACCCCAGAGCTGCACTCACTATTCTGCTGCTGGTGCAGTCGCTGTGTACATACATGACATTACTTATCCTGTACTGATCCTGAGTTACATCCTGTATTATACTCCAGTGCTGCACTCACTATTCTGCTGCTGGTGCAGTCACTGTGTACATACATGACATTACTAATCCTGTACTGATCCTGAGTTACATCCTGCATTATACTCCAGAGCTGCACTCACTATTCTGCTGCTGGTGCAGTCACTGTGTACATACATGACATTACTTATCCTGTACTAATCCTGAGTTACATCCTGTATTATACCCCAGAGCTGCACTCACTATTCTGCTGCAGGTGCAGTCACTGTGTACATACATGACATTACTTATCCTGTACTGATCCTGAGTTACATCCTGTATTATACCCCAGAGCTGCACTCACTATTCTGCTGCTGGTGCAGTCGCTGTGTACATACATGACATTACTTATCCTGTACTGATCCTGAGTTACATCCTGTATTATACTCCAGTGCTGCACTCACTATTCTGCTGCTGGTGCAGTCACTGTGTACATACATGACATTACTAATCCTGTACTGATCCTGAGTTACATCCTGCATTATACTCCAGAGCTGCACTCACTATTCTGCTGCTGGTGCAGTCACTGTGTACATACATGACATTACTTATCCTGTACTGATCCTGAGTTACATCCTGTATTATACCCCAGAGCTGCACTCACTATTCTGCTGCAGGTGCAGTCACTGTGTACATACATGACATTACTTATCCTGTACTGATCCTGAGTTACATCCTGTATTATACCCCAGAGCTGCACTCACTATTCTGCTGCTGGTGCAGTCGCTGTGTACATACATGACATTACTTATCCTGTACTGATCCTGAGTTACATCCTGTATTATACTCCAGAGCTACACTCACTATACTGCTGCTGGTGCAGTCACTGTGTACATACATGACATTACTTATCCTGTACTGATCCTGAGTTACATCCTGTATTATACCCCAGAGCTGCACTCACTATTCTGCTGCTGGTGCAGTCGCTGTGTACATACATGACATTACTTATCCTGTACTGATCCTGAGTTACATCCTGTATTATACTCCAGTGCTGCACTCACTATTCTGCTGCTGGTGCAGTCACTGTGTACATACATGACATTACTAATCCTGTACTGATCCTGAGTTACATCCTGCATTATACTCCAGAGCTGCACTCACTATTCTGCTGCTGGTGCAGTCACTGTGTACATACGTGACATTACTTATCATGTACTGATCCTGAGTTACATCCTGTATTATACTCCAGAGCTGCACTCACTATTCTGCTGCTGGTGCAGTCACTGTGTACATACATGACATTACTTATCCTGTACTAATCCTGAGTTACATCCTGTATTATACCCCAGAGCTGCACTCACTATTCTGCTGCTGGTGCAGTCACTGTGTACATACATGACATTACTTATCCTGTACTGATCCTGAGTTACATCCTGTATTATACTCCAGAGCTGCACTCACTATTCTGCTGTTGGTGCAGTCACTGTGTACATACATGACATTACTTATCCTGTACTGATCCTGAGTAACATCCTGTATTATACCCCAGAGCTGCACTCACTATTCTGCTGCTGGTGCAGTCACTGTGTACATACATGACATTACTTATCCTGTACTGATCCTGAGTTACATCCTGTATTATACCCCAGAGCTGCACTCACTATTCTGCTTCTGGTACAGTCACTTTGTACATACATGACATTACTTATCCTGTACTAATCCTGAGTTACATCCTGTATTATACCCCAGAGCTGCACTCACTATTCTGCTGCTGGTGCAGTCACTGTGTACATACATGACATTACTTATCCTGTACTGATCCTGAGTTACATCCTGTATTATACTCCAGAGCTGCACTCACTATTCTGCTGCTGGTGCAGTCACTGTGTACATACATGACATTACTTATCCTGTACTGATCCTGAGTAACATCCTGTATTATACCCCAGAGCTGCACTCACTATTCTGCTGCTGGTGCAGTCACTGTGTACATACATGACATTACTTATCCTGTACTGATCCTGAGTTACATCCTGTATTATACCCCAGAGCTGCACTCACTATTCTGCTGCTGGTGCAGTCACTGTGTACATACATGACATTACTTATCCTGTACTGATCCTGAGTAACATCCTGTATTATACCCCAGAGCTGCACTCACTATTCTGCTGCTGGTGCAGTCACTGTGTACATACATGACATTACTTATCCTGTACTGATCCTGAGTTACATCCTGTATTATACTCCAGAGCTGCACTCACTATTCTGCTGCTGGTGCAGTCACTGTGTACATACATGACATTACTTATCCTGTACTGATCCTGAGTTACATCCTGTATTATACTCCAGAGCTGCACTCACTATTCTGCTGCTGGTGCAGTCACTGTGTACGTACATGACATTACTTATCCTGTACTGATCCTGAGTTACATCCTGTATTATACTCCAGAGCTGCACTCACTATTCTGCTGCTGGTGCACTCACTGTGTACATACATGACATTACTTATCCTGTACTGATCCTGAGTTACATCCTGTATTATACTCTAGAGCTGCACTCACTATTCTGCTGCTGGTGCAGTCACTGTGTACATACATGACATTACTTATCCTGTACTGATCCTGAGTAACATCCTGTATTATACCCCAGAGCTGCACTCACTATTCTGCTGCTGGTGCAGTCACTGTGTACATACATGACATTACTTATCCTGTACTGATCCTGAGTTACATCCTGTATTATACTCCAGAGCTGCACTCACTATTCTGCTGGTGCAGTCACTGTGTACATACATAACATTACTTATCCTGTACTGATCCTGAGTTACATCCTGTATTATACTCCAGAGCTGCACTCACTATTCTGCTGCTGGTGCACTCACTGTGTACATACATGACATTACTTATCCTGTACTCATCCTGAGTTACATCCTGTATTATACTCCAGAGCTGCACTCGCTATTCTGCTGCTGGTGCAGTCACTGTGTACATACATGACATTACTTATCCTGTACTGATCCAGAGTTACATCCTGTATTATACTCCAGAGCTGCACTCACTATTCTGCTGCTGGTGCAGTCGCTGTGTACATACATGACATTACTTATTCTGTACTGATCCTGAGTTACATCCTGTATTATACTCCAGAGCTGCACTCACTATTCTGCTGCTGGTGCAGTCACTGTGTACATACATGACATTACTTATCCTGTACTGATCCGGAGTTACATCCTGTACTATACCCCAGAGCTGCACTCACTATTCTGCTGCTGGTGCAGTCGCTGTGTACATACATGACATTACTTATCCTGTACTGATCCTGAGTTACATCCTGTATTATACTCCAGAGCTGTAATAGTGAGTGCAGCTCTGGAGTATAATACAGGATGTAACTCAGGATCAGTACAGGATAAGTAATGTCATGTACGTACACAGTGACTGCACCAGCAGCAGAATAGTGAGTGCAGCTCTGGGGTATAATACAGGATGTAACTCAGGATCAGTACAGGATAAGTCATGTCATGTATGTACACAGTGACTGCACCAGCAGCAGAATAGTGAGTGCAGCTCAGGAGTATAATACAGGATGTAACTCAGGATCAGTACAGGATAAGTAATGTCATGTATGTACACAGTGACTGCACCAGCAGCAGAATAGCGAGTGCAGCTCTGGAGTATAATACAGGATGTAACTCAGGATGAGTACAGGATAAGTAATGTCATGTATGTACACAGTGACTGCACCAGCAGAATAGTGAGTGCAGCTCTGGAGTATAATACAGGATGTAACTCAGGATCAGTACAGGATAAGTAATGTCATGTATGTACACAGTGACTGCACCAGCAGCAGAATAGTGAGTGCTGCTCTGGGTATAATACAGGAAGTAACTCAGGATCAGTACAGGATAAGTAATGTCATGTATGTACACAGTGACTGCACCAGCAGCAGAATAGTGAGTGCAGCTCTGGGGTATAATACAGGATGTAACTCAGGATACATTCTAACTTGCTTTGTGCGTATAATAATTGGTCCCCAGTATCTCCATTAGCAGAATGTGAGCTCCTCATATCTCGTCTTCCTCTGTGTGGGGGGCTGTTATGTGCAGTCACCCCAGAATTCTTCTCCTTACTGGGGCAGTAGTATTATTATTTAACCCCTTCTCTCCTGTAGCTCACGAGTCTCATTGCTGCTGGTTATAACCTGTGTCTGTCTCTTCTGGAGCCGTTACACTGCGGCTGTGGGTGAGTTGATGCGATCGATGTGATATTACTGTGCGGTAAGTGCTCGCAGATTACGCTGTGACATAAAAATCAATGAGAGCAGAACATTAGCGCGTTACAAAATGCCAGCGAAAAAGAAAAACAAACCTCAATTACGCGGGAACCGTCTCCTGCCCCCGGCGCCGGGGTCACTGCTGAAAATGAAATCTTGTTATTAGGAACTTTTGGATTGAATTTCATAAAGTCAGAAAATCCTCAGGGATTTGGGGGGGATTGAAGTCCTGTGGCCCCGGGTCGTCCGTGTGATGTTTGGTGCAAATGTCAGGAGGCAGCAGAGAGCAGCGTAAAGGCCGGGGGTCTGTGCTATGTGCATGAGGATAATGAGATCGGCTTCTGCAGGAGAACAAAGTCCTGATCCATAAAACACGGTATTAACACTTTCATGACCATAAATATTCTGCTCCAGATGTTCCGGACTCAACTTCTTTTCATCTTGTGAATCGCAGTCAAAATCTCAGGGTTATTCTTGTGTATCTGACGTATAGTGCAATGTGTTACTCATCAACTCATTAACAGTCTATGGCAGTGGTGGCGAACCTATGGCACGGGTGCCAGAGGTGGCACTCGGAGCCCTTCCTGTGGGCACCCGGGCCATCGCCCCAGCACAGAGTTTGCCAGCGAGGACTCAAGACTCATGTGGTCCAATACAGCCCAGGATGTGCCGAGCTCAGCGCTTTTTGGCTGCCAGGACTGCAGGAGGATCAAAAAGGTGTGGATAGAGAGAGAGAATTTCATTGGAGCTCCTGCTCTGGGTCCCCTGATTCTTCCTCTTCAGGGGCCCCTGGAGGGAAGCTACAATCCAAATGTCTCCATCATCTTTCTATTGTATTGGTGAACTCAATGCGAATAAAACCTGTGATACAGCAGAGATCAATAAGTTACTTGTCATGTTAGCACTGTGCGACATATAAGTGGGTTTTGGTTGTAGTTTGGACACTCTGTCTCCAAAAGTTTCGCCATCACTGGTCTATGGAGAGGGGAGGGGGAGCAGTGAGTCACAGCAGCTAAGTCTCCACCCGCCAGCTCAGAGAGGATACAGGGGCACATTTATTTGGGCTTGTATGACAGTTTTCTGTAAAGATTGTTTAACTGCTTCTACATGCACTGGACTACTGATCTCTGCAAATGTAACCCCTTCACGACTGCCCATCGTAAATCTACATCGGGTGGTTTACATCTTTAAATGGTGGTTGTTGCCCTCTGTGACGTCATCGGAGGGCGCTGTTCAAGCCTCCCATAGCTGTCATTATTATTTCTACATTGCAGTCTGTCTGAGGCTGTAATAAGTCTACAATATACTGCAAAACTGTTGTATTGCAGTATATTGTATAAGTGATGAAGGTTACCTAGCGGGGGGGGGGGGGGGGGGATTAAACTTGGGACGTACTGATCCAAAGAATAACGGGGAGAGGTGTCATCTCCACCTCACATTGAAATCCGTTCAAAAAAGCGAATCAGCATAAGGCGTAACTGTGTTTTCCAAATTGATTATATTTCTAAAAATAATTTAATGTTGTAGATCTCTCTTATTACCACTAGATGGTGCCCTATTACCAGAGCAATGCTTTGTATGCTGTAGATATGGAGTTTTTCCACTAGAAGGCGTTGTACACATTTATCTCCACTAGATGGCGCCCTATTCCCATAATAATTCTTTGAATGTTGTATGTCTCTTGTATTACCACTAGATGGCGCGCTATTACAAGAAAAATGCGATGCATGCTGTAGTTCTTGTGTATCTCCACTAGATGGCACTATACTACAATAATCATTCTATGGATGTTGTTGGTCTCTTTTATCACCACTAGATGGCGCCCTATCACCATGAAAATATTATGTACAGTGTAGATGTCGTCTATCTCCACTAGATGACACTGTTTCACCACTAGGATTGAATGTTTGCTGCAGATCTCATTTATCACCATTAGATGGCGCTGTATCGTCAGCACAATTCTATGTACACTGAAGATCTTATTTTGTTCCACTAGATGGGGCCATATCTCCCTATTAGTTCCATGTACACTGTAGATGTGGTGGATTTCCACTAGATGGCACTGTACTGCCATAATAGTTCTATGTGCTCTGTAGCTCTGTGACTGTGACTCTCACTCCTTACAACTTTACAAACATGGAAAGACAAAGGTGAAAGCGTTTGGCCACTTACCTCATGTTTTAGTAATGTGGAGGGGGGGTCAGAATATAACCTCACCCTGTCCTAGTGTCCATACACAGTATAATGTCCCATTCTAGGTCTATCCTCCTGATCTTCCTGTTACATTTTGTTTAGTGGGTTTGTCATGCTTGTAAAGCTACAGGTTCAGAGCTTCTTTCCTGCTTATGGAGCTGCAGGTTAAGAGCTCAGTGAGTGTTTCCTACATGTGCTACTGCAGGTTTGGAGCTCAGCTGGTGTCTCCTGTTTGTGGAGCTGCAGGTTCAGAGCTAATTGGGTGTTTCATGCTTGTGGAGATGTAGGTTCAAAGCTAATTGGGCGTTACATGCTTGTGGAGTTGCAAGTTCAGAGGTCAATGAGTGTTTCCTGCTTTTTGAGCTGCAGATTCAGAGCTCAGTGGGTGTTTCCTGTTCGTGGAGCTGCAGGTTCAGAGCTAATTGGGTGTTTCATGCTGGTGGAGTTGTAGGTTCAGAGCTAATTGGGTGTTTCATGCTTGTGGAGCTGCAGGTTCAGAGCTCAATGAGTGTTTCCTGCTTGTGGTGCTGAAGGTTCAGAGCTCAGTGAGTGTTGCATGCTTGTTAAGCTGCATTTTCAGAGCTCATTGGGTTTTTGCTGCTTGTGGTGTTGCAGGTCCAGAGCTCAGTGAGTGTTCCTCAATGTGAAGCGGCAGGTTTGGAGCTCAATGGGTGTCTCCTATTTGGGGAGTTCCAGGTTCAGAACTCAGTGAGTGTTTCATGCTTGTGGAGCTTCAGGTTTAGAGCTCAGTGGGTGTTTGCTGCTTGTGGAGATACTGGTTCAGAGCTCAGTGAGTGTTTCCTCTGTGTGGAGATGCATGTTTGGAGCTCAGTGGTTGTCTCCTGTTTGTGGAGCTGTGGGTTCAGAGCTTATTGGGTGTTTGTTACTTGTGTAGCTGCAGGTTCAGAGCTTATTGGGTGTTTGCTGCATGTGGAGCTGCGGGTTCAGAGCACAGTGAGTGTTTCCTGCTTGTTAAGCTGCAGGTTTCGAGTTCCTTGGGTTTTTGCTGCTTGTGGTGCTGAAGGCTCAGAGCTCAGTGAGTGTTTCATGCTTGTTCAGCTGCAGGTTTAGAGCTCAGTTGGTGTTTGCTTGTGGAGCTGCTGTTTCAGAGCTAGTTGGGTGTTTCATGCTTGTGGAGTTGTAGGTTTGGAGCTAATTGGGTGTTACATGCTTGTGGAGCTGCAAGTTCAGAGATCAATGAGTGCATTTTCAGAGCTTATTGGGTGTTTGTTACTTGTGTAGCTGCAGGTTCAGAGCTTATTGGGTGTTTGCTGCATGTGGAGCTGCGGGTTCAGAGCGCAGTGAGTGTTTCCTGCTTATGAAGCTGCAGGTTCATTGCTCAGTGGTTGTCTGATTGTGAAGCTGCAGGTTCAGAACTCAGTGGGTGTCTCCTGATTGTGAAGCTGCAGGTTCAGATCCTTTTGGATATTTAATGCTTGTCGAGTTGAAGATTCAGAGCTAATTAGGTGTTTCCTGCTTGTGGAGCTGCAGGTTCAGAGCTCCGTGGACATATCCTGCTCATGGAGCTGCAGGTTTGGTGCTCAGTATGCATTTTCTATTAAACTATTTTCTATTCCTCTATTCCTTTACCCCACCATGCTTATACTCTCTGTACCAACCCTTCTTACACTGACATGATTTTGCAAGCTTTAATTTCTGTAAAAAATATATAGTGACCTACACCGGCTACACCTGTCTCTACTGTATTCAGAATAATTGTAGTAAGAAGTAACACATTATGGTAACACAGGAGACCCTACATAGTCTCCTCCTACATAGAGTCTAAAAAGAACAAAAATCAAAAAGACACATTTATTTTTGAATAAATATTTATTGTTGAAAGACTGTTCTTTATTCCGTTGCTGCCGGGGGTTGTTGTAACAAGTCGCTCAATCACTTGATTCTGGACGCTCCCCCCATCCCCTAAAACCATCCAGAGTCCAATGCACCTTCTTTAAGGAAGACATTAAAATCTACATTACATTCAGGGAATTCAATGTTGGTTACAATACAATTGTTGGGATTTCCAGAAAACTTGGATACAGAACACATTTTCACCTAAAACCACAGACAGTCGAGAACAATTCTGCTCACCAAACATTTCAAGTTTAACCGGATTATCGCAACGCTACAGAAGGTCATTAGGACGCCCGGATTTCCAATATGGAGCCTATAATGGAAGGTGACTGACGCTCATCATGTAACATATATGTGCAAACTTCACACGGATGTGAAATAGCTACAAAAATAAATCGCACGTATTAAACATTTTGTATTTGAACAATTTACATGTTTTTTTTCCCTTTGTGCATTTGACAATTTCATTCATCATTTATTTTTTCTGATTAATGTCACAGTTGTGATAGGACACAGGGCCGGCGTTAGGGGCTGGCAAACTGGGCATTTGCCCAGGGCCCCCTGTCCTAAAGGGGGCCCCTGCATATAGACCATATTACAGATTGTCCAAACATACTACTGTTTGTAAACTACAAAATGCTACTATTGTGCAGGGCTAAAGGAGCCTCTTATTGAATGTGACTGTTCATAAAATAGTTTTATTTTGGGGCCCCACTTTGTCTAAAACCGGCCCTGATAGGACGTGACTACCGTCTTCTAGCAACTCGAATATTAAAGGGATCGCCCTCCTTTACAACCAATTTATTTGTATTTTTATATTGTGTCCTACTGTAGGTTGGCAAAAAAAAAGGGCTTAGTGAAGTAACGCATGACTGCATGCTCAGACTACAAACCTGGTTACTTTGTAGTCTGTTACCATGGAGACGCATAACTCTGCATAAGAGCTGTATACTTGATATTTCAGTTCAAACATCTCATCTAGATATTTCTTTGAGGAGAAACAGAATTGATTACCCCCATTGGGGTGAAAATTGGGGCAATACCTTTGTACTGATGGTGCCACCAGCACCTGTCACTAGAGATGATTGCTGGATCGGCAGCCAAACAGCTGTTAAGCCTGCGATCCGGCAATATGTCCGAGTTGCACATGACGCACCCTGACCCCGACCCCAAACGGAAATTTTGGGTCTGTTCATCTCTATCTATCCCCTTCCTGTATAGTGGAGAATTGGTGTGGTCACACCTGAACTATGGCAGTTTCAATCTACCAATCACAGGGCAGGAACACGTAGATCCTACCCATAGGTGTAACTTCTAGCCCGGGACAATAATTCAAAAATCTGTAAACCCTAGAGAGGCCATTGGTCTCCTCCAGGCTTCCGATCCTGGTGGTGACCACCACCGCCACGCCCCTATAGCGCCACCCCTGGATCCACCTTCTCTATAGCCCAATACATGACCCTCTCATCTTTTCCTACATCAAGGGTTGTCCCTTTTACTCCCTGCAAAAGGGAACTTATATTTCTTTATTTTGCCGGTTTCCCTTTACAAAGTAAAATTTAAAAAAAGTAATAAAAGTTGCAGGAAGGTATTAAATATGTTCAAATCGTCCGATGGCGCCAATGGCTTACTAACTGACCTGTTACAGTAAACTTATTCCCTGTTTTAGGTTTTTCTATCCGGACTAATATAATTAAAATATAATTATAAGTAAAAAAAAAAATTATAAGTAAATTTAATTTAAAAATGTAATTAAAAAAAAAAAACCCTAAACATAATTGTGCTTTATTTATATCACATGACGTCTTTGCCCCATAGAACCTGTATTGCTTTATACTATAGATTTGCGTTGTAAGACCCTGTTTACACCCCATATAATACGCCACAAGATATATCATTAACAATTCTCTACTGACAGCCACAAAATATACAAAAAATTGTTGCCCCCGCCCCAAACTCCATGTCTGGAGCACAATGATTCCAGATTGCAGCTATACTAATTATTGCACCCGAGTGTCATAAAAATATACTAATACTATGCCGCCATAGTCTGCATTACTTGCCATGTAAATGAGGGATACATATACAATTGTGCTTCCAAATATGTAAGATTCTGCTGACCATAGACATAACGAAGCTGCCATGACCCTCATGAAAGGGAACCTGTCATCACATTTTTCCTTTAGAGCCCTATTAACTAAATGCCACCCTTCTATTAGCTTCTTTTAGAAAATTGTTCCCTCTCATCCCCATAAAATCAACTTTATTATCTTACCTGTCATACAGCCAGATCCAGAAGCAAGTTGGAGGGGGGGGGGATGTTCTGTTGAGTCCAGCGGCTCCTCACCATGCCCATGTTTTCATTTAGCACTAACATTTGCTAAATCTACCCCATGTATGTATCTGATCACATGAAATCACAGCAAGCTCTGTGGAGGCATGCAGAGAAGTAGAAGTCCATGGAGGCAATGCTGTCATTTCATGCGATCAGATACATTGGGTACATTTTGCAAATGTTTGGGGATGAATGACCTTAGATTATATCGACGCTGGTCACATGACATGAGGTGCTGAATGGTGAGAAGAGAAATAGGACATGATGTGGAGCTGTGGACTAGGCCAAGCAGGACACTCCCTTTCTGACTCACTGCTGCTTCTGGCTGTATGCCAGGTAAGGCAATAAAGTTGATTTTATGGGGATGTTAAGGGAAACAATTATAGCTGAAAGAAGGGTGACATTTTGTTTTAAGGGATCTATGGGTACCTGTCATTAGCATTAGTATTTGTGAAAAATGTGGTGATAGGTTCCCTTTAACATACTCAATGACTTTTTGAATCTTTAATTGTGGAATATTTCAAGACCCACCCCTGTCAATGACTGATTTTAGGCAAATGTGAATAAACCACATCCCACCTGTGGTCCCAAAAGATTTGAATGAAAGTATTGTGCTACGGAACCCAGCACCCCAGTTCTCCTGGATATCCTTTTAAAAACTAAAAAGTAATTTGGAGTCCCGAGAAGTGGAGGCAAGTCCCTTCTAATGCCCTGCACGTGCCAGGCCCTTGTATATTCATATGTAGTATGGGCACATTATGGGCCAATCAGGTCCTAAAAAACGAGATATAACCAACAAGTAGAGGCCTATGTTAAAAAAAAGTGGTGTTTCCGATCCGAAATGGGGTATGGTTTTGGGAAAAGGGGTGTGGTCAACCTGAAATATTCACAGCGTTAAAAGCTCCTAGGCCTGTGCTACCAAAAGCTGGAAATTCTGAGATCCCCCCTATCCACCAGGTTAGGAATCCGGCTCCTCGGAACTCGGATCCCCCTCGGGGAGGGGGAAGAATTATTCAGGACTGTTCCAATGTATGTTAGATTTTTTAGAATACCCTCCAACGAACATCTCATGTCTACGGTCATCAGTGTGCTTCTTAACAGTGGTCAAAAAACCAATGGGTATTAGTATTCATTTTATACCACATGTTCTTAAAGGGAATCTCCACCTTTATTTTTGAAGACCAAAATGCAACATTTATCAAATATATCTAATTATATCTGTAAGTAGCTCCCACTCCCCTGCATGTAAACGGATGGTAGTGTCCAGTAGAGGGAGCTTAATACCTAGTATTATTACTGAACTCTAGACATAGACTGTATGCACTATGCTACTCAGCTCCCCCTAGTGGTGGCTGCAGGCCGACAGAAATGTATCATCTTACGTAGTGTCTATGGAGGGGTTTCGGAGCTCTTTGTCAGAAAAACATCATCCTGGCCGCCATGGAGGATGTGTTAAGAAATCAATCAAATCTGTTTAGCTTTATAGATTTCATGTTACATTTATTCTGGGAGACCTTTCCCTATGCTCATTGCTGCCCTCTGCTGACCAAGGTATGACTGGCCATGAGTGGGGGATGGGAAAAAATTTTTTTGTCACCAGTAAAACTTTTGTGCTTGACAAACTTTTTGAATATATTCTCTTACCCAGCACTAGCTAGCACAGTGCTGCCCCCTATAGGTAACAGAATATGGAATGTTGTAATGGAATGATGCCTTCTCCTTGTGCTGTAGTACTTGGGCTTCGCTCTGAGTTAGTGGCGTTATAATACATACAGAGTTCATGAGGCCTCTATGCACACATATAATATAGATGTATATAGAAAAATACTCTGCTCTTCAGTCCTTCCGCTGATGCGCCCACAGTCGGACATGTTCTGGAGTTGGGGATCTATTTCGTAGATTACGTAAAGAACGGTCATAGATACAAATATCAGAAGTCTATTTCATGGAGGTTGGTGTGTTGCTTCTTCTTCAGGATGCTCCACCCATGAGGATCAGCCGTCACACATTAGTTCAGTATATGTTAATTTTGCGCAGATGGGTCATTATACAGTTTTGAATTGTCATACAACCCAACGATATAAGTGGGATACACACCATTGAAAGAATTGCTGCTGTCATTTGTGATGGGAGTAAACAATTTTCCATGGGTCTTCATTCAAACATCTCATAGTGGCGAGTCTGTCTCACTCGGGGAACCATGTCCAATAGTAACCTGTTTATCAACAGAACAGACAACAGTGTTGAAAAAAATTGTATACAATGTTACAGGTACACTTCTGTGTATCACAGCTCCTCGGGGGCGGGGATATATTTCAGGTTATGTAAATAACAGTATTTGTTTGATTTAATAAGTTTTGTTCCTCATCTGTTTGTTTACTATCTGCGGTTGTGCACTACCTGAGGGCAGCTGAACAATGCAGCTTTATACAATATTATGTGCTGCTCGCATTGCTTACTGAGCAGGCAGCTACTCAAGGGCTGGGCTATATGTCAGTCTGTGTGACTGACAACTCTGCTTTTACTCAGGTCAGGTTTATCCTCTGCTCACTATCTGCTGTTGTGTACTATGTGACATCTGTGCAAAAATACTGCCCATCAGTTTGCAGTAGCAAGTTCGTTGGGGGCGGAGCTACCGTTAAGGCTTCATGATTGAACAATTTCTTCTGACTCCTCCTCTGTTTGTTTTGCTATCTGCTTTTTCGTGCAATTGAAAGATGCTTCTGAATTTTTTATTTTTTTTTATGAAACTCCCACTGTTTACAGGAGCAAGCAGCTCCTCGGGGGTGGGACTATTGATTAGGGTTTGTAATTGACAGCTCTGCTTCTTCAGGCAATGTTTCTCTTTGGGCAGCATGCCAAACAAATATTAATGGGTGAAAGCTTTTTTTAAAGTAGCATTCACCTTGGAAAGGTAAAATATACCATAAATGTAATATAGGTGGGGGTCGGACCATCTAGACCTTAGGGAAGGTCCAAATGAGTTAGTGAAAAGTGCAGTTTTAAAGGGATCCTCTACCTCTGTCCCTCCATATCACACACATACAAAATTTGCACAATGTACTCACTTAACCCCGTAGCTCATAATTATTAGTCCGATCATGATTCCCACAGAACCGTCCAGGTACCAGACTTTAGTGTTGTGCTTGTAAACCTCTGCACTTATGAGAATGGAGAATCCCATGACACCGCCCACCAAAGAGTTAAATCCTATAAAGAGAGCACAAATTGTAGAGAGAATGCAGCTTTGGATGTAACTGGAATACAATGTTGCTAAATGTATTTTATTTTACAGTCTTTTATGTCTACTTTGCACATTTTTACAATTGCCAAGATAAAAGGGGCGTGGCCATGTGCTGAATTTAATATTAATACTACAGGGATAATTATCACAGGGTGGGCGAGGCCTTATACTTGTATACTTATACTTATGTTTTCTGTACACAGATGTAAATCTCACTATATTTCTCACTAGCATCTGATGAGGAAGATAAACTCCATAGGACCATAAATATTGTGCCGCCATCATATTCTTTATTACGTATCAATATTTGATTAAAGTTGGCAACTGTAATTTCCAAAATCATAGCGAGACGCACATCCTCCATATAAATATATTAATGTGCCCTCAGGCACAAAGAGGGTTGGTGAGCATTAAAGAGCATCTGCTCCCGAAAATACGACTGACAAACTTTATTCATAAGGTTCTACTGCTTCAACTGTGACTATATAGCAGTATTATAGTAGTTATATTCCTGTACATAGGGGGCAGTATTATAGTAGTTATATTCCTGTACATAGGGGGCAGTATTATAGTAGTTATATTCCTGTACATAGGGGGCAGTATTATAGTAGTTATATTCTTGTACATAGGGAGCAGTATTATAGTAGTTATATTCTTGTACATAGGGGGCAGTATTATAGTAGTTATATTCTTGTACATAGGGGGCAGTATTATAGTAGTTATATTCCTGTACATAGGGGGCAGTATTATAGTAGTTATATTCCTGTACATAGGGGGCAGTATTATAGTAGTTATATTCCTGTACATAGGGGGCAGTATTATAGTAGTTATATTCCTGTACATAGGGGGCAGTATTATAGTAGTTATATTCCTGTACATAGGGGGCAGTATTATAGTAGTTATATTCCTGTACATAGGGGGCAGTATTATAGTAGTTATATTCCTGTATATAGGGGGCAGTATTATAGTAGTTATATTCCTGTACATAGGGGGCAGTATTATAGTAGTAATATTCCTGTACATAGGGGGCAGTATTATAGTAGTTATATTCCTGTACATAGGGGGCAGTATTATAGTAGTTATATTCCTGTACATAGGGGGCAGTATTATAGTAGTAATATTCCTGTACATAGGGGGCAGTATTATAGTAGTTATATTCCTGTATATAGGGGGCAGTATTATAGTAGTTATATTCCTGTATATAGGGGGCAGTATTATAGTAGTTATATTCTTGTACATAGGGGGCAGTATTATAGTAGTTATATTCTTGTACATAGGGGGCAGTATTATAGTAGTTATATTCCTGTACATAGGGGCAGTATTATAGTAGTTATATTCTTGTACATAGGGGACAGTATTATAGTAGTTATATTCCTGTATATAGGGGGCAGTATTATAGTAGTTATATTCCTGTACATAGGGGCAGTATTATAGTAGTTATATTCCTGTATATAGGGGGCAGTATTATAGTAGTTATATTCCTGTACATAGGGGCAGTATTATAGTAGTTATATTCCTGTATATAGGGGGCAGTATTATAGTAGTTATATTCCTGTACATAGGGGGCAGTATTATATTAGTTATATTCCTGTATATAGGGGGCAGTATTATAGTAGTTATATTCCTGTATATAGGGGGCAGTATTATAGTAGTTATATTCCTGTACATAGGGGCAGTATTATAGTAGTTATATTCCTGTATATAGGGGGCAGTATTATAGTAGTTATATTCCTGTACATAGGGGGCAGTATTATAGTAGTTATATTCCTGTATATAGGGGGCAGTATTATAGTAGTTATATTCCTGTACATAGGGGGCAGTATTATAGTAGTTATATTCCTGTATATAGGGGGCAGTATTATAGTAGTTATATTCTTGTACATAGGGGGCATTATTATAGTAGTTATATTCCTGTACATAGGGGGTAGTATTATAGTAGTTATAGTCTTGTACATAGGGGGTAGTATTATAGTAGTTATATTCTTGTACATAGGGGGCAGTATTATAGTAGTTATATTCTTGTACATAGGGGGCAGTATTATAGTAGTTATATTCCTGTACATAGGGGGCAGTATTATAGTAGTTATATTCTTGTACATAGGGGACAGTATTATAGTAGTTATATTCCTGTACATAGGGGGCAGTATTATAGTAGTTATATTCTTGTACATAGGGGGCAGTATTATAGTAGTTATATTCCTGTACATAGGGGGCAGTATTATAGTAGTTATATTCCTGTACATAGGGGGCAGTATTATAGTAGTTATATTCCTGTACATAGGGGGCAGTATTATAGTAGTTATATTCTTGTACATAGGGAGCAGTATTATAGTAGTTATATTCTTGTACATAGGGGGCAGTATTATAGTAGTTATATTCTTGTACATAGGGGGCAGTATTATAGTAGTTATATTCCTGTACATAGGGGGCAGTATTATAGTAGTTATATTCCTGTACATAGGGGGCAGTATTATAGTAGTTATATTCCTGTACATAGGGGGCAGTATTATAGTAGTTATATTCCTGTACATAGGGGGCAGTATTATAGTAGTTATATTCCTGTACATAGGGGGCAGTATTATAGTAGTTATATTCCTGTACATAGGGGGCAGTATTATAGTAGTTATATTCCTGTATATAGGGGGCAGTATTATAGTAGTTATATTCCTGTACATAGGGGGCAGTATTATAGTAGTAATATTCCTGTACATAGGGGGCAGTATTATAGTAGTTATATTCCTGTACATAGGGGGCAGTATTATAGTAGTTATATTCCTGTACATAGGGGGCAGTATTATAGTAGTAATATTCCTGTACATAGGGGGCAGTATTATAGTAGTTATATTCCTGTATATAGGGGGCAGTATTATAGTAGTTATATTCCTGTATATAGGGGGCAGTATTATAGTAGTTATATTCTTGTACATAGGGGGCAGTATTATAGTAGTTATATTCTTGTACATAGGGGGCAGTATTATAGTAGTTATATTCCTGTACATAGGGGCAGTATTATAGTAGTTATATTCTTGTACATAGGGGACAGTATTATAGTAGTTATATTCCTGTATATAGGGGGCAGTATTATAGTAGTTATATTCCTGTACATAGGGGCAGTATTATAGTAGTTATATTCCTGTATATAGGGGGCAGTATTATAGTAGTTATATTCCTGTACATAGGGGCAGTATTATAGTAGTTATATTCCTGTATATAGGGGGCAGTATTATAGTAGTTATATTCCTGTACATAGGGGGCAGTATTATATTAGTTATATTCCTGTATATAGGGGGCAGTATTATAGTAGTTATATTCCTGTATATAGGGGGCAGTATTATAGTAGTTATATTCCTGTACATAGGGGCAGTATTATAGTAGTTATATTCCTGTATATAGGGGGCAGTATTATAGTAGTTATATTCCTGTACATAGGGGGCAGTATTATAGTAGTTATATTCCTGTATATAGGGGGCAGTATTATAGTAGTTATATTCCTGTACATAGGGGGCAGTATTATAGTAGTTATATTCCTGTATATAGGGGGCAGTATTATAGTAGTTATATTCTTGTACATAGGGGGCATTATTATAGTAGTTATATTCCTGTACATAGGGGGTAGTATTATAGTAGTTATAGTCTTGTACATAGGGGGTACTATTATAGTAGTTATATTCTTGTACATAGGGGGCAGTATTATAGTAGTTATATTCTTGTACATAGGGGGCAGTATTATAGTAGTTATATTCTTGTACATAGGGGGCAGTATTATAGTAGTTATATTCCTGTACATAGGGGGCAGTATTATAGTAGTTATATTCTTGTACATAGGGGACAGTATTATAGTAGTTATATTCCTGTACATAGGGGGCAGTATTATAGTAGTTATATTCTTGTACATAGGGGGCAGTATTATAGTAGTTATATTCCTGTACATAGGGGGCAGTATTATAGTAATTATATTCCTGTACATAGGGGACAGTATTATAGTAGTTATATACTTGTACATAGGGGGCAGTATTATAGTAGTTATATTCCTGTACATAGGGGGAAGTATTATAGTAGTTATATTCCTGTACATAGGGGGCAGTATTATAGTAGTTATATTCTTGTACATAGGGGGCAGTATTATAGTAGTTATATTCCTGTATATAGGGGGCAGTATTATAGTAGTTATATTCCTGTACATAGGGGGCAGTATTATAGTAGTTATATTCCTGTATATAGGGGGCAGTATTATAGTAGTTATATTCCTGTATATAGGGGGCAGTATTATAGTAGTTATATTCCTGTACATAGGGGGCAGTATTATAGTAGTTATATTCCTGTATATAGGGGGCAGTATTATAGTAGTTATATTCCTGTACATAGGGGGTAGTATTATAGTAGTTATAGTCTTGTACATAGGGGGTAGTATTATAGTAGTTATATTCTTGTACATAGGGGGCAGTATTATAGTAGTTATATTCTTGTACATAGGGGGCAGTATTATAGTAGTTATATTCTTGCACATAGGGGGCAGTATTATAGTAGTTCTATTCCTGTACATAGGGAGCAGTAGTATAGTAGTTATATTCCTGTACATAGGGGGCAGTATTATAGTAGTTATATTCTTGTACATAGGGGGCAGCATTATAGTAGTTATATTCCTGTACATAGGGAGCAGTAGTATAGTAGTTATATTCCTGTACATAGGGAGCAGTATTATAGTAGTTATATTCCTGTACATAGGGGACAGTATTATAGTAGTTATATTCTTGTACATAGGGGGCAGTATTATAGTAGTTATATTCCTGTACATAGGGAGCAGTATTATAGTAGTTATATTCCTGTACATAGGGGACAGTATTATAGTAGTTATATTCTTGTACATAGGGGGCAGTATTATACATAGGGGGCAGTATTATAGTAGTTATATTCTTGTACATAGGGGGCAGTATTATAGTAGTTATATTCTTGTACATAGGGGGCAGTATTATAGTAGTTATATTCTTGTACATAGGGGTCAGTATTATAGTAGTTATATTCTTGTACATAGGGTGCAGTATTATAGTAGTTATATTCTTGTACATAGGGGGCCGTATTATAGTAGTTATATTCTTGTACATAGGGGGCCGTATTATAGTAGTTATATTCTTGTACATAGGGGGCAGTATTATAGTAGTTATATTCTTGTACATAGGGGGCAGTATTATAGTAGTTATATTCTTGTACATAGGGGACAGTATTATAGTAGTTATATTCTTGTACATAGGGGACAGTATTATAGTAGTTATATTCCTGTACATAGGGGGCAGTATTATAGTAGTTATATTCTTGTACATAGGAGGCAGTATTATAGTAGTTATATTCCTGTACATAGGGGGCAGTAGTATAGTAGTTATATTCCTGTACATAGGGAGCAGTAGTATAGTAGTTATATTCCTGTACATAGGGGGCAGTAGTATAGTAGTTATATTCCTGTACATAGGGAGCAGTAGTATAGTAGATATATTCCTGTACATAGGGAGCAGTAGTATAGTAGTTATATTCCTGTACATAGGGGGCAGTAGTATAGTAGTTATATTCTTGTACATAGGGGGCAGTATTATAGTAGTTATATTCCTGTACATAGGGGACAGTATTATAGTAGTTATATTCTTGTACATAAGGGGCAGAATTATACATAGGGGGCAGTATTATAGTAGTTATATTCTTGTACATAGGGGGCAGTATTATAGTAGTTATATTCTTGTACATACGGTGCAGTATTATAGTAGTTATATTCTTGTACATAGGGGGCAGTATTATAGTAGTTATATTCCTGTACATAGGGGGCAGTATTATAGTAGTTATATTCTTGTACATGGGGTGCAGTATTATAGTAGTTATATTCTTGTGCATAGGGGGCAGTATTATAGTAGATATATTCCTGTACATAGGGGGCAGTATTATAGTAGTTATATTCCTGTACATAGGGGACAGTATTATAGTAGTTATATTCTTGTACATACGGGGCAGTATTATAGTAGTTATATTCTTGTACATAGGGGGCAGTATTATAGTAGTTATATTCTTGTACATATGGGGCAGTATTATAGTAGTTATATTCTTGTACATAGGGGGGCAGTATTATAGTAGTTATATTCTTGTACATAGGGTGCAGTATTATAGTAGTTATATTCTTGTACATACGGTGCAGTATTATAGTAGTTATATTCTTGAACATAGGGGGCAGTATTATAGTAGTTATATTCTTGTTCATAGGGTGCAGTATTATAGTAGTTATATTCTTGTACATAGGGGGCAGTATTATAGTAGATATATTTTTGTACATAGGGGGCAGTATTATAGTAGTTATATTGTTGTACATAGGGGGCAGTATTATAGTAGTTATATTCTTGTACATAGGGTGCAGTATTATAGTAGTTAGGGGGCAGTATTATAGCAGTTATATTCTTGTACATAGGGGGCAGTATTATAGTAGATATATTCTTGTACATAGGGGGCAGTATTATAGTAGTTATATTCTTGTACATAGGGTGCAGTATTATAGTAGTTATATTCTTGTACATAGGGAGCAGTATTATAGTAGTTATATTCTTGTACATAGGGGGCAGTATTATAGTAGTTATATTCTTGTACATAGGGTGCAGTATTATAGTAGTTATATTCTTGTACATACGGTGCAGTATTATAGTAGTTATATTCTTGTACATAGGGGGCAGTATTATAGTAGTTATATTCTTGTACATAGGGGGCAGTATTATAGTAGTTATATTCCTGTACATAGGGGGCAGTATTATAGTAGTTATATTCTTGTACATAGGGGGCAGTATTATAGTAGTTATATTCTTGTACATAGGGGGCAGTATTATAGTAGTTATATTCTTGTACATAGGGGCAGTATTATAGTAGTTATATTCCTGTACATAGGGGGGCAGTATTATAGTAGTTATATTCTTGTACATAGGGGGCAGTATTATAGTAGTTATATTCTTGTACATAGGGGGCAGTATTATAGTAGTTATATTCTTGTACATAGGGGCAGTATTATAGTAGTTATATTCCTGTACATAGGGGGGCAGTATTATAGTAGTTATATTCTTGTACAGAGGGGGCAGTATTATAGTAGTTATATTCTTGTACATAGGGGGCAGTATTATAGTAGTTATATTCCTGTACATAGGGGGCAGTATTATAGTAGTTATATTCTTGTACATAGGGGACAGTATTATAGTAGTTATATTCCTGTACATAGGGGGCAGTATTATAGTAGTTATATTCTTGTACATAGGGGGCAGTATTATAGTAGTTATATTCCTGTACATAGGGGGCAGTATTATAGTAATTATATTCCTGTACATAGGGGACAGTATTATAGTAGTTATATACTTGTACATAGGGGGCAGTATTATAGTAGTTATATTCCTGTACATAGGGGGAAGTATTATAGTAGTTATATTCCTGTACATAGGGGGCAGTATTATAGTAGTTATATTCTTGTACATAGGGGGCAGTATTATAGTAGTTATATTCCTGTATATAGGGGGCAGTATTATAGTAGTTATATTCCTGTACATAGGGGGCAGTATTATAGTAGTTATATTCCTGTATATAGGGGGCAGTATTATAGTAGTTATATTCCTGTATATAGGGGGCAGTATTATAGTAGTTATATTCCTGTACATAGGGGGCAGTATTATAGTAGTTATATTCCTGTATATAGGGGGCAGTATTATAGTAGTTATATTCCTGTACATAGGGGGTAGTATTATAGTAGTTATAGTCTTGTACATAGGGGGTAGTATTATAGTAGTTATATTCTTGTACATAGGGGGCAGTATTATAGTAGTTATATTCTTGTACATAGGGGGCAGTATTATAGTAGTTATATTCTTGCACATAGGGGGCAGTATTATAGTAGTTCTATTCCTGTACATAGGGAGCAGTAGTATAGTAGTTATATTCCTGTACATAGGGGGCAGTATTATAGTAGTTATATTCTTGTACATAGGGGGCAGTATTATAGTAGTTATATTCCTGTACATAGGGAGCAGTAGTATAGTAGTTATATTCCTGTACATAGGGAGCAGTATTATAGTAGTTATATTCCTGTACATAGGGGACAGTATTATAGTAGTTATATTCTTGTACATAGGGGGCAGTATTATAGTAGTTATATTCCTGTACATAGGGAGCAGTATTATAGTAGTTATATTCCTGTACATAGGGGACAGTATTATAGTAGTTATATTCTTGTACATAGGGGGCAGTATTATACATAGGGGGCAGTATTATAGTAGTTATATTCTTGTACATAGGGGGCAGTATTATAGTAGTTATATTCTTGTACATAGGGGTCAGTATTATAGTAGTTATATTCTTGTACATAGGGTGCAGTATTATAGCAGTTATATTCTTGTACATAGGGGGCCGTATTATAGTAGTTATATTCTTGTACATAGGGGGCCGTATTATAGTAGTTATATTCTTGTACATAGGGGGCAGTATTATAGTAGTTATATTCTTGTACATAGGGGGCAGTATTATAGTAGTTATATTCTTGTACATAGGGGACAGTATTATAGTAGTTATATTCTTGTACATAGGGGACAGTATTATAGTAGTTATATTCCTGTACATAGGGGGCAGTATTATAGTAGTTATATTCTTGTACATAGGAGGCAGTATTATAGTAGTTATATTCCTGTACATAGGGGGCAGTAGTATAGTAGTTATATTCCTGTACATAGGGAGCAGTAGTATAGTAGTTATATTCCTGTACATAGGGGGCAGTAGTATAGTAGTTATATTCCTGTACATAGGGAGCAGTAGTATAGTAGATATATTCCTGTACATAGGGAGCAGTAGTATAGTAGTTATATTCCTGTACATAGGGGGCAGTAGTATAGTAGTTATATTCTTGTACATAGGGGGCAGTATTATAGTAGTTATATTCCTGTACATAGGGGACAGTATTATAGTAGTTATATTCTTGTACATAAGGGGCAGAATTATACATAGGGGGCAGTATTATAGTAGTTATATTCTTGTACATAGGGGGCAGTATTATAGTAGTTATATTCTTGTACATACGGTGCAGTATTATAGTAGTTATATTCTTGTACATAGGGGGCAGTATTATAGTAGTTATATTCCTGTACATAGGGGGCAGTATTATAGTAGTTATATTCTTGTACATGGGGTGCAGTATTATAGTAGTTATATTCTTGTGCATAGGGGGCAGTATTATAGTAGATATATTCCTGTACATAGGGGGCAGTATTATAGTAGTTATATTCCTGTACATAGGGGACAGTATTATAGTAGTTATATTCTTGTACATACGGGGCAGTATTATAGTAGTTATATTCTTGTACATAGGGGGCAGTATTATAGTAGTTATATTCTTGTACATATGGGGCAGTATTATAGTAGTTATATTCTTGTACATAGGGGGGCAGTATTATAGTAGTTATATTCTTGTACATAGGGTGCAGTATTATAGTAGTTATATTCTTGTACATACGGTGCAGTATTATAGTAGTTATATTCTTGAACATAGGGGGCAGTATTATAGTAGTTATATTCTTGTTCATAGGGTGCAGTATTATAGTAGTTATATTCTTGTACATAGGGGGCAGTATTATAGTAGATATATTTTTGTACATAGGGGGCAGTATTATAGTAGTTATATTGTTGTACATAGGGGGCAGTATTATAGTAGTTATATTCTTGTACATAGGGTGCAGTATTATAGTAGTTAGGGGGCAGTATTATAGTAGTTATATTCTTGTACATAGGGGGCAGTATTATAGTAGATATATTCTTGTACATAGGGGGCAGTATTATAGTAGTTATATTCTTGTACATAGGGTGCAGTATTATAGTAGTTATATTCTTGTACATAGGGAGCAGTATTATAGTAGTTATATTCTTGTACATAGGGGGCAGTATTATAGTAGTTATATTCTTGTACATAGGGTGCAGTATTATAGTAGTTATATTCTTGTACATACGGTGCAGTATTATAGTAGTTATATTCTTGTACATAGGGGGCAGTATTATAGTAGTTATATTCTTGTACATAGGGGGCAGTATTATTGTAGTTATATTCTTGTACATAGGGGGAGTATTATAGTAGTTATATTCCTGTACATAGGGGGCAGTATTATAGTAGATATATTTTTGTACATAGGGGGCAGTATTATAGTAGTTATATTCTTGTACATAGGGGGCAGTATTATAGTAGTTATATTCTTGTACATAGGGGGCAGTATTATAGTAGTTATATTCCTGTACATAGGGGGCAGTATTATAGTAGTTATATTACTGTACATAGGGGGCAGTATTATAGTAGTTATATTCCTGTACATAGGAGGCAGTATTATAGTAGTTATATTCCTGTACATAGGGGGCAGTATTATAGTAGTTATATTCTTGTACATAGGGGGCAGTATTATAGTAGTTATATTACTGTACATAGGGGGCAGTATTATCGTAGTTATATTCCTGTACATAGGAGGCAGTATTATAGTAGTTATATTCCTGTACATAGGGGGCAGTATTATAGTAGTTATATTCTTGTACATAGGGGCAGTATTATAGTAGTTATATTCTTGTACATAGGGGGCAGTATTATAGTAGTTATATTCTTGTACATAGGGGGCAGTATTATAGTAGTTATATTCCTGTACATAGGGAGCAGTATTATAGTAGTTATATTCTTGTACATAGGGGGCAGTATTGTAGTAGTTATATTCTTGTACATAGGGGGCAGTGTTATAGTAGTTATATTCTTGTACATAGGGGGCAGTATTATAGTAGTTATATTCTTGTACATAGGGAGCAGTATTATAGTAGTTATATTCCTGTACATAGGGGGCAGTATTATAGTAGTTATATTCCTGTACATAGGGGGCAGTATTATAATAGTTATATTCTTGTACATAGGGGGCAGTATTATAGTAGTTATATTCTTGTACATAGGGAGCAGTATTATAGTAGTTATATTCTTGTACATAGGGGGCAGTATTATAGTAGTTATATTCTTGTACATAGGGGGCAGTGTTATAGTAGTTATATTCTTGTACATAGGGGCAGTATTATAGTAGTTATATTCTTGTACATAGGGAGCAGTATTATAGTAGTTATATTCCTGTACATAGGGGGCAGTATTATAGTAGTTATATTCCTGTACATAGGGGCAGTATTATAGTAGTTATATTCTTGTACATAGGGGGCAGTATTATAGTAGTTATATTCTTGTACATAGGGGGCAGTGTTATAGTAGTTATATTCTTGTACATAGGGGGCAGTGTTATAGTAGTTATATTCTTGTACATAGGGGGCAGTATTATAGTAGTTATATTCTTGTACATAGGGGGCAGTATTATAGTAGTTATATTCCTGTACATAGGGGACAGTATTATAGTAGTTATATTCTTGTACATAGGGGGCAGTAGTATAGTAGTTATATTCTTGTACATAGGGGGCAGTATTATAGTAGTTATATTCCTGTACATAGGAGGCAGTATTATAGTAGTTATATTCTTGTACATAGGGAGCAGTATTATAGTAGTTATATTCTTGTACATAGGGAGCAGTATTATAGTAGTTATATTCCTGTACATAGGGGGCAGTATTATAGTAGTTATATTCCTGTACATAGGGGGCAGTATTATAGTAGTTATATTCTTGTACATAGGGGACAGTATTATAGTAGTTATATTCTTGTACATAGAGGGCAGTATTATAGTAGTTATATTCCTGTACATAGGGGGCAGTATTATAATAGTTATATTCCTGTACATAGGGGGCAGTATTATAATAGTTATATTGTTGTACATAGGGGGCAGTATTATAGTAGTTATATTCTTGTACATAGGGGGCAGTATTATAGTAGTTATATTCTTGTACATAGGGGGCTGTATTATAGTAGTTATATACTTGTACATAGGGGGCAGTATTATAGTAGTTATATTCTTGTACATAGGGGGCAGTATTATAGTAGTTTGCATGTGATATCCCTATTTTTTATGCTGTCAGTAGGTAACAGCATGGAACATTTTAGAAGTGATCCTTTTTAAGGGTTTTATGCAGGTGTCATGCTAATGCATACATATATGGAATTACTTACCATCCGTGATCAGCGCTCGACTTGTCAGGATTTTCCCCAACATGAATTTCACAACCGCCAACATCGTACAGAGGAGTCCACTTAAAATGGAGACAGTGAATAAAAAGCTGTCCTGCAAGAGGGGAAGGCCAGATTAAAAGGTTATCCTTATAATATATATAATATCCTTAACAATAAAAGGAACACTTCAACAACACAATATAAATCCAAGTAAATCATACTTCAAATCTTTCCACTTAGGAAGCAACACTGATTGACAATCAGTTTCACAGGCAATCAACAAGACACACTCAATAAAGGAGTGGTTCTACAGGTGGGGACCACAGACCACTTCTCAGTATCAATGCTTTCTGGCTGATTTGTTGGTCAATTTTGAATGTTGGTGGTGCTTTCCCACTCATGGTAGCATGAGATGGATTCTACAACGCACACAAGTGGCTCAGGCAGTGCAGCTCATCCAGGATGGGACATCAGTGTGAGCTGTGGCCAGACGGTTTCCTATGACTGTCAGTATAGTGTCCAGCGGCTGGAGGTGTTACCAGGAGACAGCCCCGTACACCAGGAGATGTGGAGGAGAAGCGGATACCAGGAGACAGGCCCGTACACCAGGAGATGTGGAGGGGGCAATAGAAGGACAACATTCCAGCAGCAGGAACAGGAGGAGCCCTGCCAGAGCCCTGCAAAATGTCCTCCAGCAGCCACCAATGTACATGTGTCTGCACAAACGGTTCGAAACCAACCCAGTGAGGATGGTATGAGGGCCCGGCGTCCACAGATGGGGGTTGTGCTCACAGCCCAACACCGTGCAGGACGCTTGGCATTTCAGGATCGGCAAATCAGCCACCGGTGCCCTGTGCCCTTCACGGATGAGAGCAGGTTCACACGGAGCACATGTGACAGACCTGGCTGGAGTCTGGAGACGAACAAAGCTCAGCTCATAAATACAGCACCATAACCAAGCTCTATCATGGAACAACAACAAAACCAGGATTCATGCATACAAATATGTATTATCTCAAATGTTTTGGGGATTGATATTTACAAAGCACACCAATTTCTATTTATCTTTACAGTACCCCCCATTATCTATTTACTTACATATGGTGTCCGGGTAATGAATTAATATATACTCTGTGCCCTCAATAATATGTCCTTTATCTCTTTTTAAAATTATAAACCCACTTATTTTTCCCATTCAATCCCGCAGCTGAATAAACCCAAGTCCGATGAACGGTCTTTGTACTCAAAGTCACCCCTTCCTCTAGTTACCTTGGTCGCTGTCCTGCGCACCTTTACCATATTCTAAGAGTTTTCTATAATGTATCAGACAGGGGCTCACACAGATGATACAATTCTGACTGCCTGCAGTCACCACTAGGGGGAGCTCTCCAAACTAAATAAGAGCTGAAATAATCTCTGAACCCCCTCTAGTGGTCACAGCAGGAAGCTGCCATAACACTATTACAAGGCTGGAAAGTGTTGGAGTATATTCCTTTCCCAACCTGAGGACCATTTACTTCTACATGGGGGCCATTGGTCTGAAGAAATGCACCAGCCTGAAGCCCTCAATACTCTTTCACCAGATATCAGGGAAGTCGCGAGGTCTAAAGATCCGGAGCACGGACCACAGATCTTTTGTACAGTAGGTGGACACCACTGATGATTACATTGCATATCTTTTACGTAGCTGGTAACGCCCCCTGCCTGACATACATTTTTTTTGTCATGGTGGCCTCATTTGAAGACAAAACTGCCCCTTTAAGAGAATATTTTTAAAAAACATTCAGTGTGAATTATCCAAAAAACATAGAAGGACAAATTTAGGACCCAGACAGATCTTGCATCCTTCTAGATGTATGTGTATAATTATGCCCGGGCCCGTATTATGCGGGTAAGGTGTTAGGACAAGGTGCACCCGGAGATGGGTTATTGATTGTCTGGTGATATATAATTTTTGGTTCTCAGTCCTCAGTGCTTAAGGTTCTGTCCTGTTCTGTCTTGTCCCATCAGCTGGTTCTGTCTCCTTAGGGAGCGCGGGATTTGTGGTTCACCTCTGATTACTATTCACCTCACACATCGGCCTCTCTACAGATCAGCGTGAGGCAGCGGTGTGCAGTATGTTATCCCTGATCTGTCAGCTCCTCGTAGCGGCCCTGATTGTTAGTGACGCTCCATTAAGACTAGACTCCTTAACATGCACCAGGGACCCCGCGCCAATTTACACTAATTTATCAAACCCATTGAGTAGAGTATACAATTTATTATAGAAGCTCTCGCTGCCACCGAACATGCACAATCCCCTGTTCTTAATTTCCACATCGCTCTCCCCGGGAGACAGAAAATTAGTTTCTCACCAGGAGCCGCACCTGTTCATGTTGTATTATTACACAGTACAACTTCCAAGTATTATAATTACAAAGCAATCAGATACGACAATTTTATTACATGTTCAGGATTGTAAATATTATATTACAGTATTAATGCAGCTTTATTATTATTATATTCCTAGGGAGCAGTATTATAGTAGCTATTTTTTTGTATATAGGGGAAGTTTTTTAACAGTATCTTTTTTCTACTCTTGATAACACATACATTGGGGGAGAATTTATTAATGAGTCGTCAGCTCCGACAGTGCAGACCTCGACAACACTAGTTTTGTGCTGCATAAGATTCATCGCTGTGATGATGATATCTGGCACAGTTTATGAATGCTGCGTTCCGTTTTATACCTGCATCAAGCTGGTCTAAATTGTGTCCTACAATGTGGCGCATTGGGACAGATTTGCTTACCCGGTCCATTCGCGATCCAGTGGTGCGTTCTCTGGGGTGGATTCGGGTTCTGCCGGGATTCACTAAGGTAGTTCCTCCGACGTCCACTAGGTGTCTTCCGCTGGCTGCAGGTAAGCGCGTGTCAAGCGACACTTTTTTTTTTTAAATGCGGCGGTTTTTCCGAAATCCGTTGGGTTTTCGCACGGCCAAACCCCCCAATTTCCGTCGCGTGCATGCCGGCGCCGATGCGCCACAATCCGATCGCGTGCACCAAAATCGGGGGGCAATTCAGGGAAAATCGACTCAAATCGGAAATTTTTGGATAACCCGTCGGAAAAACGCGATTCAGGCCCTTAGTAAATGACCCCCATTGACTAGTATTTTTTGGCACACAGACTATTTTCCGCCAGGCCCCTCTTTTGGACACGTCAGAAAGGGGGAGGGGGGCTTAAATACCTTTAGAAGTGATTCTGTGTTATTTTGGTGCGCAATGCCCAAGTATTTTGGCCAAGGTGGCTTAAAGGAAATTTACCATTGGGAATATATCTATTAAGGTAAATCTCATGGCAGGTTCCTAGTAACATCTTAAGCCCTAAACCGTTTTTCCCTTATTATATAACACTTTAACTTTATTCTTATTTTATCTGGCTAATATACTAATTTTCTGCAGAGGCTACAGGGGCGTGGAGAAGCCTCTCCAGGGAGCGGGTGCAAAGGCTACTCCTCATAGCCACTGCTGTCCCTCCAACCTGTGCACCCTAGCAAAGACTCTGTTGTACCACTGGCTCCTGGAGTTCTGCTCATTCTAGCTTTCTACCTGGCTCTCTGCTTCCTGGTCTGGAACACGGACTCTGCTGCTCTGACTGAGCTGCACACTCGATAAGATTCTGGAATACTCTGACCAAGAGTCATATACCCACCTCTGAGTGCGCCATCCTCTTTGGACCAACACCATAGACTACATGAGAAGAATATAACATTTGTGTTGCATCCTGATTCATGGTGGGACATGCAGTATAAAATGTTTCCCACGATGTTACTTTATGTCATCGCTATAAAACATTATTACATCTCGGAGCTGATATTAGAAGTCTTAATTCACAAGCTCCCGATCTCCCGGTTCATTCATCATTCATTCGGGGATTACACAGGGTCGCCTCATGTGAGCAGCAGTAATTTCGTTGCCGAATTAAATTCTACACTAATTCCATTCTCTCGGGGGATGGGATATGTATTTTTAGAGTTGGGTCCGGCAGTACATAAGCCTTTATTAGAGATATTGCACATAACAGGCAAAGCAGCCAAACAGGAGCAGGACCCGGTGCCCGGCGGAGCCCCCAGCAGTCACCAGTATTATGGGCTGTGATTGCTGCCAGGGACTTCTTGTAATTAAAGGCAAAGTTCACTTTTGATAGACCCAAAATAATATACCAATATACGGAATAGGCAGCCGGTCCCGGATATTACCTCTTGTTCACAGCTGCAGCTCTGGTGCCTTGTGTCTGCATGGATCTCTGGCTTTTTTCATGGGCTCCTGTAGCAGCAGAGACACAGACTGCCATAAAACAGCAGGGTCTGTATGGGTGTGTCCCAGTTTCCATCTGTATTGGCGCCCTCCAGATGCAGATATAGTTTGGAGTAATAGTGGAGCAGGAAGCCATCAGCTCCCGCTCCACCCTTCTGCCATTGCTGTGTGTGGCTGATGATGTTACCGGCCATAGAGCCGCAAACAGTATAGGCAAAGGAGGAAGCAGAGATGCCATGGACCACAATGGGGTCATAATGTTTGTGTGTGTGGGGGGGGGAGTATTATAAGTTAGGGGTGAAGGTGGAATCAGCATTACAAAGGAGGGTTGTTTTTTTTAAGGAGTCTACAGAAAAAGGTGCATCATAAGTGGGAGCAGACAAAACAGGGGGGAGGCTAGATGAATTGATGGGTGTCATTATAAGTGTAGGGGGAGCATTATAAATGGGGGTGCCCATTATACAGCAGGATCACACAAAGAGTGTATTGTACATTGTGGTGGGCACTAAGGTGGCCCAGAAGGGGCTGAGATTAGGGGTGTGACAAAGGGTGTGGCTAAGGACACAACAAATTTGCATGGTGCAGAAATCACCATATCCCCCCTCTTTCTCCATTCCAAAGGTCAGGGGTATGATCTAGCCGAAAACTGGGTAATGTGCTATTCTGCTACTAAATGGGTTATATAATTCTATTTCTGCATTTGTCTTCCTCTAAGATTCTACAAACATCGTCCCAGAGCCAAGCATGACCCGATCCAGGAGCGGATGAACGCAGATCCATGACATATGCTGCACTTCCTACCAAATTCCTGGACTGCCCCCAGCAAGCGTCTGGCAGCTATGATATCATAAGAAATCTGAACAAGGCTTTCCTCCAAAACAACCCTGTGCATGGGAATAAAACGGATTCTCATCCAAAAATGGAGGTACCAAAATTTGCTGCATCCTTATAGAGAGCAAACGAAGGAGCCTCATCAGTTTTATAATGTAATTATGTGTCATTATTTATCTCGGTCTCACAAAAGAGATGCCAAAATTTTGGTGCATTTTTTGGTGCACAACATCTTAAGCCCCTCCTCCTTACAGCAAGATGTGTACGGTGCGACAGAAGAACGCAAGCTCTATGGACACAGTGAGAGAAACGGCTGGTCATCAGGGGTGGTGGGGGCCCATGGGCACAAACTTGTGGGGCCCTTCCCACTAGATTTTTTAAATACAGTAAATGTTGCTCCCCAGAAAAAATATTGCTTCCCCAGAGATCCAAGATAACAGAACCTCAAACTGATACTGAATATAAATCACAACTTATCGACTACAGACAGTGATGGATTCAGACTCACATGAACCCTGGGCTCTATGAAGATTAGGGACACCTTTGATGGATGCAAAGTGGTGGAGGCAACGGGGCATGCGCCCCGGGAGCTCTCTCCATAATCTGGAACACTATCAGTTGGAGTGGGTGCAATCAATGCTGGGGGGTTTCATTTTGTAGTGGGACTACTACACTTTCTAGCAAAATTTTGCCCTCCATATCATTCCTCTTTGTCTATATCACAAAGTCAACCACAGAGACCAAATGATCAAATCTTACAATGTAGCTATCACATTTCCCTACACTGCCCCAAAAGGACAAATGTGGCATTACAAGCTGTCAACTGAAATGAATCCCCTCGAGATGTCCTTATAGTTTTTCCATCCAGATTATTTCCCTACTGATGTGTCCATACGCGTCATTCTTCATCCGTGACTCCCTTGTATCCTTCTCGGTCCCCAGATGGATAAACCACCTCTCAATTTTATGTCCGAAATATAAATGACTCTAAAAGTCGTCTCCTTTAAAGATTTGTCCTCGCATAAAGAGAACAGACATAATTCACCCGTAATGAGAAACAACAACAGATCCGTGATTAAATTCCACACCATCATCAATCCTGAAGCTGCTGCCGGCCTCTGAGATGATTTTCTCCGTCTCTCGTTATTAATGGCCGCCGGCTTTTGGAGGGATTCTCGGTGACGCCCACCTGGCATTTTATTCACTCTCCAGACTGGCACAGTCAGCGGATCGCACACTGGCACAGCTTCATCGCTGGCAATGTGATCTGGGTATTTAATTTCCTCTCCTGGAATTATACAGCATATTGATGGCCAATGAGTAATCACGGATATGGGGGCCGTGCGCCTACGGGCAATGGACACCATTCACCTAGTAGGATCTTCTGATCCCTATGATACATAGGTGGCTAATTTATAGAGAGCTCATTCATCAACGCTGAGGAGATCTCATGTATACAGTGGAGGGGGGTGCGATATATCTGTATATCTATGTATATATCTACCATAATCCCTAAAGACACCTAATCTGTCATTGCATATAAAGAATAAAATTGAATATAATTTCCTAAGTTTTACTAAACTCAGAGCAGAGCAGTGTGAGGACACCCTCCAGTACAATCCTGGAATAAGAATCCATGGGCCAAATGTATCACTTGTTTTTCTGTTGTTTTCTCCAGTTTTTGCGCCAGTTTTGTGACTAAACACCAAACTAGCCGCACAGCCAAAATAACCAGGTTTCCCTTATTTATCCGAGCAATTAAGATGTTTTTCTGCGCCTAATAATGATACATCATTAGCGAATTTTCATAAAACTGAGAAGCAACACTGAGCTCTTGTGCAGAGCAGCTCATCCCCATCAGTAGAGCTCAGCCAGATGTTACAGACACTAGACACACTATAGGCATGATGTGCAGCCTCTGTTTACAATCAATGACCTTCTATTTACAAACAATCTGCAGAAGCCTCAGCTCAGAGCAAAAGAGAAGAGAAGTTTGCAGAATTTTGCAGATACTACAGAGAAGTGCCCTGTGTAGCAGGATGACCCCACTGGTGCCTGAGGAGGATACTGGCCAGAATTACAGGGGGCAGCAGGGGATCAGCACTGGGGAATCCCCTCACAGCCGTGGGCTCTGCTGTGGGGGTCATTCTCATGCTGAGGTGCGGGAGAGAAGCAGATAGGAGGATCACATGTAACTGCCCAAATCTAACATTGGTCCTAAACTGCTCCTAAAGTAAAGTAATTAATAAGAGGCAGGAACTCAACTCATCACAGATGGTTGTAGCTTGTGATAAAATGGGTGCAACAATGCACCAGAATTTAGGTGCAGCAACTACACTTAAGCGCAGAAAAGTGATACATCTGGCCCCATGTTTCTTAGCTACCTGAAATGAGCTGTTCCACCAGCCAGAAGCTTTCTATAGTTTTTAATAAGAGCAAAGAGGAGGGACTGTGGAGCAGCTTAATGCGCAGAGCACAATCTAACTTGTTAAAAAACTTTATTTTAGTAATATGTAAATTAACTCTTTTTCAAGTCATTGGGGCAGATTTACTTAGCCGGTCCTGTCCCGATCCAGTGGCGCGTTCTCAATGGAGGATTCTGGTCTTCCGGCGATTCACTAAGGTAGTGCGCCCGATGTCCACTAGGTGTCGCTGCTGCTGCTGTTCACTGGAGTTCACGAAGCTACGCTGGGTGCAGGTAAGCGCGTGTCAAGCGTCTCTTTTTTTTAAAATACAGCGTTTTTTCCAGATCCGTCAGGTTTTCTTACAGCCACGCCCCCGATTTCCATTGCATGCATGCCGGCGCTGGATTGCGAGCGCCAAAATCCCGGGGCAATTCAGGGAAAATTGGCATAAATCGGAAATATTCGGGTAACGCGAAGGAATAACGTGATTCGGGACCTTAGTAAATGACCCCCATTATATGTGAAAAAAACACAATTTTTCTTTAAATGTTTTGTTTTTTAAGGGAACCTCAGAGCAGTTTAATCATTCAGAATGGCAACCAGTGTATTGCTCCCTCCCTTCTTCAATTAACTGCTGTAGTACTCAACCAGAAGTCAGATACAGCTTTCCTCGCAGCAGAGGGAATGTGCCATGGAACAGCTCAATGCAAAGGCTCAACGCAAAGCAGTGTAAGGACAACCCCAATTAAATCTAGCAAAAGAATCCATATTTCTTAGCTCTCTACAATGAGCTGTTCCAATGCACCTTCCTTGCTGTTCTATTCAACCAGAAGCCTTCTACAACTTTTATTTACAGCAAAGGGGAACAACTATGGAGCTTCTCAACAGACAGCACAGAGCACAGCAGTGTGAGGACACCCCTCTTAGTGCACTTGGAGAAGCTACAATCTTGCTGCTACTAACAACATACATGGGTATGATTACGGTACACATCTCTCCAGGGACAATACAAGACACTGGCCACAGTACTGCATGGTTACACCTGCTGACAGGTTCCCTTTATAAGGTACATACAGGAAAATAGTATATTCTAAATTGTAAAGTCATGCCTTTTTATCGGGAAGGATGTGTGAATGGAGCTTATACAGTATGTAGACAATCAATATGTGAATACATTTCTCTATACTATAGGAAATCTATAAATTATTCATAGTCATCTTTGCCTATATCATAGTTATCCATATTCTGACACTGGAGACTCCGTCAGATCCAATGTTTCTAGGAATCAATGGGATATTCCAGGAAAGCTTGATATTATTCCATCAATGTGCTTTATCCTTGACTGTGACCTTGAAGAAGTCTCTGTCTCCGTGTATCACAGATCCCATCAGCCGCAGTGTAACCTCTGCATTATTGGCGCCGAGCTCTTCCATATACACAGGGACTTGCTGAGTGCACCCGAGAAGCCGCTCACTGCGGATCAGAGCTTGTGTGTCCCATGGGAGCAACGCGCTATATAAATGCAGAGCCAGAGGGATTAACTCTATCCTCCCTGCCGGAGGTGGAGGCAATACTGACTGCTCCCCAACAGGGGGCACTGTAGGTTCGTCACCTGGTGCTCAGAGTGTATTGTAGAAACTGGAACAACATTCCATGAGAAATGAAGATGCAGGAGATAAGATGTATCTGTGTGTGGCTAAAAGATCTATCTCATATCTATCCATTATCCACCTATCTATCTATTTATTTCATATCTATCTATCTCCTATCTATCTATCTATCTATCTATCTCCTATCTATCTATCTCATATCTATCTATCTATCTATCTATCTCCTATCTATCTATCTCATATCTATCTATCTATCTATCTATCTATCTATCTATCTATCTCCTATCTATCTATCTATCTATCTATCTATCTATCTATCTCCTATCTATCTATTTATTTCATATCTATCTATCTATCTATCTCATATCTATCTATCTATCTCATATCTAACTATCTATCTCCTATCTATCTATCTATCTATCTATCTAATATCTATCTAATATCTATCTATCTATCTATCTCATATCTAACTATCTATCTCCTATCTATCTATCTCCTATCTATCTATCTCCTATCTATCTATCTCCTATCTATCTATCTATCTATCTAATATCTATCTAATATCTATCTATCTATCTATCTATCTATCTCATATCTATCTCCTATCTATCTATCTATCTATCTATCTCCTATCTATCTATCTATCTATCTATCTATCTCCTATCCATCTATCTATCTATCTATCTATCTATCTATCTATCTCATATCTATCTATCTATCTATTTCATATCTATCTATCTATCTATCTCATATCTATCTCCTATCTATCTATCTGTCTATCTGTCTGTCTATCTCCTATCTATCTCATATCTATCTCATATCTATCTATCTATCTATCTATCTATCTATCTATCTCCTATCTATCTCATATCTATCTCCTATCTATCTATCTATCTATCTAGTAATAGTCGGAGCCCTAGGATTGCCACGTGAATGGAGTGGTAGCCTCACAGGTAAATAACTGCTCCATGTAACTGTGAAATTGGACTGTATAGCCTACTCAGCATCTTTGCGGTAAAGTCCAATCCTTAGCCCAGTCACAATAATTACACAGTCAATGATAGAACCAGGATAACATAGCCAGCCACAGCACCAGTATAACGTAGTCAGCCACAGTGCCCAATAACATAAGTGCCCACTATCCATCCTGACCTACAATAGAAAATGAGGTTCCTCAGGGGCGGACCAAATGTGACTCCACCCTTCTATGTAACAGTTGGGAGAGGAGGATGCCTGCCCTATAGGAGCGATCAGTGGAGGATTGTTTGTTTTGTAAGTCTCTCCTACAGGATCTTTGGACTTTTGTCATAGTATGGACAGACAATGACCCAGATTAACTAAGGTCCTTGCTCCAGTTTTCTGTCAGACTTTGCAAGTTTTTTTAAGTGCAAACTGCTAGCGCATGTATTTAAGAAATGCCCGCACCACAAATGTAACGCACGTGACTATTTTGTGTTACAGCTGCACTATTCTTTATGTGACACAAATTTCTGCACTACAGGGGGCGTTCTGGTGCTCAGCACCGGAACGCCCCTTCAGTGCATAAGTTTGTTAAAGGAGCAACAAAAAAGTGGTGCACCCTGTCGGAGCAGTGCAGGGGGTGCCAGATTCATAAAGAACAGGAGCCAGAAACTCTGAATCTGGCGCCCCCTGCACACTACACAGGACACTGCACATAGTACAAACTGCACATAGTACACACTACACATAGTACACCCTGCACATAGTACACACTACACGTAGTACACCCCCCTGCACATAGTACACCCTGCACATAGTACACCCCCTGCACATAGTACAAACTGCACATAGTACACACTACACATAGTACACCCTGCACATAGTACACACTACACGTAGTACACCCTCCACATAGTACACACTACACATAGTACACCCTGCACATAGTACACACTACACATAGTACACACTGCACATAGTACACACTGCACATAGTACACACTGCACATAGTACACACCCTGCACATAGTACACACCCTGCACATAGTACACCCTCCACATAGTACACACTACACATAGTACACCCTGCACATAGTACACACTACACATAGTACACACTGCACATAGTACACACTGCACATAGTACACACTGCACATAGTACACACCCTGCACATAGTACACACCCTGCACATAGTACACACTACACATAGTACACACTACACATAGTACACACTGTACATAGTACACACTACACATAGTACACACCCTGCACATAGTACACAGTACATTGCACATAGTACACCCTGCACATAGTACACACTGCACATAGTACACACCCTGCACATAGTACACTGCACATAGTACACACTACACATAGTATACACTGTACATAGTACATACTACACATAGTACACACCCTGCACATAGTACACCCTGCACATAGTACACAGGACACTGCACATAGTACACCCTGCACATACTACACCCTGCACATAGTACACAGGACACTGCACATAGTACACCCTGCACATAGTACACACTGCACATAGTACACAGGACACTGCACATAGTACACCCTGCACATAGTACACCCTGCACATAGTACACCCTGCACATAGTACACAGGACACTGCACATAGTACACCCTGCACATAGTACACCCTGCACATAGTACACAGGACACTGCACATAGTACACACCCTGCACATAGTCCACACTGCACATAGTACACCCTGCACATAGTACACACTGCACAAAGTACACACCCTGCACATAGGACACCCCCTGCACAAATTACACACTGCACATAGTACACAGGACATTGCACATAGTACACAGGACACTGCACATAGTACACAGGACACTGCACATAGTACACAGGACCCTGCACATAGTACACAGGACACTGCACATAGTACACAGGACCCTGCACATAGTACACAGGACACTGCACATAGTACAAACTGCACATAGTACACAGGACACTGCACATAGTACACACTGCACATAGTACACAGGACACTGCCCACAGGACACTGCACATAGTACACAGGACACTGCACATAGTACACAGGATACTGTTCTTAGTAAATGTGACCCACTTATTTTATGGGAACAACAGGGCAAGAAGAAAGAACAATTCTGGAAGTAGAATTTCTTTCCAATTCCTCCGGTTCCTCTTGTGCATCTTGGTAAATTGCTAGATTTCTATTGTATTTGTACAGAACATGGAGGGATATTCGTTCTGTCATTTTTATTTCTGTTTTATATTAAAACGTTAATTAGGATGTTCTTCTGTCGAGCTCCGGAAATGTAATTAGCCTCATTTTCATAAATTGGCATAATAAATATATATTCATGTTTTATATCAGCCTCATTTTCCCAATTAGCCATAATATAATCATCTCCACAGGCCCGACGACAGTGACGGAGCCGAGGACACTGCGAGCGTGAGGGCGGCAGGAGTCACATACACTTCATGTCACCATCTATAGGACTAATGTCACCTCTAGGCTAAATATCCCCTTAAATGTGCTGCAAATCATCCCTAATCTGACTCCACTCTAGTCTAATGACTATCCTTAATATTTTCTTTGGCTGCGATGCAGATGAATGCAATCTATTGTTCTCTGTTATCAGCCATGATCAACTGACAACAGGATTCTTTAGTGGGGTGAACGCATTGCTAAAAGTTTTTAAAGGTTTGTATGGGATGAGACAAACCAGCGCCACCTTGGTTCACAGGTTGGGTGTGGTATTGCAGCTCAGCCCCTTTCATTAAATTGAGGGTAACGGCTATACTAGACACAGCCCATGGACAGGTGTGGTGCTTTTTCTATCATAAAAACTACAATGCTTTTTTTTCACTTAAATCCCCTAAAAAGGTAAATCCAGAAAATTATTTAACAGGTAATTCCATGATTAATTTTTTAGTAAAAAGATATCTCAAAGATACCCCACAAGATAGGAGATCATTTTATCATCATTGTGGGTCCTACTTCTGAGGGACATGGACGTGTTTACCATGAACATGGTTTTCAGATTTATGGGAATCCCCTGGGGGGCAGTTGCACATCGCTCTGTTACTTCCAGTTTTTGGCACCGAGTCCAGGAACTACTTTGGACAATGAGTGGCCTACTTGGACCGTGGGACATGACTTCATCTGACCATATCATGCCACTTCCTTTGTTGTCCGCTGCTCCGTGGAGACCACACATTGGCCAGTGCAGAGCCAAAACCGGAAGACCTGGAGTGACCTGGAAGCCGGTGTAGGAGAAATATGGATTCTTGCTTCAGGGATTTTACAGGAAGGTTGTGGAAAAGCCCCTATATCAGTGGTGGCAAACCTATGGCACGGGTGCCAGAGGTGGCACTCTGGGCCCTTTCTGTGGGCACCCAGGACTTCACCCCAACACAGAGTTTGCCAGCTAGGACTCAAGGCTTTCTTCTGTGATCCAATACAGCCCAGGACGTGCCAAGCTCAGTGCTATTTTAAAGCTACCTTGGCTGCCAGGACTACAGGAGGAGCGGGAAGCTGTGGATAGAGGTGGTTTGTCATTTGAGCTCCTGCTCTGGGTCCCCTGATCCTTCCTCTTCAGGGGACCCTGGAGGGAAGCTACAATCCAAATTTATCCATCTTTCTATTGTATTGGTTAACTCAGGACACCAATACGAGTAAAATCTGTGATTCAGAAGGAATCAATAAGTTACTGCTGAAATTATCATGTTGGCACTTTGCGACATACAAGTAGATTTTGGTTGTAGTTTGGGCACTCTGTCTCCAAAAGGTTCGCCATCACTGCCCTATATGAAACAAAGTGCAGTAAACAATCCTGGAAGTCTCAAAGAAGTGAATGGAGCGCAGGTCGAGCCGGCACGTCTCCATCTCCTCTCCTTTATGTACATTGTAGCTTAGTCTTATTCAAGAGAAAGCGGATGAGCTGCAATGCCAAGTACAACCACTATACAATGTTTGGCCCTGTGCATAGTGAGCAGTTAAAAGACTAAACAGGTAGAAGGCACATCCTAGCCAATCAGATGCCTAATCCTAATTATAGATCATCAGCCGTCAATCATGGATCAAGGATAGAAAGCCGAGTAGTGACGCTTCATCATCTCAGATACTCACAACTTCTGGGATCACATGGATGGAAAGGTCATGGATGGCTTTTATCATGATGCAGACAGCTGACAGCAGGAATATCACCCCCAGGATCACGCAGGCTCTGGGGAAGGGGACAAAACACAAGATTGACATTTTTGGTTGAGACTTCTTTATAAAAGTTATTATATCATAGTTACAGCCAATTTAAGGTCCTTTCTTAAAGGGACACCACAAATGATACAACACACAGCTGAGTACAAGACTTCTCCATCCTCTTTTGTGTAGAATCAAAGTAACATGATTTTTTTTAACAAAGTCTACTTTGTAGCGAGGTGGATCAGACCTAGGGTCTATATTAAGTTGGATCAGGTCTGGGGTCTTTATTAAGATGGGACTGTTATAGGATCTCTACTGAGGTCATTCTGGTCTGGATTTACGGGACTGGTATGGAATCGAAAGCACTTGGGGTCTTTTTTCCGAGGTCTAGTCCGGGTTCTGTAATAAGGTGGATTTGGCATAGGGTCTGAATTAATAAGGATCTGGTCTGAGGATCTTTGGGAAAGAAATTTGTTTTGATGACGCTGGCAGAGGGTCTGCTCTGGGCTGGGTAAGGAGGGTCTAGATTAAGGTGATGGATCAGACCTGGGGTCTATATTAATATGGGTCTAGTCTGGGGTCTGAACTAAGGTGATTCTGGTTTAGGGTCTGTATTAAAATGGATCTGATCTGGAGTCTGTGTTAAAATGGATTTAGTTTGGGGTCTGTATTGAGTCTTTTTTGTCACTGTGGCTACTTGCAGCCCCCATTTAAAGGGATATCACGAATTCACTGTTGTCTATATAATTCCAATGAATAGAGCTCCCTCTAGTGGTGGCTGCAGGCGGCCATAATAATGTTACTACCCAGGAAAAAAATTGCTCCTTTATCTATACTTGGTGACAGATGTGAATGTTGGGTCTCTATGATATCATCTGCCCAAATAAGGTGGAAAGCCTTTTATATACATTGTGTGGGATCTCTGATTTTGGGGATCACCACTTAAGGGGCCTGGGGGCACTTTTTACACGATTATAGCTGTTTTATAGAGATCCTGTATCTCCCAGGCTGGGTGTACCTCCGCATTCTGACAATGCTGACAATGTCCTTGGGAAGAATTCATTCTTGTCACAAGCAATAAAAAATTAATTCCAATAAAGGCGAGAGGAAGAAAGCCGCGTTTAGTATTTGCATTTGTAGGATTTGTTTGCACAGAAATCTCTCTCGGAATATTTTGGTAATAAGTCAGGCGGCGGCATAGTGCTGACAGGCAACGTCTTATTAGTCGGAGCTGATCTGTGCAATATTAAAGTGCAGCTGAGGAGAGGCACAGACGGAATTTGTCGCTCCTGTTTTGGAATGGCTGATGTCAGCCATCGCCTGGATGAGCCGGATGCACAAGGCACCCACTCCGGACTCTGCAGTAATGAATTCAGCTGCTTTGTTGTGTTCCGAGGCCGTAACCTGCAACACAAGACTTACTATGAATTACACCCAGAAATATGACACACAGTAAGACCCTGGGGATGGCAGATGTGCGTCACATCCTTCTCTCCCAACTGCAATGCAGGTCCGGGATGTCCAAAGGAAATTTATTTGCACTTAATAGGAGCCAAAATGATCCCTGATTCCTCCCAACCACAATTTTCTAATCGGAAAGGAAGAGGGTTGCAATAGACGTCTAATGAATCAGCCAAGGACTGGAGGTCGTTTATATAATTAATTACAAATTGTACATAGGAAACATACGAGACCGGGGAGGCGAAAACTATGTCATCAACAAATAACCGGACACTTCAGACCCCTCAATACTAAATAAGGGTCACCCTCCATGTGCCCAAAACCAGGAACATCACCAAGAACCAACACAACTTTATGTTATGACTGTCCCACCTTTATTTACTGGAAGGGAGAAAAGAAAGGAAGCAGGGAGGAAAGGGAAGACGGGAGGGGAAAGAGGAAGCAAGGAAGGAAAAGAGAAGGAGAGGATCCAGGGCAATAGGGTGGAACAGAAAGGGAAAGGTGGAGGATTAAAGGGAAAAAAAAATGTAAGGGGTGAAGCAAAGAAGGTAGGAAGAGCAAGGAAGAAAGGAAACAGAAATGAGTGGGAGAAGGTAAGGGAAAAACGGGAAAGGGAAAAAAGAGAGAGAAAAGACAGCAAGAAAGGGAAGGAAGGATTAAAGAAAGAAAGAAATTAAAGAATGATTAATTAAGTTAGAGATAATTTTTTGGCAGTTTTGACCATGCAGACAGCACACAGTGTAAGGTAATGTCCCTGGAGAAATGTCTTACCAGACCTGTGTGTGTGTTGGTAGTAGCAGCAGGACTGTGATATATGGATTTATGTTACAGGATTGTAACTTCTCCACTGAGAACGGTGTAGTTACACTGTATCGCTTTGTGCTCTCTGCATTGAGTTGCTCCACAGCCCCACCCCCTGCGCTAAATACAAGTTGTAGAAGGCATCTGGTTGAATAGAAAGGAACCAGAGAAATAGCAGAGGAAGAGCAGAGCAGTGTCAGGACAACTCCAGTGCCGGAATATAAAGCCATTGTCCTGCTGCTACTAACAACACATGCAACGTTATAACTACAGCCCTGCAGAGACAATCCTGACACTGACTGCAGTTTTGCAAGGCCACATCTGCTGACAAATCCCCCTTAACTCTTGGTAATGCACATAGGAAAGAATAAATAATTGTAAACATAGTGGGACACATTTACTAAGGGTCCGAATCTCTCTTTTTTGTCGGGTTTCCCGAATATTACTTGTTTGCGCCGAATTGCCCCGGATTTATGGCACACACGATCGGATAGTGGCGCATTGGCGCAGGCATGCATGCAACGGAAATCGGAGGGCGTGGCCGCCGAAAACCCGACGGATTAGAAAAACCGGTATTTAAAAAAAAAAAATGTGTCGCTTGACACGCGCTTTACCTGCACCCAGGATAGGATGGTGAACTCCAGCGAACCTCGGCACACCTTGGCGCAGCGGCGACACCTGGTGGACATTGGGCGCACGACCTTAGTGAATCGCCGGAAGACCCGAATCCTGAACAGAGAACGCGCCGCTGGATCGGGTAAGTAAATCTGCCCCAGTGATTGCTTTCCTTAGAACCTGCGCCATTCAAATTCAACTACAAGGGGCCGAGGTGCAATACCTGGCACGACCACTGGACTAGAGTGGCGCTGTTTCTGTAAAAAGCAAAAGCTCTTTTGTTCAGGATGACATTTACAATATATTAGTGCACCTACACTTCCATTTGCAGGCTGATATAGAAGCTAGATCACGCACGCCAGGGGCTGCAGGGACTATATCTCAGCTATAGTGCAGGAGAACACGTCGAGCCATATAAATTATGGGGAATAATAAGTTCTGCTAGTGTGATCACACACAATGCATACATCACAGGCTGCGCACGAGGAGGGGCCACCCGCTGCATGGAAATTAGACTTCCTATGAATTATTCATGAAGTGTTATGGATTTTGTTAATCCTGCAATTTCCAATGCAGTTATTGGTGCTGCATTGATTTTACAGAAACTGTGTTCTGCCGGAGGCGACGGCAAAACGAGAATTATATCAGGAACTCCAGAGTGAGACACATAATTCACGATGTGAAAGATTCTAATAAAGGGGTTGTCCGAAATTAGAATAATCTGAAACAGCACCACGTCTGCCTACTGGTTGTGTCTGGTACTGCAGCTCAGTTACATTGAATCGAGTGGGACATGAGTTGTAATGCCGCGCACAACCTGTAGAGGGACGTGGCACAAGAACATAGCTGTGATTTTCTAACACTAGACAATCCCCTTTAAATTTTTGGCTAAGGTGTCTCAAGAAGAATGGGTTACAAATAAAAATATGGGGATTCTTTTGCTTCGATTTGACCATAATTGTTGCTTTATCTTAGTCACGAAATACCATATGTTTATGCCAATTACAAGAGGAGTTAGAGAAACAGTACTATCTGTGCCCACACTAATTACAAGAACAGACAGGAAATAATTGGTGGAGGGGAGGAAGCACTATCTGTGCCTACATCAATCACAGGGATAGAACGTATTTGAGAGAAAAAGGCAAGAAGAAGTAATATCTGTGCCTTTATTATTTATAGAGGAAGAAAGGGAGACTGTTTACTGTGCCTACAGCATATGGAGCAAAGAATCAAAATCAAAAAAAGAAGTACTATCTGTGCCAAGATCATTTTTAGAGAAAGATAGGGAAAGACATGCAGCACATTATTACCTACCTACTACATTACAAATAGAAAACTTACTTTCTGTGCAATAAAATGAACATATGTTTTCTAGTTAACACAAGGTTACAGTACTATCTGTGCCTATACAAACTGCGAGGCATACAGAAACATAGTACTATCTGTGCCTACTTTGATTACAAGGAAATCTAGTTGGTAGTTATTTGTATGTACATCAATTTCAGGAAGAGACAAGGAGGCAGTACTATCTGTGCTTTATATGTGAATTGCAAGCAGATACTGAGGACTGAACTATCTGTACCTATGTGATCTATAGGGAAAAGAAGGGAGGAAGTACCAGCGGTGCCTCTACAGTTACAGGAATGAAAAGGAACATAAAAACTACATAAAAAACAACATTGATCAACTACATGTGGAGGGAGGATGAAATACAGAAACATTCCCTTCCATCCTCTCCCTGGTGATACAATGTATGCAGCGGGTGTCATTTACATTCTGGAGCCGCAATAAGCGGAGATGCGTCCCGGGGTGTGATGGGACGCGCCATAAATTATTCTTTCTATGTGTCATTATGGAGATACAAGAACCTGTCTCACTTTCTGTCATAACAAGGTGCAGGAATATGTGAAGAGCGGGAGCTCCAGACAGGACTCGTCCTCCTGCAGTAGGATCTGCTGGAAGCTAATTAATCCAAAAATATGCAAATGAGGCATTGCCCCAGATGCCCAATGTTTATTCAATATTGTAATGAGGACCTGAATTATAGCAAGTGTTTTTTCCTATGTACATGTACAGTATAGTAAAGGGGCATGTCCAAGGCATACAGTACTATCTGTGCCTTTATTGTGCAGAACTATCTGTGACACTGCCTTCCATCATTGAGACTGATGTGTCATTCATATGCAGTAGTATCTGTGCTTATACTGTGCAGTACTATCTATGACACTTCCTTCCATCATTGAGACTGACATGTCAATCATATGCAGTACTATCTGTGCTTATACTGTGCAGTACTATCTATGACACTTCCTTCCATCATTGAGATGTCATGTGTCAACCATATGCAGTACTATCTGTGCTTATACTGTGCAGTACTATCTGTGACACGGCCTTCCATCATTGAGACTGACATGTCAATCATATACAGTACTATCTGTGCTTATATGGTGCAGTACCATCTGTACCACTGCTTTCCATCATTGAGACTGACGTGTCAATCATATACAGTACTATCTGTGCTTATACGGTGCAGTACTATCTGTGACACTGCTTTCCATCATTGAGACTGACGTGTCAATCATATACAGTACTATCTGTGCTTATACTGTACAGTACTATCTGTACCACTGCCTTCCATCATTGAGATGTCATTTGTCAATCATATACAGTACTATCTGTGGTTATACGGTGCAGTACTATCTGTACCACTGCTTTCCATCATTGAAACTGATGTGTCAATCATATACAGTACTATCTGTGCTTATACTGTGCAGTACTATCTGTACCACTGCCTTCCATCATTGAGACTGATGTGTCAATCATATGCAGTACTATCTGTGGTTATACGGTGCAGTACTATCTGTACCACTGCCTTCCATCATTGAGACTGATGTGTCAATCATATGCAGTACTATCTGTACCACTGCCTTCCATCATTGAGACTGACATGTCAATCATATGCAGTACTATCTGTGCTTATACGGTGCAGTACCTTCTGTACCACTGCTTTCCATCATTGAGACTGACGTGTCAATCATATACAGTACTATCTGTGCTTATACGGTGCAGTACTATCTGTGCTTATACGGTGCAGTACTATCTGTGACACTGCTTTCCATCATTGAGACTGACGTGTCAATCATATACAGTACTATCTGTGCTTATACTGTACAGTACTATCTGTGACACTGTCTTCCATCATTGAGATGTCATTTGTCAATCATATACAGTACTATCTGTGGTTATACGGTGCAGTACTATCTGTACCACTGCTTTCCATCATTGAAACTGATGTGTCAATCATATACAGTACTTTCTGTGCTTATACTGTGCGGTACTATCTGTACCACTGCCTTCCATCATTGAGACTGATGTGTCAATCATATGCAGTACTATCTGTGGTTATACGGTGCAGTACTATCTGTACCACTGCCTTCCATCATTGAGACTGATGTGTCAATCATATGTAGTACTATCTGTGGTTATACGGTGCAGTACTATCTGTACCACTGCCTTCCATCATTGAGACTGATGTGTCAATCATATGCAGTACTATCTGTGGTTATACGGTGCAGTACCTTCTGTACCACTGCTTTCCATCATTGAGACTGACGTGTCAATCATATACAGTACTATCTGTGCTTATACGGTGCAGTACTATCTGTACCACTGCTTTCCATCATTGAGACTGACGTGTCAATCATATACAGTACTATCTGTGCTTATACTGTGCAGTACTATCTGTACCACTGCCTTCCATCATTGAGACTGATGTGTCAATCATATGCAGTACTATCTGTGCTTATACTGTGCAGTACTATCTGTACCACTGCCTTCCATCATTGAGACTGATGTGTCAATCATATGCAGTACTATCTGTGCTTATACGGTGCAGTACCATCTGTACCACTGCTTTCCATCATTGAGACTGACGTGTCAATCATATACAGTACTATCTGTGCTTATACGGTGCAGTACTATCTGTGACACTGCTTTCCATCATTGAGACTGACGTGTCAATCATATGCAGTACTATCTGTGGTTATACGGTGCAGTACCATCTGTACCACTGCTTTCCATCATTGAGACTGATGTGTCAATCATATGCAGTACTATCTGTGCTTATACTGTGCAGTACTATCTGTACCACTGCTTTCCATCATTGAGACTGATGTGTCAATCATATGCAGTACTATCTGAGCTTAAACTGTGCAGTACTATCTATGACACTTCCTTCCATCATTGAGACTGACGTGTGTCAATCATATGCAGTACTATCTGTGCTTATACGGTGCGGTGCTATCTGTGATGCTGTCACAGATAGTACTTACTTTTACCTTTAAGACTGGCATATTTTATATAATGCTGTCATGCTGTTGGCACAGATAGTACTGCAGAGTATAGGCATATATTTTATTGCTTCTCAAGAACATGTCAGTCTCAAAGGTGAAAAGTGTTAATTCTGGCTAAGAAAGTACTCCAGAGTATTGTGTCTTTATGATGCAGTACTATCAGTTCAGTTGGCACAGATAGTACTACCTTCCATCTCTCAGAGTGATGCATGTGTGTCCATGAGATGCAGTACTATCTGTGCCTACACTGTGCAGTACTATTTATGACACTAGCATAGATAGTATTTCCTTCCTGTCTTTACCTGTAAATTGGTTAAAATGTATAAATCAAACATCTACATACTGTAGGTCCAAATGTTATCATTATTATATGTTACCGATATATAATATTATCATATTATATAATAATATATATAATATTATATAATCATATGGGTAAAAACATGGAGTGGAAAAATTAAATATTGACTTGTCTGTAGTCACCACTAGAGGGTGATTACTATGCAGTATGCAATAGACTCCTTAGCTCCCCCTGGTGGTGGCTGCAAGTATCAAAAGCCCAGACGTAGAATGATACATTGTGTTATGGAATGAATGAGCACAGAACTCTAGGTGAATGTTCTCTGGCGGGATGTGATGATTATTGGCCTCTCAGTGTTATTGTGCAATGGTTTTCACATATTTGAGCTTCTTTATACTCGGTGCACAGATTGGGTGAACAGATTGGGAGCTGTGCACGGACTCTCCCTCCGAGGGGAAAACAAGCTGAGCCCCGAGAAAATCCTGTCTGTCTGATTAGTTGTGATTAGTCAATTGTCTGGCAGAGATGACCAGGATCCAAATTCTGGGAATATTTCTATTGTTAAATATTTTCATTTATTTTCTGTTTCCTCTTTGATTATCTAATGATATGGAGCGTGCGGGTATAACCTGGGGATCTCCCGTATATAATGATATATGTACAGCCGGTATAACCTGGGGATCTCCTGTATATAATGATATATGTACAGCCGGTATAACCTGGGGATTTCCTGTATATAATGATATATGTACAGCTGGTATAACCTGGGGATCTCCTGTATATAATGATATATGTACAGCGGGTATAACCTGGGGATCTCCCGTATATAATGATATATGTACAGCCGGTATAACCTGGGGATCTCCTGTATATAATGATATATGTACAGCCGGTATAACCTGGGGATCTCCTGTATATAATGATATATGTACAGCTGGTATAACCTGGGCACCTCCTGTATATAATGATATATGTACAGCCGCTATAACCTGGGGATCTCCCGTATATAATGATATATGTACAGCTGGTATAACCTGGGGATCTCCTGTATATAATGATATATGTACAGCCGGTATAACCTGGGGATCTCCTGTATATAATGATATATGTACAGCCGGTATAACCTGGGGATGTCCTGTATATAATGATATATGTACAGCTGGTATAACCTGGGGATCTCCTGTATATAATGATATATGTACAGCTGGTATAACCTGGGGATCTCCTGTATATAATGATATATGTACAGCCGGTATAACCTGGGGATCTCCTGTATATAATGATATATGTACAGCCGGTATAACCTGGGGATCTCCTGTATATACTGATATATGTACAGCCGGTATAACCTGTGGATCTCCTGTATATAATGATATATGTACAGCCGGTATAACCTGGGGATCTCCTGTATATAATGATATATGTACAGCCGGTATAACCTGGGGATCTCCTGTATATAATGATATGGAGCGTGCGGGTATAACCTGGGGATCTCCTGTATATAATGATATGGAGCGTGCGGGTATAACCTGGGGATCTCCTATATATAAAAATATATGTACAGCCGGTATAACCTGGGGATCTCCTGTATATAATGATATATGTACAGCCGGTATAACCTGGGGATCTCCTGTATATAATGATATATGTACAGCCGGTATAACCTGGGGATCTCCTGTATATAATGATATATGTACAGCCGGTATAACCTGGAGATCTCCTGTATATAATGATATATGTAGAGCCGGTATAACCTGGGGATCTCCTGTATATAATGATATATGTACAGCCGGTATAACCTGGGGGTCTCCTGTATATAATGATATGGAGCGTGCGGGTATAACCTGGGGATCTCCTGTATATAATGATATGGAGCGTGCGGGTATAACCTGGGGATCTCCTATATATAAAAATATATGTACAGCCGGTATAACCTGGGGATCTCCTGTATATAATGATATATGTACAGCCGGTATAACCTGGGGATCTCCTGTATATAATGATATATGTACAGCCGGTATAACCTGGGGATCTCCTGTATATAATGATATATGTACAGCTGGTATAACCTGGGGATCTCCTGTATATAATGATATATGTACAGCCGGTATAACCTGGGGATCTCCTGTATATAATGATATATGTACAGCCGGTATAACCTGGGGATCTCCTGTATATAATGATATATGTACAGACGGTATAACCTGGGGATCTCCTGTATATAATGATATATGTACAGTTGCTATAACCTGGGGATCTCCTGTATATAATGATATATGTACAGCCGGTATAACCTGGGGATCTCCTGTATATAATGATATATGTACAGCCGGTATAACCTGGGGATCTCCTGTATATAAGGATATATGTACAGCCGGTATAACCTGGGAATCTCCTGTATATAATGATATATGTACAGCTGGTATAACCTGGGGATCTCCTGTATATAATGATATATGTACAGCCGGTATAACCTGGGGATCTCCTGTATATAATGATATATGTACAGTTGCTATAACCTGGGGATCTCCTGTATATAATGATATATGTACAGGCGGTATAACCTGGGCATCTCCTGTATATAATGATATATGTACAGCCGGTATAACCTGGGGATCTCCTGTATATAATGATATATGTACAGCTGGTATAACCTGGAGATCTCCTGTATATAATGATATATGTACAGGCGGTATAACCTGGGGATCTCCTGTATATAATGATATATGTACAGCCGGTATAACCTGGGGATCTCCTGTATATAATGAAATATGTACAGCCGGTATAACCTGGGGATCTCCTGTATATAATGATATATGTACAGGCGGTATAACCTGGGGATCTCCTGTATATAATGATATATGTACAGCCGGTATAACCTGGGGATCTCCTGTATATAATGATATATGTACAGCTGGTATAATCTGGGGATCTCCTGTATATAATGATATATGTACAGCTGGTATAATCTGGGGATCTCCTGTATATAATGATATATGTACAGCCGGTATAACCTGGGGATCTCCTGTATATAATGATATATGTACAGCCGGTATAACCTGGGAATCTCCTGTATATAGTGATATATGTACAGCCGGTATAACCTTGGAATCTCCTGTATATAATGATATATGTACAGCCGGTATAACCTGGGGATCTCCTGTATATAATGATATATGTACAGCCGGTATAACCTGAGGATCTCCTGTATATAGTGATATATGTACAGCTGGTATAATCTGGGGATCTCCTGTATATAGTGATATATGTACAGCCGGTATAACCTTGGAATCTCCTGTATATAATGATATATGTACAGCCGGTATAACCTGGGGATCTCCTGTATATAATGATATATGTACAGGCGGTATAACCTGGGCATCTCCTGTATATAATGATATATGTACAGCCGGTATAACCTGGGGATCTCCTGTATATAATGATATATGTACAGCTGGTATAACCTGGAGATCTCCTGTATATAATGATATATGTACAGCCGGTATAACCTGGGGATCTCCTGTATATAATGATATATGTACAGCCGGTATAACCTGGGGATCTCCTGTATATAATGAAATATGTACAGCCGGTATAACCTGGGGATCTCCTGTATATAATGATATATGTACAGGCGGTATAACCTGGGGATCTCCTGTATATAATGATATATGTACAGCCGGTATAACCTGGGGATCTCCTGTATATAATGATATATGTACAGCTGGTATAATCTGGGGATCTCCTGTATATAATGATATATGTACAGCTGGTATAATCTGGGGATCTCCTGTATATAGTGATATATGTACAGCCGGTATAACCTTGGAATCTCCTGTATATAATGATATATGTACAGCCGGTATAACCTGGGGATCTCCTGTATATAATGATATATGTACAGCCGGTATAACCTGGGGATCTCCTGTATATAGTGATATATGTACAGCCGGTATAACCTGGAAATCTCCTGTATATAATGATATATGTACAGCCGGTATAACCTGGGGATCTCCTGTATATAATGATATATGTACAGCCGGTATAACCTGGGGATCTCCTGTATATAATGATTTATGTACAGCTGGTAAAACCTGGGGATCCCCTGTATATAATGATATATGTACAGCCGGTATAACCTGGGGATCTCCTGTATATAATGATATATGTACAGTCGGTATGACCTGGGGATCTCCTGTATATAATGATATATGTACAGCCGGTATAACCTGGGGATCTCCTGTATATAATGATATATGTACAGCCGGTATAACCTGGGGATCTCCTGTATATAATGATATATGTACAGACGGTATAACCTGGGGATCTCCTGTATATAATGATATATGTACAGTTGCTATAACCTGGGGATCTCCTGTATATAATGATATATGTACAGCCGGTATAACCTGGGGATCTCCTGTATATAATGATATATGTACAGCCGGTATAACCTGGGGATCTCCTGTATATAATGATACATGTACAGCCGGTATAACCTGGGGATCTCCTGTATATAAGGATATATGTACAGCCGGTATAACCTGGGAATCTCCTGTATATAATGATATATGTACAGCTGGTATAACCTGGGGATCTCCTGTATATAATGATATATGTACAGCCGGTATAACCTGGGGATCTCCTGTATATAATGATATATGTACAGTTGCTATAACCTGGGGATCTCCTGTATATAATGATATATGTACAGGCGGTATAACCTGGGCATCTCCTGTATATAATGATATATGTACAGCCGGTATAACCTGGGGATCTCCTGTATATAATGATATATGTACAGCTGGTATAACCTGGAGATCTCCTGTATATAATGATACATGTACAGCCGGTATAACCTGGGGATCTCCTGTATATAATGATATATGTACAGCCGGTATAACCTGGGGATCTCCTGTATATAATGATATATGTACAGCCGGTATAACCAGGGGATCTCCTGTATATAATGATATATGTACAGTTGCTATAACCTGGGGATCTCCTGTATATAATGATATATGTACAGGCGGTATAACCTGGGGATCTCCTGTATATAATGATATATGTACAGCCGGTATAACCTGGGGATCTCCTGTATATAATGATATATGTACAGCTGGTATAATCTGGGGATCTCCTGTATATAATGATATATGTACAGCCGGTATAACCTGAGGATCTCCTGTATATAATGATATATGTACAGCCGGTATAACCTGGGGATCTCCTGTATATAGTGATATATGTACAGCCGGTATAACCTTGGAATCTCCTGTATATAATGATATATGTACAGCCGGTATAACCTGAGGATCTCCTGTATATAATGATATATGTACAGCCGGTATAACCTGGGGATCTCCTGTATATAATGATATATGTACAGCCGGTATAACCTGGGGATCTCCTGTATATAATGATATATGTACAGCCGGTATAACCTGGAGATCTCCTGTATATAATGATATATGTACAGCCGGTATAACCTGGGGATCTCCTGTATATAATGATATATGTACAGCCGGTATAACCTGGGGATCTCCTGTATATAATGATTTATGTACAGCTGGTATAACCTGGGGATCCCCTGTATATAATGATATATGTACAGCCGGTATAACCTGGGGATCTCCTGTATATAATGATATATGTACAGTCGGTATAACCTGGGGATCTCCTGTATATAATGATATATGTACAGCCGGTATAACCTGGGGATCTCCTCTATATAATGATATATGTACAGCCGGTATAACCTGGGGATCTCCTGTATATAATGATACATGTACAGCCGGTATAACCTGGGGATCTCCTGTATATAAGGATATATGTACAGCCGGTATAACCTGGGAATCTCCTGTATATAATGATATATGTACAGCCGGTATAACCTGGGGATCTCCTGTATATAATGATATATGTACAGCCGGTATAACCTGGGGATCTCCTGTATATAATGATATATGTACAGTTGCTATAACCTGGGGATCTCCTGTATATAATGATATATGTACAGCCGGTATAACCTGGGGATCTCCTGTATATAATGATATATGTACAGCCGGTATAACCTGGGGATCTACTGTATATAATGATATATGTACAGCCGGTATAACCTGGGGATCTCCTGTATATAAGGATTAGAGATGAGCGAACACTAAAATGCTCGGGTACTCGTTATTCGAGACAAACTTTTCCCGATGCTCGAGTGCTCGTCTCGAATAACGAACCCCATTGAAGTCAATGGGAGACTCGAGCATTTTTCAAGGGGACAAGGCTCTGCACAGGGAAGCTTGGCCAAACACCTGGGAACCTCAGAAAAGGATGGAAACACCACGGAAATGGACAGGAAACAGCAGGGGCAGCATGCATGGATGCCTCTGAGGCTGCCTAATCGCACCATTATGCCAAAATTATGGGCAACAGCATGGCCATGACAGAGTGACAGAATGAAGCTAGATAGCATCTAAAACATCCAATAATTGACCCTGACACTATAGGGGACGGCATGCAGAGGCAGCGGCAGCAGCGGCAGGCTAGAGAGTGGCATGGCGACATACCCTAAATGGACTCAGGCTTCAAACCAATGGGTGGCAGAGAGGAACCAAAGGAGGTGAGCAAGAAGCGCTCAAATAATATCGGTACATGATAAAAGTTTGCCAGTATATTTTGTGGATTACACAGCAGGGTGGCGACAAAGTTAACATGGAAGCCATGAAAACAACCCAAAATTCTGCCTGACACAGCTCGTTTGATAAGGGGACCATGTATGGAGGCAGTGAACTAGTAGTAGATTAAAGGTGCTGCAGTTAAAACTATGTTAGTTGGATCTTGGCATGGAGCTGGCGCTCCGCTGCCAGGCGAGCTTTCGCCAATCCAAGCCCCTGTCTATAGGCTACTCCCCAAACAGCACTTCTAAGAACCTTTTGTATAAGATCAAGTGTAGTAGCGTTCTTATAAGTTTGGGATATGGCGGGTGAGGGGAATGTAAACAGATGCGCAAGAAGCGCTGAAATAATATTGGTAAATGATAAAAGTTTATTAGTATATTTTGTGGATAACACAGCTGGGTGGCGACAAAGTTAACAACTTTGATGTGGAATCCATGAAAACAACCCAAATTTCTGCCTGACACACCTCGTTTGATAAGGGGAGGATGTATGGAGGCAGCTATATGGACGACTTTTGGAGGTAGCAATGGAGACAACGTGTGGAGGCTGCTATGGAGACAATTTAATTTGGATAGTGCCTGTATGTGGCAGTCCCAAAAAGTTTTCAAACCAGAGGAGCAGGTAGGTGGCCCTCCAAAAAAATGGAATAGATTGAGTGCATGTATGTGGCAGTCCCAAAAAGTTTTCAAACCAGAGGAGCAGGTAGGTGGCCCTCCAGAAAAATGGAATAGATTGAGTGCCTGTATGTGGCAGTCCCAAAAAGTTTTCAAACCAGAGGAGCAGGTAGGTGTCCCTCCAGAAAAATGGAATAGATTGAGTGCCTGTATGTGGCAGTCCCAAAAATGTTTCAAACCAGAGGAGCAGGTAGGTGGCCCTCCAGTAAAATGGAATAGATTGAGTGCCTGTATGTGGCAGTCCCAAAAAGTTTTCAAACCAGAGGAGCAGGTAGGTGTCCCTCCAGAAAAATGGAATAGATTGAGTGCCTGTATGTGGCAGTCCCAAAAATTTTTCAAACCAGAGGAGCAGGTAGGTGGCCCTCCAGTAAAATGGAATAGATTGAGTGCCTGTATGTGGCAGTCCCAAAAATTTTTTAAAACAGAGGACCGGGTAGGTGGCCCTCCAGAATAATGGAATAGATTGAGTGCCTGTATGTGGCACTCAAAAAAATTGTTTCAAACAGAGGACCGGGTAGGTGGCCCTCCAGAAAAATTAAATGCATAAAGTACTATAGCAAGAGCCAGTGGGCCCTGTCAAAAAATAGCCAGTTTCCTCTGCTTTACTGTACAAAGAGGAGGAGAAGGAGGAAAATGAGGAGGAGGAGGAGGAGTGGATCAATTATTCAGGTTGAGCTTCCTTCACCTGGTGGAGATTGGAAATTCTTAGAAATCCAGCCTTTATTCATTTTAATAAGCGTCAGCCTGTCAGCGCTGTCAGTCGACAGGCGTGTACGCTTATCGGTGATGATGCCACCAGCTGCACTGAAAACCCGCTCGGACAAGACGCTAGCGGCAGGGCAGGCAAGAACCTCCAAGGCGTACAGCGCCAGTTCGTGCCACATGTCCAGCTTTGAAACCCAGTAGTTGTAGGGAGCTGTGTGATCATTTAGGACGATGGTATGGTCAGCTACGTACTCCCTCACCATCTTTCTGTAAAGATCAGCCCTACTCTGCCGAGACTGGGGACAGGTGACAGTGTCTTGCTGGGGTGACATAAAGCTGGCAAAAGCCTTGTAAAGCGTACCCTTGCCAGTGCTGGACAAGCTGCCTGCTCGCCTACTCTCCCTCGCTACTTGTCCCGCAGAACTACGCACTCTGCCGCTAGCGCTGTCAGAAGGGAAATACTGTTTCAGCTTGTGCACCAGGGCCTGCTGGTATTCATGCATTCTCACACTCCTTTCCTCTGCAGGGATGAGAGTGGAAAGATTTTTCTTGTACCGTGGGTCCAGGAGAGTGAACACCCAGTAATCGGTGCTGGAATAAATTCTTTGAACGCGAGGGTCACGGGATAGGCAGCCTAGCATGAAATCTGCCATATGCGCCAGAGTACCAACGCGTAAGAATTCACTCCCCTCACTGGCCTGACTGTCCATTTCCTCCTCCTCCAACTCCTCCAACTCCTCTTCTTCTGCCCATACACGCTGAACAGTGAAGGACTCAACAATGGTCCCCTCTTGTGTCTCGCCAACATTCTCCTCCTCTTCCTCCTCATCCTCCTCCACCTCCACCTCCTCCGATATGCGCTGAGAAACAGACCTGAGGGTGCTTTGGCTATCAACAAGGGAATCTTCTTCCCCCGTCTCTTGTGACGAGCGCAAAGCTTCCGACTTCATGCTGATCAGAGAGTTTTTCAACAGGCCAAGCAGCGGGATGGTGAGGCTGATGATGGCGGCATCGCCACTGACCATCTGTGTTGACTCCTCAAAGTTACTCAGCACCTGACAGATATCAGACATCCACGTCCACTCCTCATTGTAGACTTGAGGAAGCTGACTGACCTGACTACCAGTTCTGGTGGAAGTTGACATCTGGCAGTCTACAATCGCTCTGCGCTGCTGGTAAACTCTGGATAACATGGTCAGTGTTGAATTCCACCTCGTGGGCACGTCGCACAACAGTCGGTGAGCGGGCAGTTGGAGGCGGCGCTGCTCTGCCCTGAGAGTGGCAGCATCTGTGCTGGACTTCCTGAAATGCGCACAGATGCGGCGCACCTTCGTGAGCAAATCAGACAGATTGGGGTATGTCTTGAGGAAACGCTGAACTATCAGATTTAACACATGGGCCAGGCATGGCACATGTGTCAGTCTGCCGAGTTGCAGAGCCGCCACCAGGTTACGGCCGTTGTCACACACAACCATTCCCGGCTTCAGGTTCAGCGGTGCCAGCCACAGATCAGTCTGCGCCGTGATGCCCTGTAATAGCTCTTGGGCGGTGTGCCTTTTGTCGCCTAGGCTCAGCAGTTTGAGCACCGCCTGCTGTCGCTTAGCGACGGCACTGCTGCTGTGCCTAGAGCTACCGACTGATGGCGCCGTGCCCACGGATGGTAGTTCGGAGGAGGAGGTGGAGGAGGGGTGGGAGGAGGAGGAGGCATAGTAGGCCTGAAACACCTGGACCGAGGTAGGCCCCGCAATCCTCGGCGTCGGCAGTATATGACCAGCCCCAGGGTCAGACTCGGTCCCAGCCTCCACCAAGTTAACCCAATGTGCCATCAGCGATATATAGTGGCCCTGCCCGGCAGCACTCGTCCACGTGTCCGTGGTCAGGTGGACCTTGTCAGAAACGGCGTTGGTCAGGGCACGGGTGATGTTGTCTGACACATGCTGGTGCAGGGCTGGGACGGCACATCGGGAAAAGTAGTGGCGGCTGGGGACCGAATACCGAGGGGCGGCCACCGCCATGAGGTTGCGAAAGGCCTCGGTCTCTACTAGCCTATAGGGCAGCATCTCCAGGCTAAGCAATCTGGAGATGTGCACATTAAGGGCTTGGGCGTGCGGGTGGGTTGCACTATATTTGCGTTTCCGCTCCAGCGTCTGGGGTATGGAGAGCTGAACGCTGGTGGATGCTGTGGAGGATCGTGGAGGCGACGATGGGGTTTTTGTGGCAGGGTCCTGGGCAGGGGGCTGACTATCAGCTGACACAGGGGAAGGAGCAGTGGTGTGCACGGCCGGAGGTGAACGGGCTTGTTGCCACTGAGTGGGGTGTTTAGCATTCATATGCCTGCGCATACTGGTGGTAGTTAAGCTAGTAGTGGTGGAACCCCTGCTGAGCCTGGTTTGGCAAATGTTGCACACCACAGTCCGTCGGTCATCCGGTGTTTCCTTAAAGAACCTCCAGACTTCTGAAGATCTAGCCCTCGCCGCAAGAGCCCTCACCACGGGAGCTTCACTAGTTGACACATTTGGCGCTGATGCACCAGCTCTGGCCCTGTCTCTCCATCTGGCCCCACCACTGCCTCTTCCAACCTGTTCTGGTCGAGGACTCTCCTCCGTCTCAGAAGCACTGTGTTCACCCGGCCTCTCAACCCAGCTTGGGTCTGTCACCTCATCATCCTCCGATCCCTCAGTCTGCTCCCCCCTCGGACTTCCTGCCCTGACAACAACTTCCCCACTGTCTGACAACCGTGTCTCCTCATCGTCGGACACCTCTTTACACACTTCCACTACGTCAAGAAGGTCATCATCACCCACAGACTGTGACTGGTGGAAAACCTGGGCATCGGAAAATTGCTCAGCAGCAACCGGACAAGTGGTTTGTGACTGTGGGAAGGGTCCAGAAAACAGTTCCTCAGAGTATGCCGGTTCAAATGCCAAATTTTCCTGGGAGGGGGCAGACTGGGGGGGAGGAGGCTGAGGTGCGGGAGCTGGAGGAGTGGCGATTTCGGTGACATGGGTGGACTGCGTGGAAGACTGACTGGTGGACAAATTGCTCGAAGCATTGTCAGCAATCCACGACATCACCTGTTCGCACTGTTCTGGCCTCAACAGTGCTCTACCACGAGTCCCAGTAACTTCAGACATGAACCTAGGGAGTGTAGCTCTGCGGCGTTCCCCTGCTCCCTCATAAGCAGGTGGTGTCTCACCCCGGCCAGGACCACGGCCTCTGACCCCTGCAGTAGTTGGACGCCCACGTCCCCGCCCTCGTCCTCTACCCCTAGCCCTCGGGTTAAACATTTTTAAAATGAGAGTTATAGCTTTAATTTTTTTTTTACTTTTTTTTGTGTTTTTTTTTTTTTTTTGTGTTTTTGAGTTTTTAAAACCAAACAATGCTATCCTATTGCTATGGCTATTTTCTAGCCAAGTATGAAAGCACACTACTATGCCAGATGAGATGACGCTGAGTTATTAAACAAAATAAACGTAAAATAAAAAAGGACAAATGGCAGACTGTGCCTAATTGAAATCCAACCCCTACTAAATTTTCCCACTTCGGTCTTTGCAATGGATATGTGCGTCACTAAGCGCAAAACACAGCGGTCGCAAGTCTCACTACAAATTGCTCACAATTGGCTAGTACATGCACTGCAGAAACTACAGCCACCAGCAGATCAACCAGAAATCAAATATATAACGCTACTGTAGGCGCAAGTAAGCCGTTTGGATTCTCCTATGGCTATTTTCTAGCCAAGTATGAAAGCACACTACTATGCCAGATGAGATGACACTGAGTTATTGCCTAATAGAAATCCAACCCCTACTAAATTTTCCCACTTCGGTCTTTGCTATGGATATGTGTGCCACTAAGAGCTAAACACAACGGTAGCAAGTCCCCCTGCTAATTCCTCACAAAATGGTAATAGATGCAAATTAAAATAAAAAAAGTAGAACGTTATTGTAGCCCTAAGAAGGGCTGTTGGGTTCTTTGAGAATCACTCCTGCCTAACAGTAAGCTAATAGAACACCCTAACGCTTTCCCTGACCAGCAGCAGCTCTCTCCCTAGCGGCATCCAGAGACAGAATGATCCGAGCAGCGCGGCCAGCGGCTAGTCTATCCCAGGGTCACCTGATCTGGCCAGCCAACCACTGCTATCGACGTGTAAGGGTACCACGTCATGCTGGGTGGAGTGCAGAGTCTCCTGGCTTGTGATTGGCTCTGTTTCTGGCCGCCAAAAAGCAAAACGGCGGGAGCTGCCATTTTCTCGAGCGGGCGAAGTATTCGTCCGAGCAACGAGCAGTTTCGAGTACGCTAATGCTCGAACGAGCATCAAGCTCGGACGAGCATGTTCGCTCATCTCTAATAAGGATATATGTACAGCCGGTATAACCTGGGAATCTCCTGTATATAATGATATATGTACAGCCGGTATAACCTGGGGATCTCCTGTATATAAGGATATATGTACAGCCGGTATAACCTGGGAATCTCCTGTATATAATGATATATGTACAGCCGGTATAACCTGGGGATCTCCTGTATATAATGATATATGTACAGCCGGTATAACCTGGGGATCTCCTGTATATAATGATATATGTACAGTTGCTATAACCTGGGGATCTCCTGTATATAATGATATACGTACAGCCGGTATAACCTGGGGATCTCCTGTATATAATGATATATGTACAGCCGGTATAACCTGGGGATCTCCTGTATATAATGATACATGTACAGCCGGTATAACCTGGGGATCTCCTGTATATAAGGATATATGTACAGCCGGTATAACCTGGGAATCTCCTGTATATAATGATATATGTACAGCTGGTATAACCTGGGGATCTCCTGTATATAATGATATATGTACAGCCGGTATAACCTGGGGATCTCCTGTATATAATGATATATGTACAGTTGCTATAACCTGGGGATCTCCTGTATATAATGATATATGTACAGCCGGTATAACCTGGGGATCTCCTGTATATAATGTTATATGTACAGCCGGTATAACCTGGGGATCTCCTGTATATAATGATATATGTACAGCTGGTATAACCTGGGGATCTCCTGTATATAATGATATATGTACAGGCGGTATAACCTGGGGATCTCCTGTATATAATGATATATGTACAGCCGGTATAACCTGGGGATCTCCTGTATATAATGTTATATGTACAGCCGGTATAACCTGGGGATCTCCTGTATATAATGATATATGTACAGCTGGTATAACCTGGGGATCTCCTGTATATAATGATATATGTACAGCTGCTATAACCTGGGGATCTCCTTTATATAATGATATATGTACAGCCGGTATAACCAGGGGATCTCCTGTATATAATGATATATGTACAGCCGGTATAACCTGGGGATCTCCTGTATATAATGATATATGTACAGCTGGTATAACCTGGGGATCTCCTGTATATAATGATATATGTACAGCCGGTATAACCTTGGGATCTCCTGTATATAATGATATATGTACAGCCGGTATAACCTGGGGATCTCCTGTATATAATGATACATGTACAGCTGGTATAACCTGGGGATCTCCTGTATATAGTGATATATGTACAGACGGTATAACCTGCGGATCTCCTGTATATAATGATATATGTACAGCCGGTATAACCTGGAGATCTCCTGTATATAATGATATATGTACAGCTGGTATAACCTGGGGATCTCCTGTATATAATGATATATGTACAGCCGGTATAACCTGGGGATCTCCTGTATATAATGATATATGTAGCCGGTATAACCTGGGGATCTCCTGTATATGATATATGTACAGCTGGTATAACCTGGGGATCTCCTGTATATAATGATATATGTACAGCTGGTATAACCTGAGGATCTCCTGTATATAATGATATATGTACAGCCGGTATAACCTGGGGATCTCCTGTATATAATGATATATGTACAGCTGGTATAACCTGGGGATCTCCTGTATATAATGATATATGTACAGCTGCTATAACCTGGGGATCTCCTATATATAATGATATATGTACAGCCGGTATAACCAGGGGATCTCCTGTATATAATGATATATGTACAGCCGGTATAACCTGGGGATCTCCTGTATATAATGATATATGTACAGCCGCTATAACCTGGGGATCTCCTGTATATGATATATGTACAGCCGGTATAATCTGGGGATCTCCTGTATATAATGATTTATGTACAGCCGGTATAACCTGGGGATCTCCTGTATATAATGATATATGTACAGCCGGTATAACCTGGGGATCTCCTGTATATAATGATATATGTACAGCCGGTATAACCTGGGGATCTCCTGTATATAATGATATATGTACAGCCGGTATAACCTGGGGATCTCCTGTATATAATGATATATGTACAGCCGGTATAACCTGTGGATCTCCTGTATATAGTGATATATGTACAGACGGTATAACCTGGGGATCTCCTGTATATAATGATATATGTACAGCCGGTATAACCTGGGGATCTCCTGTATATAATGATATATGTACAGCTGGTATAACCTGGGGATCTCCTGTATATAGTGATATATGTACAGCTGGTATATAAGTTATGGTATATAAGCTGGTATATATGTATAGCTATGGTATATAGTTGGTATATAAGTTATATATATCTTGTATTTATGTGTTACTCTGGTATAACCTGGGTATTTGCTGGTATTTAACCTGCCATTTTATTAATTTTTTTGTTTTTTATAGTAATAATAAAGTATCTGTTGCCAAGAAAATTGAGATCTGCATTTGATAATTACTCGCCGCTCAGAAACCAATATGCCCCAAACCTGCAGCACCCCCTCTCCCCCCCAGGTAATGAACATCTGCCTCACTGTCCTATACATGGATGTAGAAGTCCTATATAATGGATGCAGTGAGAACGCTTGATCTTGTCACTAGATAAGATTCGGGGAAGCGCTGCCACCGCACACCTCAGCCTCGTTAACAAATATAACACTTTCCTTAGCAACCGAAAATGCGACTCATTAGGCATTCGTTTGCATCGGCGCTGTGTTCATTATCTCGAGTTACTGACGCGCTCACATTAGCCGCAAAATAATGAGGATAACAGATCCGTCTCACAGCGAATATCATTATCTCAGGTTATTCGCAGCCAGTGAATCACTAATTAAAATTTTCATGAAAAATTTTTAAAAAATTACTTTAAGAAACCTTGGGGATGGAGAGTCATGAAGCTTCGGATTAATAAACAGGACCGGGCTGGGAACATGATCAGATATCAAGGGGAAGTTAGAAAGAATCTTCTATATGTTACCAAAAATATCGGTCACCTTAATGAAATCACAAATCTCAGCAGAACGTGCGTTTTTCTGTAAGACAACTGGCTGTAGCAGGAGCCCTCCACCTAAAGGGAACCTGTCAGCAGGTGTGACAGTGCAGACTGCAGCCAGCGTTAGGTATAGTCCCTGGAGAGATGTGTAATCAGTCCTTTGTGTATGTTGTTAGTAGCAGCAGGACTGTAGCACATGGATCTAAATTCTATGCTGTAGCTTCCCCAAGTGCACTGGGGGTGCGTCCTCACACTGCTGTGCTCTGTACGCTTTTCAGACAGTGTTAGGTATTGTCCCTGGAGATGTGTAATCAGTGCTTTGTGTGTGTTTCTAGTAGTAGCAGGAATGTGGATTATGGATTTTTATTCCAGGATTGTAAATGGGGCCGTCCTCACACTGCTGTGCTTTAAGCTTTCTGCAGTTAGCTACTCTACACAGCTTTTATCAAGACGAGAAGGAGGGTCTGTGGAGCCACTGTGGAGTCTGTGGAGAAACTGTAATCCTAGAATATAAATCCATATTTCACAGTCCTGCTTCTACTAACAACACACACAAAGGTATGATTACACACCTCTCCAAGAAAAATACCTAATAATAGCTGCAGGGGGCACAGAAAAAAGCAGTGTGAGGAGACGTCTCCTGTGCACTTGGAGAAACTGTAATCCTGGAATATAAATCCATATTTCACAGTCCTGCTGCTACTAACAACACACACAAAGGTATAATTACACATCTTTACAGCAACAATACCTAATAATAGCTACAGAGATCACAGAAAAAAGCTGTGTGAGGAGACATCCCCCGTGCACTTGGAGAACCGATGATCCTGGAATATAAATCCATATTTCACAGTCCTGTTGCTACTAACAAAACACACATAAGTGTGCGTGAACATCTCTCCGGGCACAATGGCCACAGTCAACATGGTCATACATACTGACAGATGCACTGTAAATCCTGTATCTACTACTAGCCGCTATCTGCAAGACAACTGGCTGTAGCGGGAGACTTTCCCTGCTGCTTAGTCTTCCATAGAAAACCATATGAATGGAGATGCAGAGTTCAGTCACTTTTAGAGGCTTCTAAGGAACAGAATATCAAAGTATAGTAATTTCTATAGAAATTAGACCAGTGATCATACAAGTGCCTGGGGTTCCCTATAGATAAGTCCGTGTACTCACAAGTATTCCCTGTGCGCTGAGTGCACGGCCGCTGCGTTACTGTAGCGCCATAAGACGATCGCTGAGGATAAGACATCCAGAACAGCGTCAAACTGAAAAGTGGAGAAAGCAGAGTGTAACTATAAAATATTACAGAACGTAAAAAGTCATCTCCTATATGTTCTCTCTATACTGGAATTCACATAAATGGGAATCTATCAGCAGGTGTGACCATATAAATCTGCTGCCAGTGTTAGGAGGAGTGTCCTCACACTGCTGTGTTCTTAGCTCTCTGCATCTTACGGGTTAATATATATATACACACAGTTAGTAATTATCTCAGTAGGAGCTCAACATGTATTCCATAGCAATGTATGGTAAATGTCATCTCTCTAAATATCCACACGGAAGACGGCGATACATTGTTACCACAACAAAAGAAGACAATTAGACGTTTCAGATTCTGCCGGAGTGTGCGGCTATTTTTGGAAGAGGCTTATTGTGGTATCGAAGTCAACAATCAGAGTTTTCGTAGTTGGCGTGGCGACTATTGTACTTGGTTGAAACCCAAACCATGTTGTAAATTACATAACATATCATTTATTAAAATAGACCCAAAGTTCTGAATATTTTAAGGAGAATAAACAGTATATATATATATATTACAGTCTAATGTACATGCACTTCCTTAAAGGGAACCTGTCAGTGAAACTTATCCACACTAACTAAACATATCTTTGAAAACGGCTATTATACAACAGAACAACTATCCCTATATTGTTCTTCCACATGCCTGAAAAGTTGCTCAGGCCGATTGTAAAGTTGACTCCCCATCTGTGCATTTTAATGTTCTTCTAGCTCAGCCTCCAGATTCCTGATTGACAAGGGACTTGCTTTCTCTTCGGCTGAGCCACCTTGGCTCTGCTACATTATTCACGGGCTGGCTGTGTGACATGCTGAAGAGAATTCCTGAGGGATGAGTGAATGTGGCTCTGAGAGAAATACTGGCTGTATGTGATTGGTTGAAGAGAAATCAGTTCCCCCCTCCCTCAGGAATTCTCTTCAGTGAGGAGAATTGGGGGAAGGACATTAATAAGTCAGGCACATGTCTGAGAAAAGACAATGGGGGTCATTTACTAAGGGCCCGATTCGCGTTTTCCCGTCGTGTTACCCAAATATTTCCGATTTGCGCCGATTTCCTCTGAATTACCCCGGGATTCGGAAACCCGACGGATTCGGAAAAACCGCCGCATTTAAAAAAAAAAAATCTGTTGCAGAGCTTGCACTTACCTTCACTCAGCCCGGCTCGGTGAACTCCAGTGCGTTCCGATGCTTTTCAGCGCAGCAGCGCCACCTGGTGGACGGCGGAGGAACTACCTTAATAAATCCCGGCCGGACCTGAATCCAGCGCAGAGAACGCGCCGCTGGATCGTGAATGGACCGGGTAAGTAAATCTGCCCCAATGATCGGACTCACATGGGCTCATTAGCATAGATGGTGGATTAGCTTTACAAACTGACTTTTCAGGTATTGTGAATAACACAATAGGGATAGTTGTACTCATTAATAGCAGTTTTCAAAGATCTGTCTGGTTAGTATGGGTGACTTTAAGTACCCCCCTTATTGTCTCTTGGGATGGGGAGACCACATTTACCGCAAAAAGAAAAATCCCTTTAATTTTTATATTACCCCTGAAAATGTTGACTGTCAGAACTTAATTAATCTAAATTATGAGTAATACTGAAAACTACTTACTGCAAATCCAAAGGATGACGCACTGTACCTCATCACAGAAACGGCTGGAAAGAGAAGGGGGGACTGAATTAGTCTTCATTTCTACATAATGATGCTGGTAACATGGCAAACACATAGGGAAATATATTGATGACATACAATGACGAAGCCCAACCTGTGGCCCCAAAACTACTAATCCTGGAGCGTCCTGATCTCATCTTATCTCCATCTATAGTAATTCACTGGCCGTTTCATTTGGTAATGAATACAATATGGTTAGATTTATTTCGCAGCAAGTCTGAAAGTGACATGCCGTAGTGGAGAGTTGCTTCTGTTGCGCTAGAGACACCTAGAGGCTCATATGAATAGTGCAACATCTCATAAATATACAAAGATCCATTGAGGCTGCTTCTCACATGACTGAGCTCTCAGAGGCGAGGCGTATTCTAATAGACTGATCAGTAGATGACAGCATGATGGGAAGTGGTTAATTTATATGGCCGGGAGGGAAAGTCACGCCATTCTTAATTTGACAGGAATCTGTGTTCTATTGAGCGTGAACGGTGACATTAATTACAAGATTTCATGGCAAACATGACATTTCTCTCCATGCTCAGAGTGCAGATGACTTCTCATGACGCGTCTCTCTAGAGGTGGATTTACCATATCATCTCTATTTTCCAGTATTAAGTCTTCCCTGCCACTAACCATTCCTAAAGGAGACAGGGCACTGAACTCTCTTCTATTATATTCTCTGGGACTATAGAAGTCAAATTTATTAGAGAACATAACAATTTTATACACAGCCGGTTATGGATTGTACAATTACAGCACAGGTGGAAGTATATAAATCAATTTTAAAATATTGCAGTTTTCCTACTGGCCTGTAGATGTCAGCAGAACCCTCGTAAGCTTGACATCTCACTTTCACGCCTGCTGTAAAGACTGCATGAGATGAGTGGAGATGATCGAGAACATTCCGGAGCATTTGAATGTTACCTCTATGCAGGATATAAGGCTAAAGTCACATGTTTTTGAGACATAAATCCACAAATATGTGTTTTTCATCATTGTGATTATTTTTTTTTTTTGCAAACATTGAATGTAAATGAATGGTAACATAATGTTATATTTGGTTATACCCAATAGTCTTAGAGGGAATATATAATCAAAATCCATCCTGATAAACCAGGGACAATACTCATAGATCCGGGCACTGTGACTGTGACATCATCTTATATTTGTTACCCATGGCCTCCTTCCTTCTAAAAATCAATTACTAAACATATGCTAATGAGTCACAAGCGCTGTGGGGGGCATTACCAGAGCCCCTCCGTAGCTTCACAGGCTGTTACCCTGTCTCCCTTTGCCTGCTGTAATCTCACTCCATGCAAGGGGGGGGGGAGTGTTCCTGCCCAGTATAACAGCCTGTGAAGCTACAGCATGGAGGGCCTCTGGTAACGTCCATCCGGAGTCCATTAGCATAATTTACAAAGTTGAGTCAAGGTGTCTGGATCTATGAGTAAGTGCCCTTGGTTTATCATGATGGATTTTGATCCTGCACCTGCACAATCTTAAAGCTTATGAATACTAATGAATGCTTCTTAAAGAACACTACTAGGTAAGGATAAGCTCTCAATATTTTAATTTAAAAAAAAACCCTTTAAGGCCTTATGCACACTTATGGGAGCGGGACCGTGATCTGGCAACATTCTTGGCCATCTCTGCCACCTGGACATCTCACCGCTCCATGACCAAGCAGGAAGAAATATAGGACATTTCCTATATTTAACCATATTATAATTCCAGCCACTCGGCTTTAAATGGAGGGGGTAGGTGTGGTGTGAGCAGCTCCCACCTATCCTCGCTCCTGCATCTGGCTGGATACTGGTCTACCTAAGGCCCAGGCAAGCATCCGATTGTGTGCATGAGGCCTAAGAGTAGACGTATAATGACCCTGCCAATGCGGCCATTATAAAATGTTCCTCCTATTAGATTGGTTTCTGTCCATAGAGCCTGATCACCTCTGTGCACCATCTGCTGACCATAACTGGTAATGCAGCCTGTATAATATCTCCCTATCTGGAAAGGGAGAACCTCTATAACAAAAAGTTAGAACTGTTGTGTTATTGATGTGATCTGCCTGATCTGTTATTGGTGGATGCCTGGAAGCTTTGCCCACAGGGAAGTTTTTTAATACTCCCTATGGATAGAGTTCCAGAGAATTTTTCGGGTCCTAAGAGAGGACAAATCTTCTGAGAGTTCTTAGTAATCCTTGATGCAGGACACACGGCCTGCTGCTGCTCTCCTCTACCTGATGGTAATCCATCCCCATCAGGCCTGCTGCAGATTCTGCCCAAATCTGCCCAAGCAGCTTCTACCTTCTCCAGTTCTAAGTTCCTGAATCTTGGCTTTGAGCTTCTCTTACCAGACTGCATCTAACCAGCGTCCTTGGACATTGGCATACAGGACCTCTACTTCAGCCTGTTACTGTTTCTGCATTAAAGTTCTGGAATATAGGAACTGTAAGTTGATGTAGTACATGTTGTCTACGTGCAATCCCTGGCTGCCGCAGACATCATGAGTCTCCCCTTTACCATCTACCCAGGGATCCCTATATCACACATACGCCGAGAGTGCCCCAGGGGGAACTACTTCCACTGTACTGAGGCTTCTCCCTCTTCTTGCAATCCACATGGCAGACCTGCCCATTGTGGACGAGTCCTGTTCCCCCTGGACCCAGCGACTGCGACCTGTCCAACGCTAGGCTTCATCCAGCCACTCAGATAACAGGGGAATCTAGCTGCCCCCAAACCATTAGGTCAGACCCCGGTGCGGGGGACAATGCAGAATTCCAGCTTATCCTTTAATCCTGTTTTATAATAAAGTATAAAGCCGCTTCCTCCCTCCTCTCCTATCTTCCTATCCACTATTGAAAGGATCTAGAAGATAGCCAAAGAGAAAATTCAGGTTACTTAAAGGTGAGGCCACTGTTTTACTATCAAATGTTCCATAGAAGTGCAGATAAAATGTCACATACAGAAGTTATTTTTAGTTGCCATCATAAAGTAGTGGCCATACCATTAAAATCAGAGGCAGCATATCCGCCCCCTCCCCCGCCGGGCCGCTCGCCTGAGATGTGTGATCCCATAAAGCTTGCCTACACCTTCAAGACAGGATCGGCTGCAAAGCGTCTAATTGCAGAATTTCTTTGATGTGTCTGAGCGTAGCCGTGCAGCTCCTCGTAATTATGACAGCGAACGTTAAAGCACCTTGCTGGGCTAGAACAAATATACCGCGCCTGCAGAGATGAAGACGCCGCCGAGAGACCGACCTTTCCTGTGCTCAGGAATATAAAGGAACGGCAGCTCCGGCCCGGCAAGTCCTATAAATCTCATATAGCATCAACCGCTCTCCACATATTAACCGTTTAGTAAAAATCCAAGAATTTGTTAAAAGATTTCTGAAGCATGTCCCCCCTTAAAGGGAACCTGTCACCAGGAGACCCCTTTTTAGTAACCCCCCCTGTCCCCATAGAGCATTGCACATACACTGCAGAACAAAGGATATCTTATATACAGGCAGTCCCAGGGTTACGTACCAGATAGGGTCCGTAGGTTTGTTCTTAAGTTGAATTTGTATGTAAGTCGAAACCGTATATTTTATAATTGTAGATCCAGACAATTTTTTTTTTTTTTTTGTCCCAGCGACAATTGGAGTTTCAACATTTTTTGCTGCAATGGGACCAAGGATTATCTATAAAGCTTCATTACAGACACTTTTAAACAGATTATTTTAAACTGGGACTATATATAGTAAAGCATCCAGAGAGCTTCACCAAAGTTCACAGTGGGCAGAGGGGTCCGTCTGTAACTATGAGTCGTCTGTAAGTTGGGTGTCCTTGAGTAGGGGACCGCCTGTATTACCTTTGAATTACATGTACTGTGTGACTAGTCTAGTTGCCCCCTGGGCGCAGCTGAAGAGGAGTAGTTTCCCCCTACCCTTGGGAAAAAAGTATGCTCCCCTGCACACGTCACCTGCCCACATCCTGCCCGCTGTCCTGAATTGTCGCTGACCGCCAGGCATTCTCGCGCACCTGGAGCGACGCAAACTACACCGCTACTCCGAGTCGGCAGCATAGTGTGGCGCATGCGCATACAAATGCGGGGACCTTGCGGCCGGCACCGCTTTATCTGCTTTATAGGGATAGTATCACCAGCCCTTACCCCACTAAACTACCATCATGTTCTAGAATTACTTTAAGTGAAATATTCCATATTTACCTATAAAAAAAAAACTTATCCATGTGAAAATGAGCAGAAAATTTAACCTGATAAAAATTTCGAGGCTGAAGGAGGAGAGTCACTTCAGACTCCCATAGCTTTCCTTCTACACTACTTCAGGCTTGTGGTTCTGTGAACAACAGAACCAGAGATCCAGACTGTTAAAGTTACATTATAGTTGGAAATGTGAGCTGCAGTATAACATTTAGTTTCTGACTATGTATTTAGCTCCTCGTATCTCAGATTCTGCAACTCGCAGAACCACAAGCCTGATGTCATCTGAAAGATAAGATTCTTAATTTCAATATGACACCATGGGGCAGATTTATCAAGTGTCTGAAAGGCAAAATATTTCTAGTTTCCCATGGCAACCAATCACAGCTCCCCTTTAAATTATTCATGAGCACTGGTAAAACGAAAGCTGAGCTGTGATTGGTTGCCATGGGCAACTAGAAATATTCTGACTTTCAGGAACTTGATAAATCTGCCCCCATTGTTTCTAGGTGCTATAGATCCGAAGATAAAACAACTCTCCCTCAGCTATCTCTAAACCTGACATTTGAGTTAATAATGGGGTCAATCAGGTGACAAAGTCCTATTCAATCTGAAACTTGAGGCAATAAACTTCCCAAAGGTGTGAATAATAGTGCCATAGGGTGTCCAATAAAACAGTACTATAGGCAGTCCTCAGGCTACATACAAGATCGGGTCTGTAGGTTTGTTCTTAAGTTGAATTTGTATGCAAGTCGGAACTGTATATTTTATAATTGTAGATCCAGACAAATTTTTTTCTGGTCTCTGTGACAATTGGATTTTAAAAATGTTGGGTTATCATAAGAACCAGGATTAACAATAAAGCTTCATTACAGACACCAGTGATATCTGTTACAGCTGATTATTGTAGCCTAGGACTAAAGTACAGCAAATTACCAACATCCAGAGGTCCGTCTGTAACTAGGGGTCGTCTGTAAGTCGGGTGTTCTTTAGTAAGGGACCGCCTGTATCCAAAAAAGTCTAAATACTATTATATAGTATAACAGGCTGTATATACAGTATATAACAGGCATTATAGACAGTATATAACATTCCAGGATTGTGTGAATAATCTTGCATTGTAGAAGAAGTACAAGAAGAATGGATCATTCTCCTCGGTGATATAAGATGGTCTCCTGTGTGGCTTATTTCTTGACCTCGATCTTGTGTTTTCCTAGGAGCAGAGTGAAGGTATAAGGAGCCGACATCTGTATCTGTATTGTGTGTGACCTTTCCTGGAAGATGATAAATGCTGAGGCTCTGGAGAGGAGACGCCATCACTCACCTGTCAGTAATCGTCCTCCGCCCCACAGTATCAGTGTAAAAATGTCAGCGGGAAGGTACAACACGTACAGCGATGTCACACACCGCGGATGGGGAGGTGTGACGATTAGAGATGAGCGAACATACTCGTCCGAGCTTGATGCTCGGTCGAGCATTAGGGTACTCGAAACTGCTCGTTGCTCGGACGAATACTTCGCCCGCTCGAGAAAATGGCAGCTCCCGCCGTTTTGCTTTTTGGCGGCCAGAAACAGAGCCAATCACAAGCCAGGAGACTCTGCACTCCACCCAGCATGACGTGGTACCCTTACACGTCGATAGCAGTGGTTGGCTGGCCAGATCAGGTGACCCTGGGATAGACTAGCCGCTGCCCGCGCTGCTCGGATCATTCTGTCTCTGGATGCCGCTAGGGAGAGAGCTGCTGCTGGTCAGGGAAAGCGTTAGGGTGTTCTATTAGCTTACTGTTAGGCAGGAGTGATTCTCAAAGAACCCAACAGCCCTTCTTAGGGCTACAATAACGTTCTACTTTTTTTATTTTAATTTGCATCTAGTACCATTTTGTGAGGAATTAGCAGGGGGACTTGTGTTGTGTTTAGCTCTTAGTGGCGCACATATCCATAGCAAAGGCCGAAGTGGGAAAATTTAGTAGGGGTTGGATTTCTATTAGGCACTAACTCAGTGTCATCTCATCTGGCATAGTAGTGTGCTTTGATACTTGGCTAGAAAATAGCCATAGGAGAATACAAACAGCTTACTTACGCCTACAGTAGCGTTCTATATATTTGATTTCTGGTTGATCTGCTGGTGGCTGTACTTTCTGCAGTGCATGTACTTGCCAATTCTGAGCAATTTGTAGTGAGACTTGCGACCGCTGTGTTCTGCGCTTAGTGACGCACATATCCATAGCAAAGACCGAAGTGGGAAAATTTAGTAGGGGTTGGATTTCAATTAGGCACTAACTCAGTGTCATCTCATCTGGCATAGTAGTGTGCTTTGATACTTGGCTAGAAAATAGCCATAGCAATAGGATAGCATTGTTTGGTTTTAAAAACTCAAAAAAAAACAAAAAACACAAAAAAAAACAAAAAACACAAAAAAAAACAAAAAAAAGTTAAAAAAAAAATAAAGTTATAACTCTCATTTTAAAAATGTTTAACCCGAGGGCTAGGGGTAGAGGACGAGGGCGGGGACGTGGGCGTCCAACTACTGCAGGGGTCAGAGGCCGTGGTCCTGGGCGGGGTGAGACACCACCTGCTGATGAGGGAGCAGGGGAACGCCGCAGAGCTACACTCCCTAGGTTCATGTCTGAAGTTACTGGGACTCGTGGTAGAGCACTGTTGAGGCCAGAACAGTGCGAACAGGTGATGTCGTGGATTGCTGACAATGCTTCGAGCAATTTGTCCACCACCAGTCAGTCTTCCACGCAGTCCACCCATGTCACCGAAATCGCCACTCCTCCAGCTCCTGCACCTCAGCCTCCTCCCCCCCAGTCTGCCCCCTCCCAGGAAAATTTGCCATTTGAACCGGCATACTCTGAGAAACTGTTTTCTGGACCCTTCCCACAGTCACAAACCACTTGTCCGGTTGCTGCTGAGCAATTTTCCGATGCCCAGGTTTTCCACCAGTCACAGTCTGTGGGTGATGATGACCTTCTTGACGTAGTGGAAGTGTGTAAAGAGGTGTCCGACGATGAGGAGACACGGTTGTCAGACAGTGGGGAAGTTGTTGTCAGGGCAGGAAGTCCGAGGGGGGAGCAGACTGAGGGATCGGAGGATGATGAGGTGACAGACCCAAGCTGGGTTGAGAGGCCGGGTGAACACAGTGCTTCTGAGACGGAGGAGAGTCCTCGACCAGAACAGGTTGGAAGAGGCAGTGGTGGGGCCAGACGGAGAGGCAGGGCCAGAGCTGGTGCATCAGCGCCAAATGTGTCAACTAGTGAAGCTCCCGTGGCGAGGGCTCTTGCGGCGAGGGCTAGATCTTCAGAAGTCTGGAGGTTCTTTAAGGAAACACCGGATGACCGACGGACTGTGGTGTGCAACATTTGCCAAACCAGGCTCAGCAGGGGTTCCACCACTACTAGCTTAACTACCACCAGTATGCGCAGGCATATGAATGCTAAGCACCCCACTCAGTGGCAACAAGCCCGTTCACCTCCGGCCGTGCACACCACTGCTCCTTCCCCTGTGTCAGCTGCTAGTCAGCCCCCTGCCCAGGACCCTGCCACAAAAACCCCATCGTCGCCTCCACGATCCTCCACAGCATCCACCAGTGTTCAGCTCTCCATACCCCAGACGCTGGAGCGGAAACGCAAATATAGTGCAACCCACCCGCACGCCCAAGCCCTTAATGTGCACATCTCCAGATTGCTTAGCCTGGAGATGCTGCCCTATAGGCTAGTAGAGACCGAGGCCTTTCGCAACCTCATGGCGGCGGCCGCCCCTCGGTATTCGGTCCCCAGCCGCCACTACTTTTCCCGATGTGCCGTCCCAGCCCTGCACCAGCACGTGTCAGACAACATCATCCGTGCCCTGACCAACGCCGTTTCTGACAAGGTCCACCTGACCACGGACACGTGGACGAGTGCTGCCGGGCAGGGCCACTATATATCGCTGACGGCACATTGGGTTAACTTGGTGGAGGCTGGGACCGAGTCTGACCCTGGGGCTGCTCATATACTGCCGACGCCGAGGATTGCGGGGCCTACCTCGGTCCAGGTGTTTCAGGCCTACTATGCCTCCTCCTCCTCCCACCCCTCCTCCACCTCCTCCTCCGAACTACCATCCGTGGGCACGGCGCCATCAGTCGGTAGCTCTAGGCACAGCAGCAGTGCCGTCGCTAAGCGACAGCAGGCGGTGCTCAAACTGCTGAGCCTAGGCGACAAAAGGCACACCCCCCAAGAGCTATTACAGGGCATCACGGCGCAGACTGATCTGTGGCTGGCACCGCTGAACCTCAAGCCGGGAATGGTTGTGTGTGACAACGGCCGTAACCTGGTGGCGGCTCTGCAACTCGGCAGACTGACACATGTGCCATGCCTGGCCCATGTGTTAAATCTGATAGTTCAGCGTTTCCTCAAGACATACCCCAATCTGTCTGATTTGCTCACGAAGGTGCGCCGCATCTGTGCGCATTTCAGGAAGTCCAGCCCAGATGCTGCCACTCTCAGGGCAGCGCAGCGCCGCCTCCAACTGCCCGCTCACCGACTGTTGTGCGACGTGCCCACGAGGTGGAATTCAACACTGACCATGTTATCCAGAGTTTACCAGCAGCGCAGAGCGATTGTAGACTGCCAGATGTCAACTTCCACCAGAACTGGTAGTCAGGTCAGTCAGCTTCCTCAAGTCTACAATGAGGAGTGGACGTGGATGTCTGATATCTGTCAGGTGCTGAGTAACTTTGAGGAGTCAACACAGATGGTCAGTGGCGATGCCGCCATCATCAGCCTCACCATCCCGCTGCTTGGCCTGTTGAAAAACTCTCTGGTCAGCATGAAGTCGGAAGCTTTGCGCTCGTCACAAGAGACAGGGGAAGAATATTCCCTTGTTGATAGCCAAAGCACCCTCAGGTCTGTTTCTCAGCGCATATCGGAGGAGGTGGAGGTGGAGGAGGATGAGGAGGAAGAGGAGGAGAATGTTGGCGAGACACAAGAGGGGACCATTGTTGAGTCCTTCACTGTTCAGCGTGTATGGGCAGAAGAAGAGGAGTTGGAGGAGTTGGAGGAGGAGGAAATGGACAGTCAGGCCAGTGAGGGGAGTGAATTCTTACGCGTTGGTACTCTGGCGCATATGGCAGATTTCATGCTAGGCTGCCTATCCCGTGACCCTCGCGTTCAAAGAATTTATTCCAGCACCGATTACTGGGTATTCACTCTCCTGGACCCACGGTACAAGCAAAATCTTCCCACTCTCATCCCTGCAGAGGAAAGGAGTGTGAGAATGCATGAATACCAGCAGGCCCTGGTGCACAAGCTGAAACAGTATTTCCCTTCTGACAGCGCTAGCGGCAGAGTGCGTAGTTCTGCGGGACAAGTAGCGAGGGAGAGTAGGCGAGCAGGCAGCTTGTCCAGCACTGGCAAGGGTACGCTTTACAAGGCTTTTGCCAGCTTTATGTCACCCCAGCAAGACACTGTCACCTGTCCCCAGTCTCGGCAGAGTAGGGCTGATCTTTACAGAAAGATGGTGAGGGAGTACGTAGCTGACCATACCATCGTCCTAAATGATTACACAGCTCCCTACAACTACTGGGTTTCAAAGCTGGACATGTGGCACGAACTGGCGCTGTACGCCTTGGAGGTTCTTGCCTGCCCTGCCGCTAGCGTCTTGTCCGAGCGGGTTTTCAGTGCAGCTGGTGGCATCATCACCGATAAGCGTACACGCCTGTCGACTGACAGCGCTGACAGGCTGACGCTTATTAAAATGAATAAAGGCTGGATTTCTCAGAATTTCCAATCTCCACCAGGTGAAGGAAGCTCAACCTGAATAATTGATCCACTCCTCCTCCTCCTCATTTTCCTCCTTCTCCTCCTCTTTGTACAGTAAAGCAGAGGAAAATGGCTATTTTTTGACAGGGCCCACTGGCTCTTGCTATAGTACTTCATGCATTTAATTTTTCTGGAGGGCCACCTACCCGGTCCTCTGTTTGAAACAATTTTTGTGAGTGCCACATACAGGCACTCAATCTATTCCATTTTTCTGGAGGGCCACCTACCCGGTCCTCTGTTTTAAAAAATTTTTGGGACTGCCACATACAGGCACTCAATCTATTCCATTTTACTGGAGGGCCACCTACCTGCTCCTCTGGTTTGAAAAATGTTTGGGACTGCCACATACAGGCACTCAATCTATTCCATTTTACTGCAGGGCCACCTACCTGCTCCTCTGGTTTGAAAAATGTTTGGGACTGCCACATACAGGCACTCAATCTATTCCATTTTACTGCAGGGCCACCTACCTGCTCCTCTGGTTTGAAACATTTTTGGGACTGCCACATACAGGCACTCAATCTATTCCATTTTACTGGAGGGCCACCTACCTGCTCCTCTGGTTTGAAAAATGTTTGGGACTGCCACATACAGGCACTCAATCTATTCCATTTTACTGGAGGGCCACCTACCTGCTCCTCTGGTTTGAAAAATTTTTGGGACTGCCACATACAGGCACTCAATCTATTCCATTTTACTGCAGGGCCACCTACCTGCTCCTCTGGTTTGAAACATTTTTGGGACTGCCACATACAGGCACTCAATCTATTCCATTTTACTGGAGGGCCACCTACCTGCTCCTCTGGTTTGAAAAATTTTTTGGACTGCCACATACAGGCACTCAATCTATTCCATTTTACTGCAGGGCCACCTACATGCTCCTCTGGTTTGAAACATTTTTGGGACTGCCACATACAGGCACTCAATCTATTCCATTTTACTGGAGGGCCACCTACCTGCTCCTCTGGTTTGAAAAATGTTTGGGACTGCCACATACAGGCACTATCCAAATTAAATTGTCTCCATAGCAGCCTCCACACGTTGTCTCCATTGCTACCTCCAAAAGTCGTCCATATAGCTGCCTCCATACATCGTCCCTTTATCAAACGAGGTGTGTCAGGCAGAAATTTGGGTTGTTTTCATGGATTCCACATCAAAGTTGTTAACTTTGTCGCCACCCTGCTGTGTTATCCACAAAATATACTGGCAAACTTTTACCATTTAGGGATATTATTTCAGCGCTTCTTGCGCAGCTGTTTACATTCCCCTCACCCGACATATCCTAAACTTATAAGAACGCTACTACACTTGATCTTATACAAAAGGTTCTTAGAAGTGCTGTTTGGGGAGTAGCCTAGAGACAGGGGCTTGGATTGGCGAAAGCTCGCCTGGCAGCGGAGCGCCAGCTCCATCACAAGATCCAACTAACATAGTTTTAACTGCAGCACCTTTAATCTACTACTAGTTCACTGCCTCCATAATAATAATAATAATAATAATCTTTATTTATATAGCGTCATCATATTCTGTAGCGCTTTACAAATCATAGGAAACAAATACAAATGTAATGTAACAGAGCACAACATTTGTATGGAACAACAGGAGTGAGGTCCCTGCTCGCCAGAGCTTACGGTTTATGAAGATGATGGGGTAACACGAGGTAAAAGAATATTTAATGGTCAAGCCATTCTTCTTAGGGAATAGAAAAAAATATAATAAATGGAATTGCTGTCGCTTGAACCACTCAGCCGTCATCTTATATACCAGGTCCAGGGTGAATGGGACTGTAGAGAAGTCTGGTGCCTGTTGGTTGCTGGATAACAGATGGGAGGACGACACAGGACGGGTTAGTAGAAGAGTTAAAACTTCATGCAGTTAATGAGTGTTATAGGCTTGCCTAAAGAAATGGGTTTTAAGAGCACGTTTGAAACTTTGGAGGTTAGGTATTAGTCTGATAGTCCGGGGCAGAGCATTCCATAGAATTGGTGCAGCTCTAGAGAAGTCTTGGAGACGCGAGTGGGAGGTCCGCACTAGGGTAGAGGTTAATCTAAGATCACTGGCGGATCTAAGAGCACGGGTTGGGCGATAGACTGAGATAAGAGAGGAGAGGTAGGGGGGTGCAGCATTATACAGAGCTTTATGGATGAGGGTTATTATTATTTTAAACTGTATTCGAAAGGAGACTGGCAGCCAGTGCAGCGACTGGCATGAACTGTAAGCATACATGGTCCCCTTATCAAACGAGCTGTGTCAGGCAGAATTTTGGGTTGTTTTCATGGCTTCCATGTTAACTTTGTCGCCACCCTGCTGTGTAATCCACAAAATATACTGGCAAACTTTTATCATGTACCGATATTATTTGAGCGCTTCTTGCTCACCTCCTTTGGTTCCTCTCTGACACCCATTGGTTTGAAGCCTGAGTCCAATTAGGGTATGTCGCCATGCCACTCTCTAGCCTGCTGCCGCTGCCTCTGCATGCCGTCCCCTATAGTGTCAGGGTCAATTATTGGATGTTTTAGATGCTATCTAGCTTCATTCTGTCACTCTGTCATGGCCATGCTGTTGCCCATAATTTTGGCATAATGGTGCGATTAAGCAGCCTCAGAGGCATCCATGCATGCTGCCCCTGCTGTTTCCTGTCCATTTCCGTGGTGTTTCCATCCTTTTCTGAGGTTCCCAGGTGTTTGGCCAAGCTTCCCTGTGCAGAGCCTTGGTCCCCTTGAAAAATGCTCGAGTCTCCCATTGACTTCAATGGGGTTCGTTATTCGAGACGAGCACTCGAGCATCGGGAAAAGTTCGTCTCGAATAACGAGTACCCGAGCATTTTAGTGTTCGCTCATCTCTAGTGACGATATATCTATGTGTAACAGGCACGGTCCTGTTCACACACCAGATAGTGAAGCCGATGTAGTACACTGTGCATGTACTGTACATATGGCGCATGTGCAACGATGCCCCCAGACTGTAATATACCGGCTTCAGCAAGAGCACCAGAGATGAGACCAACATGGACTTACCTCTAGGTAAGTATAAACGTTTTTTATAGCGGTCACAGAACAATAAGATACAAGACACTAAACCATCTACCCAGGGATCCCTATATCACACATACACCATGTTTCTAGGTGCTATAGATCCGAAGATAAAACAACTCTCCCTCAGCTATCTCTAAACCTGACATTTGAGTTAATAATGGGGTCAATCAGGTGACAAAGTCCTATTCAATCTGAAACTTGAGGCAATAAACTTCCCAAAGGTGTGAATAATAGTGCCATAGGGTGTCCAATAAAACAGTACTATAGGCAGTCCTCAGGCTACATACAAGATCGGGTCTGTAGGTTTGTTCTTAAGTTGAATTTGTATGCAAGTCGGAACTGTATATTTTATAATTGTAGATCCAGACAAATATACCGGCTTCAGCAAGAGCACCAGAGATGAGACCAACATGGACTTACCTCTAGGTAAGTATAAACGTTTTTTATAGCGGTCACAGAACAATAAGATACAAGACACTAAACTACAGGTGCATAAGGATCTATAGCAGCTCACCCCCGCCCCTCTCCATAGGAATATACAGCGCATGGCCCCGTGAGCCCATAATGTATACGTCCCCCATACATTCGTGTGAATGCAGCCTAATACATAGCATTTGCTACACAGGTCACTTAATTTCTCCTGCTTCCAGATGTTTGCACCTCATGTCTCATATCTATGTTTATATCTCATATTTATCCCGGCATCTATGTATCTATTTCTATCTATGTATCTTTAGTTTTTAGCTGACTTTCTATAAACCATAAACCTATAGAATATGCAGAATATTGCCCTCAGACAGGCTGTATAGAGATAAATCTGTGCATCTAATGGAGTCTCAGCTCAGCTCCATCCATATCACTGATCACTACAAGGTGCAGATCCTCCTACACATCATCTTCACACATTAGCAAAATGATTTGCGGGAACATATGCTGAATAATACTCAGGAAAAACATGACAAGAGCAGAACATCATTGTCACAACACATCCCTAGACAAGTCTGAGCTGTAATATAGCGACAACCCCCCCAGCCAGAAGCCCCCGTCACTAGGAAAATAACAGGGAATAACTTCACTAAAACCTGTAACCAAACTGAGTGGCAACTAAAATGAAGTATTTTCTAATACACATTCACTAAAACCTAGACACAACACTAAAAACATTTCTGTCTGCCTGTAGCCACCACTAGGTGGAGCTAAAGAGCTCATTTTATATAATGTGTATACAGGACACCCAATAGTGGTGGCTGTAAGTATCTTCAATGTTCTGAATTGCGTCTATAGCTACACAGGGGGTTTGTCATTGTGTATTATTCACCCACAATAAATATTTACCATTAAATTATTCAAAATACTACATGTTCTTGCTTTAGGATCCTGTGTAGCTATACTGCCTCCAGGGTGTAACTAGGAGAGGTAAAGACCCATATGAGACTTGTGAATGGGGCCCCCTTACTGCTTTAAACTATAAATATTACACTCATATATATATATATTTATATACTTATATACATAAACATACAATTCTTCACACACTCACACACATTTATACACTCTTACACACATAAACACACACATATAAGACTTATAAACATCATATATATACACATACAGTGCCATATACAGATGTACAGCACATATACACACATAGGGGGGTATTTATCAGAGCTTCTGCTCCCACATCAGTGACATAGAAGCCTTAAAGTGATAGACAATACTAGCTTATTGATAGCTCGTGCAATTTTTTTCCCCTTCCTGCCTCCTCCATGCCAGGGGGACGTGGATGGACATGAAGGGTGGGCATAACCAGTGCAGGGTGGGCACGGGCTGCGCAGAATGGCCCAGTGTGGGGAGTTCCTGTCCCCTCACCTGCGCAATCTCTGCATCCGGGAAGGTGTAGAAATAGTCCCGAAATACATCAAGAGACCGGAGTATGATAAATAACCCCCATACAGTATATTCACACCATACACCATATACACATATACAAAATACATATCTCTCATATGTTATGTACATGTTATCCTGTACAATGTGCAGCATAATGGGGCTCATTTACTAAGGGTCCGAAACGCGCGATTCCATCGGGTATCCTGACGGTTTCCGATTTGCGCCGAATTCCGCCGGGATTTTGGCGCACGAGATTGGGTTTCGGTGCAATTGCGCCAGGTTGCATGCAACAGAAATCAGTTGATGTGGCCGTTGGAAAACCTGACGGATTCGGCAAAACCACGGTATTTAAAAAAAAAAGTGTAGCTTGACACGCACTTACCTGCACCAAGAAATAGAAGGTGAACTCCGGTGAACTCCAGCGGACCACGGCGCAGCAGCGACCCTTAGTGGATATCGGCGCACGGACTTTAGTGAATCCCAACCGTACCCAAATCAACGTCGGAGAACCCGCCGCTGGATCGCAACTGGACTGGGTAAGTAAATATTGGTAAATATTGGTGAACATCCTCCATTCTTTAGTGTCAGATCAGATGACAGGGCCCCCTGACACTGTGGGTCCCATAGCAGCTGCTATGGCTGCTATCACTGTAGTTACGCTCCGGACTACCTCCTAAAATCTCTATCACTGCACATTAGGACGACCTTCTGATCGCATTACTCCAGTGTCCAGATTTGATCTTCTCCGTCCTTGAATCTCGCCCTGACATCTTGAGCAGTGAATAAATCTCTACATCTACATAATCCTCACAGTTGGACAGGTTTGGTTGTCAGCGTGCAAAAATAAGCAATGTAATTTTTGCATTACCACGGAGAGTTCCCTGGCGCCGCGCCAAGCAGACGCTTCCATGACGGACTGCGATATTTGATTTGGAATGTTTTTCCAGTAATTTTTTTTACTCTTAACTGATTTAAAGGAAAAGAAAATATTTTTTGTAAAGGGTTTTGAACTGTGAATCAAGTGAGTTAACGGGATATCAGGTTTCCCACCGCAGACCTGATGGCGGATGATCCAGTGAATCGTACAGTGGTTTTGCAATGTGATTGAGCAGAGAAAATTACAAAATCAACAAAAGCATCATTTTTTTGGTCAGTCTGTTTCTGGAAAAAAGAGGTCAAATCTACGACCCTATTATTTCACCTTTCAGTTTCTGCTGCCTACTATAGTTTCTACTGGTAGTCTGTAATGTATTGGGATACAGAGTATAAAAGGATCACAAAAAAAAAAAGTTAAAAATTTAAGTAAATATAATTAAAACTTTAAAAAGCAAATATAAATAAATAAATAAATAAGGTACAGGTAACAATGAATAAATTAGATACAGAGTAAACTATAAATTAAAAGATGTAACTGGCAAATTAGGAACAGAAATAATGCCATTTTTAATACACCGTGAGTGTACACTGTGGGGCTCATTTACTAAGGGTCCGAACGCCGCACTTTTGTTGGGTTTCCCGACGATTTCCAATTTGCCCTGAATTGCCCTGGGATTTTGGTGCACGGGATCAGATTGTGCCGCATCGGCGCCAGCTTTCACACAACAGAAATCGGGGGGGCGTGGCCCTCGGACAACCCGACGGAAAAAATAATTTGTGTCGCAAGATCAGCACTTACATGCACCGGGAAGAAGAAGGTGAACTCCGGCGGACCTCAGCGCAGCAGCGACACCTAGTGGATATCGGGCGGACGGACCTTAGTGAATCCCGGCAAACCCGAATCCTCGTCGGAGAAGGCGCCACTGGATCGCGACTGGACCGGGTAAGTAAATGTGCCCCAATATGAATGTCTAGCAGAGTGGGCTCCAGGTATCAGTAGGCCCCTAGGCGACAGAGCCTCCGTGGGCCCCTTTGCAGTGAACTCACGTGGAGGCATTAAAAATTTAGAATGTAAAACAGTCTCCTGTACCCTAAAATATTCCCTAGTTTATCATCCCAAACAGCCCCCTGATGATTTTTTTTTTCTATAAGCCACCCTTACCCCCCCATGGATTCCTTATTTAAAGCCTTATATGGGCCCCCCAGCAGCTCTGGGCCCTGGCTCTTGCTGAGGCATGCCCAGTGCTGATGCCAGCCCTGATATCTTGTGTGGTGCCATATTAAAGTGATATATGAGAAATAAAAAGTATTATTTGACCACTGTATGGCAGCACTATTTATGCCACGTTGCAGTATTATTTGAGCACCACTTACAAATATTGAAATTAGACGTAATATTGTTTGGCACTTTGCTATAGTTATATGTATCTGTTTTTGATAAATGTGGCCCATAGAGTTTTTTTAGTGTTACTAAAGCACCGAATGTCAACATAAAGAAAGCACGGTGTAGCGGTATTATTCTAAGGATTATTGTGATATTATTGCAATATAATATTGGAAGGATGAAGGGGCACTGACCACTCTCATTAGAAGGTCCCCCAGTGATGTGTTGTGATCTCTACCTCTCCACTTTTATTGTTTTAACATGACCTTATTTGATCCTATATGTTTATAGTAAAAGAACGGCAACTGGGGTCAAAGTTTTTAAAGATTATTTATTATTGATCTGAATTTATGATGCTAAAATTTTTTGTAAATGAAGGTAAAATACGGTTCTGCTTATCAAGCCCGGGTGCATCTGCTCTTGGGTAAAATCAATCCTACAGCGGGGAGATTGGTAATTCCTTTTAATTAGTTCGAAAAAATAATTAAATGTAATTAAAGTCCGAGAAGCGCGTCTTATAAGGCGATAAAATGATCTATGTTGGGTTTTATATCTCATCAGCAGGAAGTAGTAATATCAGCTCTGCCAGAATCTGCTGACTATCCTGCCCTAGAAAATGTCATGTGACTATATTGTGATGATATCACCCACCGGCCAGGATCTAGGACAATCGAAGTAGGGAAAGGGAATGTAGCACTGATATTACACCGATCAATGGATGGAATTAACATGGAAAGAAGGGATGAAGTATTGGGGGAATTTATCAGGATTTCTATGTCACAAAAGTGTCATTGAAGCCATGAAATAATCCCAAATGCAGGCGTATCACCAACCCTATGGATTATTTTCCCCCTCCCCCACCCGTCCACGGTCTTCACAGAGGGGGGAGTGGGCGTGGCATATGATAAGTAACTCCCCCCATTGTCTAATAGAAATTGTGACCACACACCCCCCCCCTGCATAACAATCCCCCGAACTAATAGAACCTTAATAGATACATACAGAATTCTAAAATAGCAAAGGGATTTAAAGCGATCCACAAGTTACAAACCAACAATATTGTGATCTGCCCTGATGACAAGGGAGTGATAATAGATTAAGATAAATACCCTGAAGAGGCACAGATCACAAAAATGACTCGGCGATCTCCGTCAGCTCCATAGAGATGTATGGAGCAGAATGGTCATGTGCGGCCGTCTGCTCCATTACTCTCATGGATCGACGATGGGGCAGACTGAAGTACCTGTGAATCCACCGGACCCCTTGTTCTCGTGAGGCGTCTGCTTTGTCTTGTAATTTATGTATGTTGTGTTTTCGCCTTATTAAATGCATTTTGTATTATTGTATGACCAATTCATCTGCAACTAATTTTGACACAAATTCTTCCCCTATAAAGAAGATCTTGTTTGTTACCAATAAGGAAACAAGAATGAGAAAAGGTAAAAGAACGTTTTTGCAGTGCTGCTTGTACAATCTCCATACCACATGTTGTTGTAAGTGCAGAGACTAAAAATTAAAATATGTAAAAAAAAAAAAAAAAAATCTCTTGGCGGGAGCCCCGGGTCCGCAGGACATCTGCCCCGCTCTCCAAGCATCCTCCCTTCTCTTATCACGATCAGTGTCCTCAGGATACAGATCGTGTGCATTACTTTCCCCTGCAGGTCCTAGCCTCCAGGAGAATAATACTCCTGGAGGCTGCAGGACCGGTGATGATGTCATGATCACATGATCGGGAGGGGAAAGTAATGCACAGAGCTGCATCTGTGAGGAGGAAACATAATAGCAGCTAAGGGAAGGGGGAGATCATGGGAGATAACTGTGTGGGGGACATTACTCACTGTGGGTCTTGTGGAACATTACTGGGGGGGTTGTGTGGGCATATTACTTATGGGGGGGGGCTGTGTGTGGGACATTACTTACTGGGGAGCCCGAGATAAAGGCATATGACATGATGTTGCCCATCCAGCCTCTGAGCCTGACTTATCTCAGGTAAAATCTGACTTTTCTCTGCTCATTTTCAGATGACTTTGGAGCATTTTTTTTTTTTTTTATAGGTAAACGGGTAAGATTTCACATAATAGAGGAAATTTTAGAAAGGACATTTCATCCCCTTCCTGAGGGAACTGGGGGTCGATGTAGGTTATGTAGGTTACCTTAAGGAAGGGGTTTCATACTTTTAAGGTCCATGCATGTCCTGCAAAAGGGGCGTGTCAGTCATGCAGGGGATACACCCTGAAAGGGGCATTTTATGCCCTAAAAGGGCTACTCCGCCAATTGTGTCTGGGATTAGAAAAAGCCCTACTAATATAGGATCACCTGTAACAAGTCCGAGAGAAATAACTCCATTCAGTGGATACCAGGTTTTATTTCCAGGATTTTCCCTTCTCCCACTGGACCACGAGGGATCCCATCATTCTTATCCTTTTAAATCACAGAATTTTGGGATAATCTTATAACATAAAAAAGCGTAAACCAAAACACAAACTTCTACTTCCTTACATAAGATCATATCCCTATTATAACATAGACGCCACAAATACAATGATGTTATACAGGAAGCAACATGAATATTAATGTGATAAACTACGGTAACTAATCCACTATCATCCCCCTTCTAGGTCTCACTGGATGCTGGTGCCTGCCACACACATCATTGCTATGGAAACAAGAGATGGTGAAGATCGGTCCCTTGACACCCGGACTACAGCAAATGTCATCCTATGTCCCTACCCACGTATCACACAGGAATCTGTACCAGAGAGTTACATACTGTGCATTGTACAGAGCTGGATGTAGGGATATGATACGAGCGTTAGCTACATAGTATATTACTTCAGTCTGCAGCTATAGCTCATAGTATTAGATATTGATATGGTTACTATTGAACATAAAAGCATAGGGGGCAGTATTATAGTAGTTATATTCCTGTACATAGGGGGCAGTATTATAGTAGTTATATTCTTGTACATAGGGGGCAGTATTATAGTAGTTATATTCCTGTACATAGGGGGCAGTATTATAGTAGTTATATTCTTGTACATAGGGGGCAGTATTATAGTAGTTATATTCCTGTACATAGGGGGCAGTATTATAGTAGTTATATTCCTGTACATAGGGGGCAGTATTATAGTAGTTATATTCTTGTACATAGGGGGCAGTATTATAGTAGTTATATTCTGTACATAGGGGGCAGTATTATAGTAGTTATATTCCTGTACATAGGGGGCAGTATTATAGTAGTTATATTCCTGTACATAGGGGGCAGTATTATAGTAGTTATATTCTTGTACATAGGGGGCAGTATTATAGTAGTTATATTCTGTACATAGGGGGCAGTATTATAGTAGTTATATTCCTGTACATAGGGGGCAGTATTATAGTAGTTATATTTTGTACATAGGGGGCAGTATTATAGTAGTTATATTCCTGTACATAGGGGGCAGTATTATAGTAGTTATATTCTTGTACATAGGGGGCAGTATTATAGTAGTTATATTCCTGTACATAGGGGGCAGTATTATAGTAGTTATATTCCTGTACATAGGGGGCAGTATTATAGTAGTTATATTCCTGTACATAGGGGGCAGTATTATAGTAGTTATATTCCTGTACATAGGGGGCAGTATTATAGTAGTTATATTCCTGTACATAGGGGGCAGTATTATAGTAGTTACATTCTTGTACATAGGGGGCAGTATTATAGTAGTTATATTCCTGTACATAGGGGGCAGTAATATAGTAGTTATATTCCTGTACATAGGGTGCAGTATTATAGTAGTTATATTCTTGTACATAGGGGGCAGTATCATAGTAGTTATATTCCTGTACATAGGGGGCAGTATTATAGTAGTTATATTCTTGTACATAGGGGGCAGTATTATAGTAGTTATATTCCTGTACATAGGGAGCAGTATTATAGTAGTTATATTCCTGTACATAGGGGGCAGTATTATAGTAGTTATATTCCTGTACATAGGGGGCAGTATTATAGTAGTTATACTCCTGTACATAGGGAGCAGTATTATAGTAGTTATATTCCTGTACATAGGGGGCAGTATTATAGTAGTTATATTCCTGTACATAGGAGGCAGTATTATAGTAGTTATATTCCTGTACATAGGGAGCAGTATTATAGTAGTTATATTCTTGTACATAGGGGGCAGTATTATAGTAGTTATATTCCTGTACATAGGAGGCAGTATTATAGTAGTTATATTCCTGTACATAGGAGGCAGTATTATAGTAGTTATATTCCTGTACATAGGGGCAGTATTATAGTAGTTATATTTCTGTACATAGGGGGCAGTATTATAGTAGTTATATTCCTGTACATAGGGGGCAGTATTATAGTAGTTATATTCCTGTACATAGGGGGCAGTATTATAGTAGTTATATTCCTGTACATAGGGGGCAGTATTATAGTAGTTATATTCCTGTACATAGGGAGCAGTATTATAGTAGTTATATTCCTGTACATAGGGGGCAGTATTATAGTAGTTATATTCTTGCACATAGGAGCAGTATTATAGTAGTTATATTCCTGTACATAGGGGGCAGTATTATAGTAGTTATATTCCTGTACATAGGGGGCAGTATTATAGTAGTTATATTCCTGTACATAGGGGCAGTATTATAGTAGTTATATTCTTGTACATAGGGGGCAGTATTATAGTAGTTATATTCCTGTACATAGGGGGCAGTATTATAGTAGTTATATTCTTGTACATAGGGGGCTGTATTATAGTAGTTATATTCTTGTACATAGGGGGCAGTATTATAGTAGTTATATTCCTGTACTTAGGGAGCAGTATTATAGTAGTTATATTCCTGTACATAGGGGGAAGTATTATAATAGTTATATTCCTGAACATAGGGAGCAGTATTATAGTCGTTATATTCCTGTACATAGGCGGCAGTATTATAGTAGTTATATTCTTGTACATAGGGGGCAGTATTATAGTAGTTATATTCTTGTACATAGGGGGCAGTATTATAGTAGTTATTTTCTTGTGCATAGGGGACAGTATTATAGTAGTTATATTCTTGTACATAGGGGGCAGTATTATAGTAGTTATATTCTTGTACATAGGGGGCAGTATTATAGTAGTTATATTCTTGTACATAGGGTGCAGTATTATAGTAGTTAAATTCCTGTACATAGGGAGCAGTATTATAGTAGTTATATTCCTGAACATAGGGAGCAGTATTATAGTAGTTATATTCTTGTACATAGGGAGCAGTATTATAGTAGTTATATTCCTGTACATAGGGGGCAGTATTATAGTAGTTGTATTCTTGTACATAGGGGGCAGTATTATAGTAGTTATATTCCTGTACATAGGGGGCAGTATTATAGTAGTTATATTCTTGTACATAGTGGGCAGTATTATAGTAGTTATATTCTTGTACATAGGGGGCAGTATTATAGTAGTTATATTCTTGTACATAGGGGGCAGTATTATAGTAGTTATATTGTTGTACATAGGGGGCAGTAATATAGTAGTTATATTCCTGTACATAGGGGGCAGTATTATAGTAGTTATATTCTTGTACATAGGGGGCAGTATTATAGTAGTTATATTCTTGTACATAGGGGGCAGTATTATAGTAGTTATATTCTTGTACATAGGGGGCAGTATTATAGTAAATATTTTCTTGTACATAGTGGGCAGTATTATAGTAGTTATATTCCTGTACATAGGGGCAGTATTATAGTAGTTATATTCCTGTACATAGGGGGCAGTATTATAGTAGTTATATTCCTGTACATAGGGGGCAGTATTATAGTAGTTGTATTCTTGTACATAGGGGGCAGTATTATAGTAGTTATATTCGTGTACATAGGGGGCAGTATTATAGTAGTTATATTCTTGTACATAGGGGGCAGTATTATAGTAGTTATATTCGTGTACATAGGGGGCAGTATTATAGTAGTTATATTCTTGTACATAGGGGGCAGTATTATAGTAGTTATATTCCTGTACATAGGGGCAGTATTATAGTAGTTATATTCTTGTACATAGGGGGCAGTATTATAGTAGTTATATTCTTGTACATAGGGGCAGTATTATAGTAGTTATATTCCTATACATAGAGAAAAGTATTATAGTAGTTATATTCCTGTACGTTGGGGGCAGTATTATAGTAGTTATATTCTTGTACATAGGGGGCAGTATTATAGTAGTTATATTCTGTACATGGGGGGCAGTATTATAGTAGTTATATTCCTGTACATAGGGGGCAGTATTATAGTAGTTATATTCTTGTACATAGGGGGCAGTATTATAGTAGTTATATTCTTGTACATAGGAGGCAGTATTATAGTAGTTATATTCTTGTACATAGGGGGCAGTATTATAGTAGCTATATTCCTGTACATAGGGGCAGTATTATAGTAGTTATATTCCTGTACATAGGGGGCAGTATTATAGTAGTTATATTCTTGTACATAGGGGGGAGTATTATAGTAGTTATATTCCTGTACATAGGGGGCAGTATTATAGTAGCTATATTCTGGTACATAGGAAGCAGTATTATAGTAGTTATATCCCTGTACATAGGGGGCAGTATTATAGTAGTTATATTCCTGTACATAGGGGGCAGTATTATAGTAGTTATATTCCTGCACATAGGGGGCAGTATTATAGTAGTTATATTCCTGTACATAGGGGGCAGTATTATAGTAGTTATATTCCTGTACATAGGGGGCAGTATTATAGTAGTTATATTCTTGTACATAGGGGGCAGTATTATAGTAGTTATATTCCTGTACATAGGGGGCAGTATTATAGTAGTTATATTCTTGTACATAGGGGGCAGTATTATAGTAGTTATATTCCTGTACATAGGGGGCAGTATTATAGTAGTTATATTCCTGTACATAGGAGGCAGTATTATAGTAGTTATATCCCTGTACATAGGGGGCAGTATTATAGTAGTTATATTCCTGTACATAGGAGGCAGTATTATAGTAGTTATATTAATGTACATAGGGGGCAGTATTATAGTAGTTATATTACTGTACATAGGGGGCAGTATTATAGTAGTTATATTCCTATACATAGAGAAAAGTATTATAGTAGTTATATTCCTGTACGTTGGGGGCAGTATTATAGTAGTTATATTCTTGTACATAGGGGGCAGTATTATAGTAGTTATATTCTGTACATGGGGGGCAGTATTATAGTAGTTATATTCCTGTACATAGGGGGCAGTATTATAGTAGTTATATTCTTGTACATAGGGGGCAGTATTATAGTAGTTATATTCTTGTACATAGGAGGCAGTATTATAGTAGTTATATTCTTGTACATAGGGGGCAGTATTATAGTAGCTATATTCCTGTACATAGGGGCAGTATTATAGTAGTTATATTCCTGTACATAGGGGGCAGTATTATAGTAGTTATATTCTTGTACATAGGGGGGAGTATTATAGTAGTTATATTCCTGTACATAGGGGGCAGTATTATAGTAGCTATATTCTGGTACATAGGAAGCAGTATTATAGTAGTTATATCCCTGTACATAGGGGGCAGTATTATAGTAGTTATATTCCTGTACATAGGGGGCAGTATTATAGTAGTTATATTCCTGCACATAGGGGGCAGTATTATAGTAGTTATATTCCTGTACATAGGGGGCAGTATTATAGTAGTTATATTCCTGTACATAGGGGGCAGTATTATAGTAGTTATATTCTTGTACATAGGGGGCAGTATTATAGTAGTTATATTCCTGTACATAGGGGGCAGTATTATAGTAGTTATATTCTTGTACATAGGGGGCAGTATTATAGTAGTTATATTCCTGTACATAGGGGGCAGTATTATAGTAGTTATATTCCTGTACATAGGAGGCAGTATTATAGTAGTTATATCCCTGTACATAGGGGGCAGTATTATAGTAGTTATATTCCTGTACATAGGAGGCAGTATTATAGTAGTTATATTATTGTACATAGGGGGCAGTATTATAGTAGTTATATTCCTGTACATAGGGGGCAGTATTATAGTAGTTATATTCTTGTACATAGGGGGCAGTATTATAGTAGTTATATTCCTGTACATAGGGGGCAGTATTAAAGTAGTTATATTCCTGTACATAGAGGGCAGTATTATAGTAGTTATATTCCTGTACATAGAGGGCAGTATTATAGTAGTTATATTCCTGTACATAGGGGGCAGTATTATAGTAGTTATATTCTTGTACATAGGGGGCAGTATTATAGTAGTTATATTCCTGTACATAGGGGGCAGTATTATAGTAGTTATATTCTTGTACATAGGAGGCAGTATTATAGTAGTTATATCCCTGTACATAGGGGGCAGTATTATAGTAGTTATATTCTTGTACATAGGGGGCAGTATTATAGTAGTTATATTCCTGTACATAGAGGGCAGTATTATAGTAGTTATATTCCTGTACATAGAGGGCAGTATTATAGTAGTTATATTCCTGTACATAGGGGGCAGTATTATAGTAGTTATATTCTTGTACATAGGGGGCAGTATTATAGTAGTTATATTCCTGTACATAGGGGGCAGTATTATAGTAGTTATATTCTTGTACATAGGAGGCAGTATTATAGTAGTTATATCCCTGTACATAGGGGGCAGTATTATAGTAGTTATATTCTTGTACATAGGGGGCAGTATTATAGTAGTTATATTCCTGTACATAGGGGGCAGTATTATAGTAGTTATATTCCTGTACATAGCTTAGTATTTCCATTTTGATGAGTCTACACATGTAGATATATTTCTAAATTCTTTTGTTAATTAATCAAAGCGTAAATTGGATCATCTTCACAGGAAGAATGATGATGTCGCCAGCAGAACCCATGAATAGCCGCCTAACCACGTGTGACACGCTTGCACATCTAGCTGTGAACTGAACTGTGATGGCAGATCTAATTTTGAATAATCAGCTGAGAGTTGCAGTCCATATCTTTGTCTGTAACACGATTCACATGAGCTTAGATAAGTGTCAGCAGCAGAATCACGCTGAACCATTCTATCATTTCTCTTCCAATTTAAAGCAGTCGCTGTCGGCCCCTTTCCTGGGTGCTTGGATGTGGCATATAGCAGGGCACCACCTTACTAACCCTACTATGTGCTGCCACGTCAGGGGTCGCATGTGACTTGTAAATGTCGTATGTCTAACAATCTCCAGACAAGATGTTCACATGGCACATTATTTACACCTTTCTGGGTCAGACATAAATCATAGATTAACAAGTTCTTTATATGGGAAACAGAGAAACCAGAGATAATGGGGCTCATTTACTAAGGGTCCGAACGGCGCACTTTCGTCGGGTTTCCCGAATATTTCCATTTTGCTCCAAATTGCCCCGGGATATTGGCGCACGCGATTGTATTGTGGCACATCGGTGCCGGCTTTCACACGACAGAAATCGGGTGGGCGTGGCCGCCAGACAACACGACGGATTTGGAAAAAAACGCGGTAGGTAAAAAACGATTTGTGTCGCAAGATCACGCACTTACATGCATCGGGAAGAAGAAGGTGAACTCCGGTGGACCTTGGTGCAGCAGCGACACCTGGTGGACATCGGCCGCACGATCTTAGTGAATCCCGGCCAGACCCGAATACTCGTCGGACAACGCACCGCGGGATCACGACTGGACCGGGTAAGTAAATATGCCCAAAAGTTTTATTCTCAGTTTATTTTATACAATTAATTCCCCCTTTCATGTGCATCTAAGCTATCGGCAGGGAGTAAGACCCAATGGATGCCAGGTAATAAAATTCAATCTTCAATACTAATGTTTGAGACTGGAGAAAACTCAGATCCCACCTCAGCAACCCAAAAACCGCAAACAAAAGCAAGAGGCAGGAATGTAGTGCATGGGGTCTCCCACTGACCATCTATAAATATAAATTTACCAACCTATAGAATAAGCCATCAATATCAGACACTCAACATGATCCAGGATCACTGAGAATGGATCGAGAAAATCAGCTCCGCTCCCTTTGTAGTCGGCAGGCTGGGTCACCGCGGCTCACTGCTACTCAAGTGAAGGTCACACTCAGTCCCCACACTCAGCCCTCACACTCAGCTAAAATCCTGAGAGGGTCAAAGATAGGCGTAGCTGTGACTACCAACAAACATTATTAACATTATAACAAATACAACAAAAAGCATAACATTGTGAGGGGGGTGAGGGATCTTTCCTGAGCGTGGAGCAGTCCAGAATGAGATTGGGCTAGCTCTGCACCCGGGTATAAGTATCCCCAGGCCACTGCCCCCATGTGGCCACAGTGGACGCTGGACCACATGACGCCAGGTGAGGGGAGGTGCGGGAGAGGCCGTGCTCCGCACAAAGCTGCAGAGCACGGCCAGTCCTACAATCCCCCGGCTTATGCAGCCCGCAGGTCCAGCAGGATCCGCATGGATCTCATCATCTCTGATCTGTCTCATCTCTCCATGTGTCAGATACTAGTGAATCTTCAGAAGCTAAATGAAAGTGTAGATAACCCTGTACCCTGATAATCTAAGCACATTGTCAGCACACAGAATCTCACAGCAATGAGGAATCATGAAGTAACAGCAATAAAACTGAGAATTTTCTTTCATTGGAAAACCCATTTAATGAGCAAAAAAGAACTTACCAATTGGCTTAATTGAAACAAAGAGTAAAACATTTAAAGTGTTCTGAATACTTTCTGCACCCACTGTATTTCTCACGTCTCATTTGTGTTTAGATCCGGTGACATTGCAGTCATATAGCGGCGTTATGTGCACGATGAACACTTTGCTAGGACGTGTTACACTGTGAAGCTGAGATTCCTGTCTCCATATGCTGCTTCATACGTTATATTTCACATATAAGACGCTGCGTTGGCTGCCGGAGGTAATAATACGATCTATTGCATGTGACACATTTACTATTCTCATATTCCATGATTATGTATCTGAGAACTAATGAGAATTATAGCTCATTTATATCATGTAGGATTGAGACAATGGGGCACATTTACTTACCCGGCCAACGGAGTTCACCTGAATGTGCTTTGTCCGACCGGAATGCACATCTGCCCCGATTCACTAAGATCGTGTGCATCCTGCATGTGTCCCTTCCCCGCTCAGGTCCCCGGAGTTCACCTTCTTCTTCCTGGTGCATGGAAGTGCATTGTCCGTGGTTAATGCGCTGTGCGGGGAGTCACTAAGATCGTGCGCCTGATATCCTGCATGTGTCCCTTCCCCGCTCAGGTCCCCGGAGTTCACCTTCTTCTTCCTGGTGCATGGAAGTGCATTGTCCGTGGTTAATGCGCTGTGCGGGGAGTCACTAAGATCCTGTGCCCGATATCCTGCATGTGTCACTTCCCCGCTCAGGTCCCCGGAGTTCACCTTCTTCTTCCTGGTGCATGGAAGTGCATTGTCCGTGGTTAATGCGCTGTGCGGGGAGTCACTAAGATCGTGCGCCTGATATCCTGCATGTGTCGCTTCCCCGCTCAGGTCCCCGGAGTTCACCTTCTTCTTCCTGGTGCATTAAAGTGCATTGTCCGTGTATAATGCGCTGTGCGGAGAGTCACTAAGATCGTGCGCCTGATATCCTGCATGTGTCACTTACCCGCTCAGGTCCCTGGAGTTCACCTTCTTCTTCCTGGTGCATGTAAGTGCATTTGCCGTGTATAATGCGCTGTGCGGGGAGTCACTAAGATCCTGCGCCCGATATCCTGCATGTGTCATTTCCCCGCTCAGGTCCCCGGAGTTCACCTTCTTCTTCCTGGTGCATGTAAGTGCATTGTCCGTGTATAATGCGCTGTGCAGGGAGTCACTAAGATCCTGCGCCCGATATCCTCCATGTGTCGCTTCCCCGCTCAGGTCCCCGGAGTTCACCTTCTTCTTCCTGGTGCATGTAAGTGCATTGTCCATGTATAATGCGCTGTGCGGGGAGTCACTAAGATCCTGCGCCCGATATCCTGCATGTGTCGCTTCCCCGCTCAGGTCCCCGGAGTTCACCTTCTTCTTCCTGGTGCATGGAAATGCATTGTCCGTGTATAATGCGCTGTGCGGGGAGTCACTAAGATCGTGCACCTGATATCCTGCATGTGACGCTTCCCCGCTCAGGTCCCCGGAGTTCACCTTCTTCTTCCTTGTGCATGTGAGTGCATTGTCCGTGTATAATGCGCTGTGCGGGGAGTCACTAAGATTGTGCGTCCGATATCCTGCATGTGTTGCTTCCCCGCTCAGGTCCCCGGAGTTCACCTTCTTCTTCCTGGTGCATGTAAGTGCATTGTCCGTGTATAATGCGCTGTGCGGGGAGTCACTAAGATCGTGCGCCCGATATCCTGCATGTGTCATTTCCCCGCTCAGGTCCCCGGAGTTCACCTTCTTCTTCCTGGTGTATATAAGTGCATTGTCCGTGTATAATGCGCTGTGCAGGGAGTCACTAAGATCCTGCGCCCGATATCCTCCATGTGTCGCTTCCCCGCTCAGGTCCCCGGAGTTCACCTTCTTCTTCCTGGTGCATGTAAGTGCATTGTCCATGTATAATGCGCTGTGCGGGGAGTCACTAAGATCCTGCGCCCGATATCCTGCATGTGTCGCTTCCCCGCTCAGGTCCCCGGAGTTCACCTTCTTCTTCCTGGTGCAGGTAAGTGCATTGTCCGTGTATAATGCGCTGTGCGGGGAGTCACTAAGATTGTGCCCCTGATATCCTGCATGTGTCACTTCCCCGCTCAGGTCCCCGGAGTTCACCTTCTTCTTCCTGGTGCATGTAACTGCATTGTCCGTGTATAATGCGCTGTGCGGGGAGTCACTAAGATCCTGCGCCCGATATCCTGCATGTGTCGCTTCCCCGCTCAGGTCCCCGGAGTTCACCTTCTTCTTCCTGGTGCATGTAAGTGCAATCTCCGTGTATAATTCGCTGTGCGCGGAGTCACTAAGATTGTGCGCCTGATATCCTGCATGTGTCGCTTCCCCGCTCAGGTCCCCAGTGTTGACCTTCTTCTTCCTGGTGCATGTAAGTTCTTTGTCTTGCAACACAATTTGAATGTTAAAACCCGCTCAGTCCGAATCAATCGGATCGTCCGACAGCCGCCCCTCGGATTTCTGTCACATGGAAGCCGCAAATCCTGAAAACGTTGAGAAGACAGAAATGCGATCCGCAGACCTTTAGTAAATCAGCCCCAATGCTATCACATAATCCAAATAATGCATTTTGAGTATTTAAGGGGAACTCCACATATTATCCGGTTACAGCTCCCCATGTAGTAGGACAAAGTTGAGGTCCCACTACCTGGGACAGCGGGACAGCACCTGGAATCTGGGACTGATTGGGTTGCTGGAATTTTACTACTTATATTGGATAGGTCTTCAGTATCAGATACCAGACACCCCACCAGCCCCGGTCTTTAGTATCAGACCCCAGACACCCCGCCAGCCCCGGTCTTCAGTACCAGATCCCAGACACCCCACCAGCCCCGGTCTTCAGTATCCGATCCCAGACACCCCACCAGCTCCACCTTCACTGGTACAAGCAACAGGGAGAACAGAGCTACAAGCACAACTGCTCCAATCTCTGTGTTGTGGCCGGGTCAGGGAACTGCAGCTCAATTTCCATTCACTTGACTTGCAATTACTTTACCGTAATTATAAGGAAACAGATCTTCCACAAAGAGCAATTCCCTCCTCTGTGATAACTGGGTGGAGATAAATAGCCGGCAGAGGGTCTCATTTGCTATTGTACAGAGTTCACTGTCAAATGCTGCGGCAGATGTCATTTTCATCCCTGCGAGACGTGTCATTACTTCCCTGTGTAAAACATCAGAAACTGAAAACGGCAGAAAAAAAACGGCAATTTGTTCCTGATGATGTAAATCCCATTTATACCGATTCCAAACGTGGAACAAAGTAATTAAACAAGGGGAACGCTCAAAATATAAAAATCTCAAGAGATGGAGCAGCCGCACAGAGACTAATATGTCCTGTACTAACAGCGGCATATATACAATATATACACTGATCCCAATGAGTTCAGCATCTGACCATAAGATGAACATGAGGACCTCTCGCCTCTCCTCCAATGGCAGATGACAATGCACACTTGGTCTAGTTTGTTAATTTGGGGTCAGCTATCAAATATATACATGGAGGTAAAGGTCAGCTGGACAGAAGGATCAGGCAGTTCGATTTCCATATGCCTGATCATCTTATTTCCTCCTTATGTACAGCCTCAGTACTCCATAGACCTCGTATGATTGCCCTGTGACTACATGTTCTAGATGATTCACATGTCTATAATCAAATACATTCAGTCTGCTGACGTGTGTGACAGGAAGACTAATTCTGACAATGATTGAAGGCTCGGGGATACAGTTCAATGCCAGATTGGACATGGAGCCTTATTGTCATTTATGGCATTAAAATGGCACATATGTAAATAATCGCCCCATATTAAGTTAAGATTACACCAATTAATTATTCAGTGACCTATAATAATAATAATTCCTTTTTATAGCGCACACAGATTACGCAGCGCTGCACAAAGTTTGCCAAATCAGTCCCTGTCCCCAATGGGGCTCACAGTCTAATCAACCTAACAGTATGTTTTGGAGTGTGGGAGGAAACCGGAGGACCCTGAGGAAACCAACGCAAACACGGAGAGAACATACAAACTCTTTGCGGGTGTTGACCTGGGTGGGATTCTGCAAGGCAGAAGTGCTACTCACTCCGTGCCACCGTGCCACCCATGTATATATATATATATATATATATATTTTCAGAATACACCCCAAACAGTTATAATGTGTAGATCCCCAACAATCCAGGTCTCCTCGTCCCTATGGTGGATGGTCACGCCCTCTGGATTAAAGTCCCACTGGAGACCAAAATCAAATTCATCTATTGTGAATGGTGTGATCCTGTGTTATGCTTCCAGATTCATATCAGAGGAGTTTTACTGCCAGAAACAAATATTTATTAACTGATTATATGGTTGGGTTGTTTATATATATATATATGACCTGGAAAACCCCTTTCAGCCTGGTCCCTGCAACAGCCAAAACAACCTCACTGTTCTGAGGACCAGCACAGGAGAGTCATGTGACCACAGGTCCTTCAGCATATCACATAATGCAATATCAGTTAATAATGCAGCTTCTGCACATGGCAGACAATTTTCTAGTCACCTTTGGATGGCACGCCCTACAAGTATTAGATGTATACATATGGATATGTATCGTACAGATTGTACTGTACAGTATCATATAGATACGAATAATGCACCTTGCCCGGAAAATAGAAATATTTACATATAAGGCTATAACTAGGAAACAACAATGAATAATAATTCCTTTATTTATATAGGGGACTCAGATTACGCAGCGCTGCACAAATCTTACCAAATTAGTCCCAATGGGGCTCACAATCTAATCAACCTACCAGTATGTTTTGGAGTGTGGGAGGAAACTGGAGGACCCAGAGGAAACCCATGCAAACACGGAGAGAACATACAAACTCTTTGACCCTGGGACTTGAACCCAGGACGCCGGCGCTGCAAGGCTACAGACAACCCATGTTACAGGAATCTGTCACTGAGATCATGTAGTTGCCTATGCAGCGGCATGATACAGCATCCAACATGAATTTTGGAGGAACCCCCATTGTCTTCCCTGCCCTTCCCCCCATAGACATTGGAAGAATGACTTCTCACTGCTCCCCAATGCATTCATGCAAAATCTGCTGAAATCACACCTGCAGGGATACCCAGGGGAAATCGGCTGTGAAACCAGGGGATCATTGGCCAAGATTTTAAGCCACTTGACTCTCATGTGGAAGAAATGTATGGGCCAAGAATAAAACACAGCGACAGAACAGGGGCTGTACCCCTACTCGTGTTTCTACAGTATATGGCTGTATATTTGAAGAGACTTCATCATACCCCGAGCAGATTTTCAACTTCATGCATTTTTAAAAATATTTTTGGAGATGATTATCTGGGTGATTGTCTTGCTTCAGTTTATTAAATACAGAATAAACAAATTTTGCTTCCAGTTGTGGGGATGAGGTCACTGAGTTTGGAGAGGAGAGAGAGCATGAGCTGAACTATGGAGTTTTTTCAAAAATCCAAACACAGTGGGGCTCATTTACAAAGGGTCCGAATCGCGCACTTTCGTCGGGTTTCCCAAATATTTCTGTTTTGTGCCGAATTGCCCCGGGTTTTTGCCGCACGCGATCGGATTGTGGCGCCAGCTTGCACACGACAGAAATTGGAGGGGCGGGTCGTCGGACGACCCAACAGATTCGGACAACCGCGGAATTTTTAAAAGGATTTGTGTCGCAAGATCAGCACTCACATGCACCGGGAAGAAGCAGGTGAACTCTGGTGGACCTCAGCGCAGCAGCGACACATGCAGTAACTCGGCGCACGATCTTGGTGAAAAGCGCCGGACCCGAATCCTCGTCGGACAACACACCGCGGGATCGGGAAAGGACCGGGTAAGTAAATCTGCCCCAATGCATGTGATTTGGCAGCGATTTGGAGCTCAGGGCAGCATCAGACAGGAGATTAATCTGCCATGCCCGACCCAAAACTTCTGAATTATGGTCGGATCCAGGGACAACCGAAATTGTACATACCAGGACTGATAGAAACAGGTTGGACTTATATCTGTGAAATGCTGCATTTTTGTTAATAACAGTGAAAACGTGTTATTTTGTTATCTTGTCTTCGAGGGAACATCCCTTTAAGAGAATTGAGTTACATCAAGTAATAATAATAAATTATGGCTTCTTTATATTGAAAAGTTTTATTAGCAAAGAGTCCGTCATTAGTTACTAGTTATGAAGAAAGTAATCAATACAGAACAAGTGGTGACTCTCATCGTCTACACCGTGAATATTAACGGCTATAAATAAATAATGGACCGGTGTTTGGGCTGCAGATAAATCACTGGGATCACACAACAGTTTAGTGCAAACAGCGAGAAAAGTGGACAGTGTGAAGGATGATGAAGCGGCTCTCCGCGGCTTTAATCACTGCGGTCGCTGATCTGGTCACAAATGAGACAGGAACACGGCGTTCACCAATCAGCCATAGAAAGAAACATTGTTTCTGGGGGAGATGAGGGGGAGACTCTCCAGGGAAATCAATAATCCCCTCCCCCCCCCCCTCGGATCTATTTACCTGTTTGTTTAATAGGTAAATAAAGTCTTTTGTGAAACAGTTTTATAAATAGTGAGATATGAACATTCCCTACACAGCCATGAGTAGTGTACCCCAGTGTGGTGGCCTGTAGTCTAGATGTAACACCATCTTCTACTGATCCACCTGGTGCTACTCAACCTGGCATAGTCCTACTGAATCAAAATCTGGACTCCAAAGGTGCTACTGAACCAAACTCAGAGCAAAACCCAAACTCCAAATGTTCTACTGAACCTTGCATGATGCTCCTGAAATAAACTTGCAGCCATACCAGAATCTGATGGTGTTCCTGAACATTGTATTCTACCACTGAACTAAACTTGGAGCAACAGCTGGACTCTGAGCGTGCTACACCATGCATGGCACTCCAGAACCAAACTTAGAGCAATACCTTGACTCTGATGGTGCTCCAGAACATTGCATTCTGATACTGAACCAAGCTTAGAGCAATATCTGCACTGACCTAGGCTGAGTAATATCTTGACTCTGATAGTGTTATTGTATCAAAATAGCAAATTCCATTTCCATCCCATCAATTCCAGACTTTGCATGGTGCCACTGAATAATCAAACCTAGAACAGTATCCAGACTCCAACACTGCACTTTGCATGGTGCTACTGAAACAAACCTACAACACAAACCCACAGCAATGGCCAGTGATAATGTACCGGTGTTGTCATTTCTGATATGGTGACTTTTTGAGGGTTGTGCAGCACATTTGTCACTTTTCCATCCATGGTCTGGGCAAAGGTAGAGTAGAACCTCTATCTATTATAATTTACCCTAGGAAATATGCATAGATTTCAGGTTCGGGTCACACCATGTGCTTCAATCATTAAGGCTGCGGTCACACGTGGCGTTTTGAATCCGTATTTTTCCCATTTTTAAAGCGATCAAAAACGGATGCGTTTTTTACGGACTCCTTAAAACCGGGCCAAAAACAGGTTCAAAACGCCACGTGTGACCTCAGCCTTTGAGACATGAACTTTTCATTAATTGTGTCACATCTGATGCCCTAGAAGTCAAATAGAAGTTAAACATGAACATAAGAGATCCATTCTGTATGGGACATATCATGGCACGTTCAATCCTCCGGTATCCAGATCACATGATAAATGGAGAAAAATGGTTTTTATAAAACTCCTTCAAGAATGGCATCTAAAACTCATGTTTTAATAAATTTTACAGTATATGGTGTTAAGCATAGGACATTGAGGTGCACAATTCTTATAGGAATGGTAATGAAGATTGGATGCATCCGCACAGCGCATTATACACGGACAATGCACTTACATGCACCAGGAAGAAGAAGGTGAACTCCGGGGACCTGAGCGGGGAAGCGACACATGCAGGATAGTGGGCGCATGATCTTAGTGACTCCCCGCACAGCGCATTATACACGGACAATGCACTTACATGCACCAGGAAGAAGAAGGTGAACTCCGGGGACCTGAGCGGGGAAGCGACACATGCAGGATAGTGGGCGCATGATCTTAGTGACTCCCCGCACAGCACATTATACACGGACAATGCACTTACATGCACCAAGAAGGAGAAGGTGAACTCCGGGGACCTGAGCAGGGAAATGACACATGCAAGATATTGGGTGCAGGATCTTAGTGACTCCCCGCACAGCGCATTATACGCGGACAATACACTTACATGCACCAGGAAGAAGAAGGTGAACTCCGGGGACCTGAGCGGGGAAGCGATACATGCAGGATATCGGGTGCAGGATCTTAGTGACTCCCCGTACAGCGCATTATACACGGACATTGCACTTACATGCACCAGGAAGAAGAAGGTGAAGCCCGGGGACCTGAGCAGGGAAATGACACATGCAGGATATTGGGTGCAGGATCTTAGTGACTCCCTGCACAGCGCATTATACACGGACAATACACTTACATGCACCGGGAAGAAGAAGGTGAACTCCGGGGACCTGAGCGGGGAAGCGACACATGCAGGATATCGGACGCACGATCTTAGTGACTCCCCGCACAGCGCATTATACACGGACAATGCACTTACATGCACCAGGAAGAAGAAGGTGAACTCCGGGGACCTGAGCGGGGAAGCGACACATGCAGGATAGTGGGCGCATGATCTTAGTGACTCCCCGCACAGCGCATTATACACGGACAATGCCCTTACATGCACCAAGAAGGAGAAGGTGAACTCCGGGGACCTGAGCAGGGAAATGACACATGCAAGATATTGGGTGCAGGATCTTAGTGACTCCCCGCACAGCGCATTATACGCGGACAATGCACTTACATGCACCAGGAAGAAGAAGGTGAACTCCGGGGACCTGAGCGGGGAAGCGATACATGCAGGATATCGGGTGCAGGATCTTAGTGACTCCCCGTACAGCGCATTATACACGGACATTGCACTTACATGCACCAGGAAGAAGAAGGTGAAGCCCGGGGACCTGAGCAGGGAAATGACACATGCAGGATATTGGGTGCAGGATCTTAGTGACTCCCTGCACAGCGCATTATACACGGACAATACACTTACATGCACCGGGAAGAAGAAGGTGAACTCCGGGGACCTGAGCGGGGAAGCGACACATGCAGGATATCGGACGCACGATCTTAGTGACTCCCCGCACAGCGCATTATACACGGACAATGCACTTACATGCACCAGGAAGAAGAAGGTGAACTCCGGGGACCTGAGCGGGGAAGCAACACATGCAGGATATCGGGCGCACGATCTTAGTGACTCCCCGCACAGCGCATTATACACGGACAATGCACTTACATGCACCAGGAAGAAGAAGGTGAACTCCGGGGACCTGAGCGGGGAAGCGACACATGCAGGATAGTGGGCGCATGATCTTAGTGACTCCCCGCACAGCGCATTATACACCGACAATGCACTTACATGCACCAGGAAGAAGAAGGTGAACTCCGGGGACCTGAGCGGGGAAGCGACACATGCAGGATAGTGGGCGCATGATCTTAGTGACTCCCCGCACAGCGCATTATACACGGACAATGCACTTACATGCACCAAGAAGGAGAAGGTGAACTCCGGGGACCTGAGCGGGGAAGCGACACATGCAGGATATTGGGTGCAGGATCTTAGTGACTCCCCGCACAGCGCATTATACACAGACAATGCACTTACATGCACCAGGAAGAAGAAGGTGAACTCCGGGGACCTGAGCGGGGAAGCGACACATGCAGGATATCGGGTGCAGGATCTTAGTGACTCCCCGCACAGCGCATTATACACGGACAATGCACTTACATGCACCAGGAAGAAGAAGGTGAACTCCGGGGACCTGAGCGGGGAAGCGACACATGCAGGATATCGGGTGCAGGATCTTAGTGACTCCCCGCACAGCGCATTATACACGGACAATGCACTTACATGCACCAGGAAGAAGAAGGTGAACTCCGGGGACCTGAGCGGGGAAGCGACACATGCAGGATAGTGGGCGCATGATCTTAGTGACTCCCCGCACAGCGCATTATACACGGACAATGCACTTACATGCACCAAGAAGGAGAAGGTGAACTCCGGGGACCTGAGCAGGGAAATGACACATGCAGGATATTGGGTGCAGGATCTTAGTGACTCCCCGCACAGCGCATTATACGCGGACAATGCACTTACATGCACCAGGAAGAAGAAGGTGAACTCCGGGGACCTGAGCGGGGAAGCGACACATGCAGGATATCGGGTGCAGGATCTTAGTGACTCCCCGCACAGCGCATTATACACGGACAATGCACTTACATGCACCAGGAAGAAGAAGGTGAACTCCGGGGACCTGAGCGGGGAAGCGATACATGCAGGATATCGGGTGCAGGATCTTAGTGACTCCCCGTACAGCGCATTATACACGGACATTGCACTTACATGCACCAGGAAGAAGAAGGTGAAGCCCGGGGACCTGAGCAGGGAAATGACACATGCAGGATATTGGGTGCAGGATCTTAGTGACTCCCTGCACAGCGCATTATACACGGACAATACACTTACATGCACCGGGAAGAAGAAGGTGAACTCCGGGGACCTGAGCGGGGAAGCGACACATGCAGGATATCGGACGCACGATCTTAGTGACTCCCCGCACAGCGCATTATACACGGACAATGCACTTACATGCACCAGGAAGAAGAAGGTGAACTCTGGGGACCTGAGCGGGGAAGCAACACATGCAGGATATCGGGCGCACGATCTTAGTGACTCCCCGCACAGCGCATTATACACGGACAATGCACTTACATGCACCAGGAAGAAGAAGGTGAACTCCGGGGACCTGAGCGGGGAAGCGACACATGCAGGATAGTGGGCGCATGATCTTAGTGACTCCCCGCACAGCGCATTATACACGGACAATGCACTTACATGCACCAAGAAGGAGAAGGTGAACTCCGGGGACCTGAGCAGGGAAATGACACATGCAGGATATTGGGTGCAGGATCTTAGTGACTCCCCGCACAGCGCATTATACGCGGACAATGCACTTACATGCACCAGGAAGAAGAAGGTGAACTCCGGGGACCTGAGCGGGGAAGCGACACATGCAGGATATCGGGTGCAGGATCTTAGTGACTCCCCGCACAGCGCATTATACACGGACAATGCACTTACATGCACCAGGAAGAAGAAGGTGAACTCCGGGGACCTGAGCGGGGAAGCGATACATGCAGGATATCGGGTGCAGGATCTTAGTGACTCCCCGCACAGCGCATTATACGCGGACAATGCACTTACATGCACCAGGAAGAAGAAGGTGAACTCCGGGGACCTGAGCGGGGAAGCGACACATGCAGGATATCGGGTGCAGGATCTTAGTGACTCCCCGCACAGCGCATTATACACGGACATTGCACTTACATGCACCAGGAAGAAGAAGGTGAAGCCCGGGGACCTGAGCAGGGAAATGACACATGCAGGATATTGGGTGCAGGATCTTAGTGACTCCCCGCACAGCGCATTATACACGGACAATACACTTACATGCACCAGGAAGAAGAAGGTGAACTCCGGGGACCTGAGCGGGGAAGAGACACATGCAGGATATCGGACGCACGATCTTAGTGACTCCCCGCACAGCGCATTATACACGGACAATGCACTTACATGCACCAGGAAGAAGAAGGTGAACTCCGGGGACCTGAGCGGGGAAGTGACACATGCAGGATATCGGGCACAAGATCTTAGTGACTCCCCGCACAGCACATTATACATGGACAATGCACTTACATGCACCAGGAAGAAGAAGGTGAACTCCGGGGACCTGAGCGGGGAAGCGACACATGCAGGATATCGGGTGTATGATCTTAGTGACTCCCCGCACAGCGCATTATACACGGACAATGCACTTACATACACCAGGAAGAAGAAGGTGAACTCCGGGGACCTGAGTGGGGAAGCGACACATGCAGGATATCGGGCACATGATCTTAGTGACTCCCCGCACAGCGCATTATACACGGATAATGCACTTACATGCACCAGGAAGAAGAAGGTGAACTCTGGGACCTGAGCGGTGAAGTGACACATGCAGGATATCGGACGCACGATCTTAGTGACTCCCCGCACAGCGCATTATACACGGACAATGCACTTACATGCACCAGGAAGAAGAAGGTGAACTCCGGGGACCTGAGCGGGGAAGCGACACATGCAGGATATCGGGCACATGATCTTAGTGACTCCCCGCACAGCACATTATACACGGACAATGCACTTACATGCACCAGGAAGAAGAAGGTGAACTCCGGGGACCTGAGCGGGGAAGCGACACATGCAGGATATCGGGCGCAGGATCTTAGTGACTCCCCGCACAGCGCATTATACACGGACAATGCACTTACATGCACCAGGAAGAAGAAGGTGAACTCCGGGGACCTGAGCGGGGAAGCGACACATGCAGGATATCGGGCACATGATCTTAGTGACTCCCCGCACAGCGCATTATACACAGACAATGCACTTACATGCACCAGGAAGAAGAAGGTGAACTCCGGGGACCTGAGCGGGGAAGCGACACATGCAGGATATCGGGCGCACGATCTTAGTGACTCCCCGCACAGCGCATTATACACAGACAATGCACTTTCTGTGAACTCCAGTGACCGGGTAAGTAAATGTTCACAATTATGTTCCATACCTATGAAAGCCGACAGCAGTCTGCACAGAGACATACCTTGCATTTTATGTTTGTATGAAAGTCACAAAACCCAGATCACAAGCCTAGAGGTGCAAGTATTGGACATTAAATGGTCACTGTAATAATAATAGTACCGTGTAATATGTGTGTCATATAATTGTCCATATTTCCTTCCCTGCATACAAATACAACTAAGAATTGCAGTGTTTTTTTTAATTAAAAAACCCCTCTGCCCTGGGCAGAGATGACTGGCGGTGACTTTGTGTCGGGGGATATAGCGAGGAGCGGCGGGGGGTTATCGCTTCTATCTAACACGTCAATCTCAAATCACATTGTGACAAGCCAAGATTTATTCCAAGGCTCCCAGAAAGATCAAGCAGCGGCGTTATAATCCCGGCTTTTATATTCCCTCCACGTGAAGCCGCATCGCCCTGTGTTTCTTACCAAGCCATGTTCTCTCATTACATTAAAGCTGCTACATAAAAAGGAAGGTGGACAACAAGATCAATCTCAGAAGCTTCTTAAGAGACTGCGAGCGTCCCAGATTGTCTCTTACTGGAAGCCCATTCAGCAAAAACACAGAGTAATGCAAAGAGCCCCTCCTGCTTCTATAGGGTCAAAGACATATCCGGAGACTGTGAGATACATTGTATACCCCAGCCTGGGCCTGGACGAGTTATTTCCAAAGGATCTTATTGGAGAACAAACCGCGTCTCGGTGACTACTGATTCAATAGTAGAGAATGGATTGACTATAAAGACTCATCAGGAATCATTCGGAATCATTCTTTATCGTAATTTAATTTATCTTAATAGCAATGAGAATTTGTTGGCTCCAAATCTTCTGCATTGAAATAAACGAAAAATTCTATCTGCTTATAGTCACCACTAGAGGGCGCTAAGCGCAAATTGTTAGACACTGACTGCAATAAGCATCACAGTATGCAGGAGGCTCAGAAGAACCCCCGAGTGAGACCTTCAGAGGATTTGCAACAAAATGAAGAGATTTATCAATATGTCTCAGGCTCCGAAGCTTTCTAGTCTTTTGCTGCTCCAGATTTATCACTGTGATGATGAATTCTGGTGCAGCATAAGACTGTCGGTTCCTAAATTAGACCTACTTTTAGTTGATCTAAACTGTGCTCCAGAATTTTGGGCGCACAGGAGATTTCCCGCAAGACACGCCCCTCTCTCGCGAGGCCACACCCATCTAGGAGGACACGCCCCCTTAATCGTACAATTCGGGAAAGTGCCAAAAAGAATCTAAAAGCCTTGATAAATGTGGTGCAAGGCATTCTAGACAGTGTATTTGTCGCAAAACCACCAGAATCGTGGCGCAAGTTTATAATTCCACCCAAAGTTTTTGCATAAAACATATATATATATATATACTAAAAATTTTATAAGCAAAGATTTTCTATTATGGGTCCATGTTGCACATATCCATAATGTATGGACCCCCGCAGTATTCCTATGTGCCTGGCCTGTTATATAATACTTACATCTAGATTGTATTATGTGACCATTGATCATATTTTAACAAAGCAGCACAACATCCACATATAAAATACAGATATGCCGTCATTTCTCATTTCTTTTTCGACAGACATCTAATACATTCAGCAGCGTCTATCAATTATTTATCAGGGGAACGCGACAGAATTTAAAGTAACATCAGATTAATAAGCCTTCACTCCCCAAAGTAAATCCAGAGAATAATATCGATCCATAGAAGCAAAGACTCCAAAATGCTGCAACATGTCCATGGTAAAGCTCACTAACAATGCTAAACAGGTTAGAGGACGACATGTGGGAATTAGGAAGTGTATCATGAATGAGATTGGAGCCTTGTCTGATGATCTGAAGGGTTTTAAGGGCAAAAAGTAATGATTACTAATCCACAGAAAAGGTCAAATCAAAATACTGGTGCCCAACACCCAATATCCCACAGATCAGCAGGTGATGATCACAGAATAGACCATTCATTTGATGTAGAGATAAGCTGTAGTACCTCAGTAAACCCACTAAACAACTACTATAATGCTGCCCCCTATGTACAGGAATATAACTACAA